>NW_008349083.1:2424282-2439078 GCF_000622305.1 Nannospalax galili | reverse complement strand
ATTGAGGCTCCCTCAACCCAGGTGTGTCAAGTTGACACTAAAGCTATCCAGCACAATTGACCCCTTGTCAACTTGACACACAAACACATCACTATTAAACCATAACCTTTCCAATTCTTGTCCCCAAGATATGATGTTAACATTAATATCACAATGTAAGACAGTACAACCTTAAAAACCCCACAGTCCTTAAAAAATCCTAACACCTAAAAGTCCATAGTCTCTTTTAGAAGTCTCTTAACTGTGGTCTTCAGTAAAATCCAAAACAAGTACTGTCTTATTTCAAATGGAAGAATCGGGCACACCAAAGCAAAACCAAAGTCCAGCAAAGTAGCCCAAGGCTGGACATCTGGGATTTACTGACATTCTTCTGGGCTCCAAAAGGTACCGGCAGCACCATCTCTCTGACTCTGCTGTCCACAGCACACAGAGCTTGTCTCAAAGACCCAGGCCAGCTCCATTCCACACCTGCCGCTGCCCTTGATGGTTATCCCATGGTCCTGGCATCTCCAAAAAGCTGGGGTCACCACTGAAACTGAGGCTACACCTTCACCAATGGCCTCTTCTTGCCTCTTGGGATGCAAAACCTCAGATTCTCTCCATGACCCCTTCAGTCCTGGGGTCTTTCCTTTAACTGAAGCTGCACTTTCACCTATGGCCTTTCCTGGCCTCTCAGAGTGCCAAGCCTCAGCTGCTCTCTATGACCCCTTCACGCTTTCAACACCAGAACCATGTAGGAGACTCTAATATATTACCAAGTCCTGCTTCCAGCTTGAAATAGAGGTGTGAGTCCCCTCTGTGTGCTGACCCTGAGGAAATACCTCCCAGAAGACTTCACCACAGTGATGCTGGTCTCTTGTTACTTACAGCTGATTTTTCATCCCCAGCTAACCAGCATCAATTGTCCCAGTAAAGCAAAGGTTTTGCTTCAGGTTCTGGTCTCTTCTTAATCACAGCTGATTCTTCAGCCCCAGCCAACCAGAACCCACAGATTCTCAATCTAAAATCTCACGCAAACAGCCCTGATGGTCTCCGCTTCCCTTTGAAGCTTCACAAGCCAGGCCTCCATTGTCTACAACTCTTTCAGCATAACTGTTCCAAGCTCCACAGCAACAAGTTCTTAGCACTCAATGGCCTTTCCAGCCCAAAGTTCCAAACACTTCCACAGCCCTCCCCAAAACACCAAGGTCAGGTCTGTCACAGCAATACCCTACTCTCTGGTACCAATTACTGTCTTAGTTTGTTTCTTCATTGCTGTGACAAAACACTCTGACCAGTACCAACTTGGGGAGGAAAGGGTTTATTTGTCTTACATCTCCCAGGTTGCACGCAGTTCATCAGGGAGCCCAAGGTAGGAGCTCAGGGCAGGAATCTGGAAGCAGGAGCTGGAGCACAGGCCATGGAGGAACGCTGCTTACAGGCTTGCTCCCTTGGCCCCTGCTCAGCCTGCTTTCTTATGCAACACAGGCCCACCTGCCCAGGGGTGGCACCAGCTACAGTGGGCTGGGCCCTCCCACATCACTCATCAAAAAGATGCCCTTCAGACATGGCCACAGGCCAGTCCAGTAGGGGCAATTCCCCGACTGAGGCTCCCTCAACCCAGGTGTGTCAAGTTGACATTAAAGCTATCCATCATACCATGGAAGGTTTACTCTGAATAAGTAAGAAAGCGGGACTGGCGAGGAGTCCTTTGGTAAAGTGCTTGCAGTGCAACCGTGAGGACATGAGTTCCATCCCCAGAACCCACGTAAGAAAAAAGCTGACTCTGGTAATGTATGCTTATAATCTCAGAATGTGGGGTGTTGGTGGAGATAAGTGGACCCCTAGAGCATACTTTGCAAGCTTGAGGCCAGTGAACAAACAGAGTGACCTGCAACTGAGGAATGACACACAAGGTTGACCTCTGGCATTCAGATGCATTGGCATACACATGAACATGCACACGTGCACACACACACACAGCACTCAGAAGATAACAAGAGAGGGTTTGAAGGAGGCTTTCCACTCATCTTGAGTATAGCAGACTTGCCCCAAGGAACTTCTTCCACTGCCAACGTGAACATGTTTTAGCCAATCCATTTCACGGTGGGAGGAATAAGGGCTTCTGTCAGCAAGCTCAGAGCACACTCATCCACTGTAGGAGATACAGGAGACAGGCTTGAACACACTTCTAGTCAGTAATGGCTGTGTTTTAGTGCTCAAAAACCTCCCCTTTATGCCTTTGCAGACAAAGCAGATTGTATGACTCTGCCTGATTTTGAATTCTCTTTACTCTTGAATCATCAGTATTTATCTTCCTAAAACTATATGTGGATGTGTGTCTGTGTAATGAATAAATGTGAGTTTTCTGAAGACATACATGGCTAAGTTTACATAAAAACTCAAGTTTGTATAAGACATCATTTTTTCTAAAAGAGGCCCAGCTCACTTCTTGTGAAAGGCCAGATCCTCAATATTGTCCTCAGCACTGGCTGCACCATCGGCATTGAAACTGTTCAACAATAGGAAAGAAATGGACATGGAAGAGTTCCAATAAAGTTTTGTTTACAAAATACTAATGACAGCCCAAAGGCTTACAGTGGAAGATGTGTCTTCAAAATCCAAAGTCGAAGACATGGGAAGGATGTTACCTGTCTATATAACTACCAGTCATATTTGTGTTAATATATTTATAAGCAAATTCAACTTAAGGATAAGTTTAATTTCCTTGAGTATTTGGTATTCCTTTCCCCAGGCCACCTATGAATCAGTTGTCATTACCAAATACAAAAATAATGTGTCTGTCACCATGACACATTGCCTTCACCCTACCTCTAATTCCCCTTAGCCCACCCTGCATTTTGCTAAATTTCTTGGTGCTTGACCTCACTAGTGACTAGGGACTGCTATTTGCTTCCAGCATGACTTAGCTTGTTCAAGCCCCAGCCTGCAGCTCTTGAAAAAGCTTCCAAGCTCAGCTGGCTCCCTGGGCTGACATCCTGAGACTGTATGCTAGAAAGGGTATCACATTTCTAATGGATTAGATGACTATTGCGATTGCAGAAGGGTTTTTGAAAGTCTCTTAACTTCTAAATGCATTGCATAAATGGAGTTCTATGAATATTTAATTTAAGTGCAAGACCCGAAGTTCTCTGCAATTAGTTTAACTGTTGCTTTTAGTAGAGAAAGAGATGATTTCCTCGGAGTATCAGAATATTCACAATGCACGTCTTGTTTTCCTCCTTCTGGAACTTTCCAGGGGCTGGGTCACAACCACATTTATGCTCAGAGTCCATTCCATTTTCAGTGCATTCAGTATAACTTCCCCCTAGTCTTTAGGAACTAGCTGGAGTCTTCAGATACAGTATGACTTACATCTCTAGCTATCCTCTCATTTCTGAACTTAGAACCTTAGCAGAACCTTGATGCCAAGGTCTGTTGCAGAATTCACTTGCTTACTTTTCCAGTGAACTGTGAGGACCATTAGGACCACAGTCTAGGTTAAAACTCTAAATGATCTTTTGCCCTTTAATACAAAAAATCTAGAATAATGCCCATGCAAAGAGCAGATTCTAAGACACTGCCTAACTAGCTGGTTCAATCTGAGTTTTCCCTTGCAGTGTGATTTTGAGCAAGAACTTTAATGTGTCCTCATCCCTAACATGACAGTTTTATCAGGTGGCTGTAGCTCTCTCTTAGCTCTTAAATTTGATACTTCTCTTTTTTCCCCACTGCCAGGCACTGAAATGCCTACAAAATGTTTTTAGAACTGTGACTTCTTGGAAATATAGCACGAGTTAGGAAAGAAACGGCAACATATAACATCGCCAGAAAAATAAAACACATCTCACAATCAGGAATGACTGGTATTGTTTTCAGAAGATATGTGTCCTTATGACTGTGGGAAGAATTGATGGAAAAGAAGACTTTAAAGTAGGTCACTAGGATGGAAATCAGACTGTTGAAAAAGTGAAAGGAATATGTTACATTAGAATTATTAAAGAAAAAGTTTTACAAGAAAATATGGAAATCAGGATAGAAGATATCTATTGATAGAAGTTGGAAATTTGATAGTCTAACCTTTATTAATGCTGGCATGGAGTGTATAGCAGGAAATGAATACCCCCCTTTGTGTATTTTGTTGCCCCCCCCCGTGATGGTTTGAGCGAAAATATATTCCAAAGATGCCAAGTATTTGAACACTGGGTCCCCAGTTGGTGACACTGTTGTGAGGTCATGGAATCCCTAGGAGCTGTATGGCCTTGCTGGAAAAACCACATACTGGGGTGGGCTTCAGCCTTGCTTCATTTCCAATGTCTCTCTCTGCTTCCTGTGCCTGCTTGAAGATGTGAGCACTCAGCTTTCTGCTCCGGCTGCCTCTTGCCATGCCTCATGTCATGATGGACTCTTATCCCCCTGGAACCATAAGCCAAATAAACTCTTCCTTCTAAAGTTGCCTTAGTGATGAGATTTCATCCAGCAACAGACCTTAACTATATCACCCCCTTTCCCCTTCTTCTCTCCTTACTTTAACGTGAACATGGTAGAGATAACCATTCATATCACTTTTTTCAGCAAATATTTTGAGGGCACTTACTGTGTGTCTAGATTCACGGAGGCTCTCGTTGCTTGCTTAGACTATTGAAATCACTTCTCTTTATTTGAATCTGAGTTTGTGTATGTGTGGAATTGTGTGTACCTGTTCATGTGAGGGGTCTGCAGGTGGACATTGAGGCCAGAGGTCAGTCTCTGTTGTCATTCCTCAGGACCTATCCATATTATTTTTCTTGGAGAGGATCTCTTACTATGACCTGAGGTTCATTGATTAGACAAGCCTATCTGGCTAGTTAGCCCCAGGAATCTGCCTACCTCTGTCTCCCCAGGATTAGGATGGCAAGTGCTCACTCACCACCAGGCATGCCTGTCTTTTTAAAAAATGTTTTTATTGATTCTTTGAGAATTTCATACATTGTATTTTGATTACCTTCAGACCCTCTCCCTCAACTCTACTCCTATGCATCTTCCAACTTCACATCCTTTATTATTATTTTCTTTTGCTTTTTTCAAAGGCCTATCAAGTGTGATTTGTGTTTCCCAAATGCTTTTGGATGTAGGCCATTTCTTGGAGCCCAGCATCCTATGAGGTGTCACACCCTTAAAGAAAACTGACTTTCTCCTGGAAGCTATCCACTGTCAATAGATCCTCAGCTAGGGCCGGAGCTTCTTGCCCACCTCCCCATCCGTGCTGTGGTTTTGTCTGGTTGAGCTTGCATAGGTCTTGTGCATGCTGTCACAAGCTCTGTGCATTGATAGGTGCAACTACTCTGTAGTGTACAGACAACACAGTTTCCTTGTATATATCAATGCCCTCTGATTCTTACAGTCTTTCTACCCCTTCTTCTGCAATAATCCCTGAGGCTTGGGAGGAGAGGATGTGATATAGATGTCCTATCTTTTGTTCTAATGTGGGTTCTGGGGATTAAACTCAGGTCCTCATACTTGTGCTGCTGGCACTTCATCAGCTTACCTGTCTTTTATCCCTATGGCAACCACTTCTTAACTGTTCTTATCTCCAGTTTCTCCTCCTGCTGATCTACAAAGTAATATTCACATTCATGTCTAAAGTTTTCAAAAATGCAAGTCTCACCATGTCACTGTAGTTGCAACCCAACATTTGAAGACACAAGGGGAAAGACTTCCTGAGCTTTGCCAGCCCTTGGCATCTGGCTCCAGCTATCTACAGGCCTCATCTTGCTTTCTTTGCACTTGTGCATTGAACATGCCCAGTTTTTCCCCATTCCCTGAACATGCCTGTTCTCAATACCACATGACCCAGCCAAACCCTCTATCAACTCTTCTCTTATTTCCTCGTTGATGGTGTGAATTTACCCCAACCTCAGCCATATCTTTCACCTTGCCTGGGAAATATTATTTTCAGCAACTCTAGTGTAACTGTTTATAATAACTCAAGAATAATTCCATAAAGATTTTGGGCCTTTTCATTTTGATGCTGCGGATACCCAGCACAGTCTTTGACACATAGGATTATGATGGGTGCTAAATAGATACCCAGTCATCAGCACCAAGGTACAAACTTCCAGAAAGATATTAATTCTTGGGGCTGGAGAGTTGGCTTAGCAATTAAGAGCACCGACTGCTCTTGCAGAGGACTCTATTTTGAATCCCAGTACCCACATAGTGGCTAACAACAATCTGTAAATCCAGGTCCAGGGAATCCAAAGCCCTCTTCTGATCTCTGGGGACATTACATGACATGGTGTACTCACATACATGCAGGCAGTACACTCATACACATAAAATAAAAGTATTTTTTTGAAAAAAGCTTAATTCTTTCCTGCATAATCTAAATTTTTTCTATTTCCTTAAAGTTGTTGTCTGGCTTCATTGATTTATTATATTCCTTGGTTTTCAATCTCATTTGAGTCTTGATTTCAATCTGTTCTTTTTCTTTCATGTATCTATTAATGTCTGTTGAACTCCACTATTAATTTTGCTGGAAAAAATTCTAATGTCTTCCACCTTCCAATGCTATAACAACTTTCCACAATGTATGTCATCATGCTCTCTTTTGACAGTGAGATCTGGAAGTGATTTGGAAGTTATCAAGGGCTGCCATTCGTGGGAGGGTATCTCTGGATTGCAACAATGCTCCCCCTTTCCTTTACAGTGAACTTGTCACAACAGGACAACATTAGAACTTCCATAGCAACATCTGTGGAGAAATAGATTCTTTTGTGTGAGGAAGCATCTGTTTTCCATATATTTCTGAAGAATAAGAGCCTGCATTTTGTAGTGCCTTGTTTATTTAGCACAAATAAATCTATTTTTCCACAGGATAGTTGAAAATGTCTGCATAGACCATGCAGATGCAACACTGTCCACACCCTGTCAAATGAATGGATTCCCAAAACCACATCATGGGGCTGCAGAGATGACTCAGTAATTAAGAGCATGAACTGTTCTTGCAGACAACAGAAGGTCAGTTCCTAGCACAGATATTGGACTGCTCATGAATGCCTGAAACTCTGACACCCTCTTATGGCCTCTGTGGACACTGCACTCATATGCATATGTCCACATACAGATACACACACATATACATATAATTAAAAATGAAAATAAATCTTAAGAATTTAAAATTAAAATCATACCGCATACGTGACTTTTCTAAAGTTTATGATCATTCAATACATTTGCAAGACTCTGAAATAAATTAATAGACATTTCAAAACTTATTATTTGAAATTATTTTAGTTTATCTGACTTTTACCTACTTGTGGTCAAACACAACAACACAATTGCAGTAAATATTCCCCTTCTGCACCTCCAACTTGTCCTATTTCTTATGGGACCACTGCTGTCAGTTGGGTTTCTGTGCTTTCAGACCTTTCTCTAAACATTTCTATAGAGCTACAGGTTCATACACATCATGAACACCTTCAAAATATACGCAGGTATTATTATTTCATTTTGCACCTTCCCTTTAGCAATTCACAGTGTATTGGTATATTCATTTGATCCCCTTGACTACCACTTAATATCCCAAATACATATAGTACAGACATTGACTGAGAGTAACAACAACTCTTCTAATGGTCCTTACATGATGCAGACATTTGTTATTTTACTCATGAAAAAGACTGCAGGTAGGTATTTTTGAAGTTTGACTTGGTGGATGGGAAATATCAGCTGTATTACTTAACTTTGCTTGTTACTCTGACCAAGTACCTGACAAGAAGCAACTTGAGAGGGAAGTTTTGAGGGGGCACATTCCACAGTAGTGGAGTAGGCACTGCAGAGGGCCCCATGGTAGAGGGAGCTTGGCCCCATGGTAGAGGGAGCTTGGCCCCATGGTAGAGGGAGCTTGGCCCCATGGTAGAGGGAGCTTGTGGCAGCTGCTTATTCATATCTCTTCAGAAGCAATAAGGCCTCCCACCAGGACATCCATCTCCTCCTGCTACATTCTACCTCCCAAAGGTTCCACAGTCTTCCTGTTAGAATTTTCTCCCTGAGAAGAGACGGGACTAAGCAATGTCTGTCCCTTCCTCATAAAGTCCCGATGGCAAAAGAAAGTCTGATTCCACCAAAGTTCACCTTGGAGCACCAGTGAGTGTATTGGGCTTACTTACAGAGCATGGGTGAGAGGTTGCCCTTAGGGGTGAGTGGCCCCAAAACAGCTGTACTGGGAAGTCTGCACTCAGCGTGGATGACAGCTCCTCCATAACCACATAGATGGAGCCCTCCTCCCTAGTCTTCCCCAGCTTGCATACTCTAGCTCCTCCCCCAGACCCTGAGACCATGTGCATTTAGGGAAGAGTTGTATTTAACTGGTTGTGAGGAATGGCTGGATACTCAGGTGAACCTTCCCTGCCCCTACCTTCTATGGTGGAACTTCAAGAGTCAACAAGTCCAGCCAAGAGGATCATTTGCAAGCAGGTGCAGCTCAGCAGAACTCTTGAAGATGGCAACTGTCTGGCTCTGATAATCATATTGTACAATAATCCCCAGACAGCACCGACAGCTGGGCACCAAGTGCTCAGATCCACCTTGCATTCAAACTTTGCTATCCAACCACCCAGATTCTCTCTTTCTTAAGCACTCTCTCACTCATTGGCTTTTTCCCTCCTGTTCTATCACTACCTCAGCTCTAGGCATCTATTCAAATCTCATGTAAAAGCGAGAGCCTGAGTCCAGGAGGAAACAGCTCTCATTTTATCAAGAGCCCTATGACCATAGCATGTTTTCCACTGTGTCTTACTCACCAGAAATGGGTCAGCTCCACAGCAGCTCCAAGGGAGGGTAGAAACCCAAGTGTCCAGTAAACAGGAAACAAATGTATGCCACTGGATGACATAACACTGAACTTCAGATATTGCTGAAATAAAACTGTTCTGCTTGAAGGAAAGAAGCAGCTAATCATCAGGCAGCTAACACAGCCTGACGTCAGATACACGTTTCAGGCCTATCTGATCTTTGCCCTCAAAGACACTGCTATGATGAGCATCACTGCACGTGTCCTTGCTCATGTGTGACTTGCTTCTCTGTGGAAATACGGTGAGGAAGACCAATGTGCCCGGAGTTGGAACAGCCTTTTGAACTCTGGCCCAGCACTGCCACTCTGTCCTCTTCCAGCTGTGTGTGTTGACCGGTGTTTGAACTGTGCATGTTTGGCTATTGCAAAGGAGAGAATGGCATCTTATTACTGTTTATTTAGCAAATGTTCACATTGGCTTGCAGATCTGCTAATGTCCTCACCCTTCTCTTCTCTCTCTGTACACGCTCCATTCATATTTTCTGCGTATTTTTACTGTATCCGTGCACTTTTTTCTTTCCTGGAGACATAATTTCTCAGTCTGCTCTGGTTGATTTGTTTTCTTATTTCTTTATTACTCAATATGCTCTATGTAATATTTCTTGACTTGTTTTATTTTTAGAACCTATTATTTTGCTTTCAAGCCATTGGAAAGGCTTTTTGTCATGTCAAAGTTAATTTTTCAGACATCACTTCCCATAGTTTAGGCTGTCTTTGAACTCACCACTTAACTGAGGATGACCTTGAACCTCTGATCCTTGTGCTATGGATATCCCCTCACACTAGGGATTTGAGCTTCCCATTCTTTGAAGCGAATATTCACTCTTCTTCAGTGAAAGTTCCCATTATTCATTCAATAAATATTCAGTACATATCCATTACATTGTAGATATCATTTAAGGAAGTTGACTACTGTAATGAACAACCTTTACCCACCCTCCCCCTCCCCCCAAAAACCCCTCAATGGCTTTCTGGAGCTAATAATTTTATTACTTATTATTATAATGATCAAATGTCAAACAGATCTGAATATTTTGTGAAAAGATTTTAAGGGTGCATGCTGCATTTTCAATGTTGTGTAAGGCCTTCCCTCTAACCTAGCAGCTTGGCATGTGTTTATGATGTGTGGTTTGCTGTGGTCAGGAGTTTGGTGTCCTATACCCGGGATCACTGCTCAGTACAGCACAGGACTGAAATCATGATGTCACCCAGGGCTTCAGTTTCAACTGAGGCTCAATTCCTTTGCAAACTCCTGGCACATGTGAACTAATACCCTCTTTTCCTTGCTGGCTCTCTCCCAGGGAGCTGCTCTCTCCTTAAAGCTTCCCATCCGGTATTTCCCACCATGTGGCCCTGTGTACTGCTTGGCAGTTGCTTCTTCAAGTCCTGCAAAAGCATCTTTCTGTTGCTTTAAAGCTTTGTCTGTTTTTTTCTTTGGCCTGCACACCCAGATTTAAAAATGAGATCAGCTCCAGACACAAATTTGATTGTGCCTTGCAACCCAACCGGAACAATCTAACCCATAATAGCCTTAGTCCTAGGAATGATTGAAAACATGTGGGTGGTGATGGTGGGGACCATGGTGGAGTTCTATCCTTCTTCTAGGCAAGGGGTGGATGGTGGAGGAGTTGGGATGAGCCTGGTATCCTTTATGGTCGGATGATGTAGAACCAGTGGCCTTTAATTAGCTATGAGTTTTTCTTTTCATTTTGTTTCTAATTTCCAAGATGAAGGAACAGCAAGGTCTACATCTCAAGAAGAGCGGGTGAGCCCATAACTGGAAACAGCAAGGAAGACTACATGGGGCAAAGTTACTGAAAGGGACAGTTCAGAGAGATCTACTCAGATCAGGACAGGGCAGGAAGTCATCAGATCATGGTCATTACCCCACATTGTTGCTCTGTTGTGTAAAGTCACAACGGAAATGATTTATTTTACCCAAGAAATGGAGCACAAAGTTGAAAGGAATCTAGAAAACATACATGGACCCTCAGCTCATTGCAATTGCTGGCTCTTGTCTGGGAGGGCTGAGACTCAGGGATGGGTGGAGGCGAGGGAAAGAAATGGGTAAATGTAGAAGTTCAATGTCTTACAACAGCGAATACAAATTGTGCCTGTTCCCACACTGAAGCTCTGGGAAGAATCTGTGCTGCTAGGATCATATACATACAACAGTCACTTTTCTTCATAAGAGGTTCAGTTACATACATATATGCCACATTCTATTTTAAAGTCTTTACACTTCAACTTATGCAAACAAACCTGCGTGTCCCACCTAATCCTATGATTTGTGTGAATTTTTTGCATTTAGTTTTTAATGTGATGTATTCGGTTCTGTAACTTGGGACTTCCTGAATGACAGGGAACATGAGATTTTTTTCTTTAATTGGGTCACATGTTTTCTTCTGTGAATTACAAAGCCTACTCTACCATGTCTACTTAGGCCTCCCAAAGAAGAAGATGCAATAAAAATCTTTGAAATCGATGGAATAAATCAAGGCTTCTAGCCAGAAGGCTTCCTGATGAAACCACTCTGCAGACCTGGCAGTTTTCTGACTGTGTAGACACAGATGATTCCCATCCATCTTTCCAACTCACACAACAACTTTAAAAGTAATGTGCTGAATTTTGAGGTATTGCTTGGGCTCTTTTCCTAGATGTCTTCATGTGACTCCAAGATCTGACAGTCCCGCTTTCTCTTCGAGTTCCTTTTCTGCCAGCTTCCCTCCTCACTGCCTGAGACACCATCTGCTGCGTGTGCAATGACTGAGGCATCACTGACTCTATTGTCAGGTTTATTCTAACACCTAAGCAATTGCTAGTTTATTTTCAAAGCAGATTTATGCTCAAAAGTTCCTCATTTGAGTTTCAAATATCCCATAAGAGTCAGTAGTGCATTAATTTCTTCTGTGTGTGGATGTGTGTTCATATGTGTACAGGTGCAGTTGCGTGAGGTGGTACATTTGTGTGCATGTACATGTGGAGGCCAGAGTACAACCTTCACTATTATTCCTGAGACACAATCTGCCTTGGTTTGTTGTTGTTGTTGTTGTTGTTATTGTTGCTGCGGCTGCTGCTGTTTATTTAAACAGGGTCTATCACTGGACTGGAACTAAGTAGGCTATGCTGGTTGGCTAGCAAATCCCAGGGATCTACCTATCTGTGCCTCTCCAGCCCTGGGTTTCCAAGCATGTTTTCCCATGTTTTTCTATGTGAGTTCTGGGGCTCAAACTCAGGTTCTCATTCTTGAAAGCAAGCACTGTATTGATTGAGCTATCTCTTCAGCCTTTAGCTTCTATTTGGAAGATGAGGTCGTGCTTTGTGTCTGGGTTGGACTTAAACTAAGTTCTCTGGTTTAGGCTTTGAGTGATCTTCCTGTCTCAGCTTCTGGATTAGCTGGGAATTGAGGCACACAACCTCAAGACAGTTGTTCTAGGTACACTCTGTCACTGGATTGCCTTCCATCAGCCATTAGTATGCCTGTAGAGGGTGAATACCCGTCATACCAATGGTTTCCTTACTGTGTTTGTAAGAAGCACAGAGTTTCCAGGTGAGGGCTGGGGTAAGGTTCTAAGGATGAGAAAGTTGTGATTCCTCAATTAGCACAGACCACCACCAAGGAAGCCATCGGAGTGACTTCAGTATTGTAACTTCTCCATCACAGTAAGCCACAGGTCTCCAGACACTAAAGCCCCAAATGGAATCATAGTTCCTGGTGCACTTTCCTAAGCATTTCTGACTCTTGCTTGTTCCATTTATGCATTTTTTGCCTTTCTAGTTATTTCTACTTATATTGAGATGTTCCCATTGAATAGAAAGTAATATAGAAACCTAAAAACATGTGCTCTAGGGTAAGAGATATTTACTTTTTAAACTACTGTGCTGTTGCTAAGCTGAGTTCCAGCTCTCTGGTATTGAGTTTGTGTACGGTTAGTGTAAGGATGGAATTATGTAGTGTACACAGAATGCCAGGTGGAGATAAGAACTTGCTCATTTTCTTGAAGTTTTTCTTATTCACTGGGCATTCGTACTTGCGTCTATATGTATTGCATGTATCCCACACAATGAACTATGCTATACACAACAGAACACAACTGCATTGCATATATGTGTGTATGTGTATATATATATTGCATTCCGTATATAATGCATATATATGTATATATACATACACACATGTATATGTATAATGCAATGAATGCTACTTCTATTGCAAATATTTCCTTATGTTGTTCTTGTCTGAGGACCAATTCAAGTCTCTCTTATGCTCCAAAGTTGCACAGACTCCTGGGCTAATTCTACTAGATAATATGTAAAGGAAGAACAGAGATTAATAAAACTGCCAATATCACAGATTTAAGTGAATCATGCCTATTTTAGAATCACAAAAATATAAATATCAACACACAAAGATAGTATATTACATAATTACCCATGTATGTGAATCCACATGTGTACACTTAAACATCCTGCACAGGCATCAATGTTTTCTTACATGAACTGGATTACTGAAAGCACTAGAAAAAAAGGACTGAAAAACAGAGAGTCCCTTTCCTCTGATTTGTGGAAAGTGGGTTGAGCAACTGTGGAAGGACATTTGGATGAATAAGACTCCCTTAAAGCTGGATTCACCACCTAATGTTGCTAATCAATAGTTTCCTTTGTGTGATTCTTGAAATTTCACTTTTCTCTGTAGGTGATCCCAGAGTCTATTGATTCTTCATGGTTGTTATTGTTGTTGTTAATTTCACTCCTTAAAAATATCATCTTCTGGAGATGGGGTGAGAGAACGCAGTGAGTAAAGGCAAATTGCTTGCCTTGCAAGCCTAAGAAAAAAGCTCAGCATGGTAGCATACAGTTGCAATCCCAGTGCTGGGGAGGTGGAGACAGGGAATTCCTAGGGTTCTCTGGCCATCCATCCACCCCAGCCTACTTGAATTACAAAGCAGTAAGAGACCTGGCTTCAAAGCAGGTACACATAACCTGAGGAATGACACCTTAGGTTATATCTACCTGACATCCACATGCACACACGCACACATATGCGATGCGCATGTGCACACACACACACAATCATCTCATAAAATATCATCAACTATATTATTTAGGTTTCAGTTCATGTTACCCTTCATTACCATGATTCTGTAAGCCATGTTTATCATTCTTTTGAAGATATTTCTAGTTGGACTGTTTGAAGATATTTGGAGCAAATGCTATTGGATGTTGGGGGAAAAGAATCACTTCCTTCTGGTCCCCAATCTCATCTCTATTATTTGTCCAGCACTACAGACCCACCATCTTGTGATCTACTCCTCTGAATTTTACCATCCATTATTTCCTGCCCTATACATAAAGAAATTTATTAATTGATTCAAAATATCTCCTTTCAGTGGCTTTTGTTTTCACAGCATTGTGTTTTGTATTGGAAACACACAATGCTACAATTCAAAAGTTGGCAGTGAAGAACAGGGCTTGGGCAAACAAGCAAACCAATCTGGCACATGGTTGTTCTTAAAAATAAAGTTTTATTGACATTCAGCCACACCAATTCTTTACCAGCTTTTCTATGGCTTTTTGTTGTTGTTGTTGTTGTTGTTGTTGTTGTTGTTTGTTTGTTGCTAAAATGGCAGACTTGAATAGGGACTAATGAAATTACAAGGCTGACAAACCTGGAAATATTTGCTATTTGTTCCTTTAAAGGAAAAAAAATAGGAGCTGGATATGTTTTGTGGATCTCTGTGAGATCAAGGTCAGTCTGTTCTATATAACTAGTTCCAAGCCAGCTGGGGCTATAGAGACACCTTGTCAAAAAGAGAGGGAGGGAGGGAGGGAGGGAGAGAGAGAGAAAGAGAGAGAGAGAGGGAGGAGAAAGAATAAAAATAAGTTTAAATCTAATTTAAAGGATTATAAAATATGTGTGATAGTATAAGATATGAATATATATATATATCATAATGTTTTGGAACTTAAAAGCAAAAATTATT
>NW_008349083.1:2418639-2424078 GCF_000622305.1 Nannospalax galili | reverse complement strand
AATAATAAGAAATAGTTAATATTTACTGAAAGGTTAGAAATTAAGATCTCACAGAAGAGCTCTCATTTCAGCAGAATATTTGGAAATTAGTAAACTTGCTATCAAGTGACCACAGACATAGTTGCTTCAAGCATTTACTGAGTGTCTTCTGATATATTCAAACAGTAGGACTAGTTTGCAGCCTGTTATTCCTGTGTCTTCCCTGAATCCTTGTGCAGTGTTTTGCACATATAAAGCTGACCATAAGTACTAGATAACTAATTGTCTGCTGAAGTAGTGCACTCCAGATGCATGATAGTTTTGTACAGTATTGAAGAGATGAGAGTTTCAGCAGGATCCCTTGGAGAATATGGATGACAGGGTGATCGCCACTGTCGTTTAAGGTGGGCAGGAGAGTTCATAGGTGATGATGATCATCGTACTTTTGATTCTCAGATGCTCCAAACAGCTCTCAGTCTGTGATTTTCATGGCTGGTACAGAGTGCATTGTTTGCTTTAGAATGAAACCTTCTAGTTCTCTATGCCCTTTGAAGTGGGAATTCAATAAGTGGCACTAATATTAGAGTGAGCTCAAAGCCAAAGGCAACTACATGATACTTCGCTATGCTTTACAGCCAGGGGACAGTAATTTTATAGAATTTTCCACTTTAAAAAAAAAAAAAAAACACTTCTTATATCTTTAGCCAATGGGAATTAATTTTTTTGGACATTGGGCCTAATTAAATCAGCTCATCACCTTAAATAACTTTGCAGATAGCCTTAAGCTCTCTGACTGCTCAACTCCATTCATTTGCTCGGTTTCTGTGACTGATAAGTCCTCAGTACAGAGCTTTCCTAGTCCAAACCCACAGACATACCCCAAGCATCACTCTTTCCTGTTTTGTAAGAGTCTGCTCTCCTTGTTGATTGTTATTCCCAAAGGCAGAGTCTGTGTCTTTCTATCTCTTGGTTATAATCCGAGCCTCTACCCATTTTTACCCATTACAGTTTCTCACTAAATGAGTGTTTGATGAGTGAATAGATGGTTGATTCCTGGGAAGCGTCAGTTACTGGACTAGATGCAGAGACACAAGATTCTTAACTCTTGTCCTAGCATTATTCATGGTCTGGCATTGGAATTCCTTTACAAATGGAGAAAGTAGCTAGCTTACCTTAGGTTTAGGCTATTAAAGGACTTGTAAGAATCATTTTGCATTTGTCTTATTGTCATGTTTATAGGCTAATTTCTTTGGGAGGAATCAGCCCATTCCTTCCTCATCTACTCTGGGGCTATGAGACCCTCCCCTGAGAATGTTCTAAGCCATTTTAACTTCCAACATGCTCACACAAGAGCGGTGGTGTGCCTGGGCTCATTGAATGTGCACTGAGCCAGGAGCAAGCCATAAAAGGGCTTTTGTTGTAGAAAAGAAAAATAAGTACTGGAGTCAATTACTCACATGTAAAGAAATTAGTTGGTGCTAACTTGGCTTTACATTTTCTTTCCTTTTTCTTTCTCTTTCCTCCTATCGCTCCTCTCTCCTTCCTTCCACTTATCCTTCGCTCTTTTCCATGGACAAGTAAAGAAGAAACCTCGGGAGGGAGAAAGAACAGAGAACAAGGGAAAGGGAGAATACGCTCACAAATCCTAGTCCCCAGGTAGAGTTATAGGCCTTCATTTTTTAAAAAATAAAATAAAAAAATAAGGTTGTGGGGGGTGTTCCAGTTAGTTTCCTGTTGCTGTGATAAACTACCACACCTAAGGCACCCTGGTGAGGAGTTTATTTCAGTTTACAACTGCCAGGCCATAATCCATCACTGAAGGAAGCCGAGGCAGGAACGCAAATCAGGCGCCTGGGGGCAGGAACTGCAGCAAAGACCATGGAGGAACGCTGCTCACTGATTTGCTCCCTCTGGCTTGCCCAACTCTCTTCCACATACAGCTTAGGCTCACCTGCGCATGGGCTGGGTCCTCCTACATCAATTACAACCAAGAAAATGCCCATAGATACGGCCATAGGTCAGTGTGGAGGAAATGCCCAATTTGTGCTTCTTTCTTCCCAGGTATATCTAGTTTTGTGTTGAGTTGACAAAAACTAACCAGTAAAGGGAGATAACTCAGAATGTAAACAGCTGATGTCTTACAACCACAAGGATTTGGATTGCATTCTCAGAACCTCTGTACAAAAGCCAGGCCTGGTGGCATAGACTTGTAATCTCAGTGCTGGGGAGGCAAAGCGAATTGGATCTCTGTCCAGGATTCTAGCCTATTTGATGAACACTGAGCCAATGAGAGACTCTGTCTCAAAAAAAAGGATAATAGTAACTGGGTGTCACCTAAGGAACAGAGCCTAAGGTTGTCATTCATATACACACAAATGCACAGGAACTCACACTCAAATATGCACCTCCTCCCAATATGGACATGTACACACATATACCTACATACAATGAATTTTTTTAAATGCAATATCTGGGGTTGGAGAGATAGCTCAGCTGTTAAGAGCACTGGCTGCTCTTGCAGAGGACCTGGCTTCAGTTCCCAGCACCTACATGGTGGCTAACAACGTAGCAAGGATTCTTAACTGAAATTCCGGGGGATCAGATACCCCCTTCTGACCTCTGTAGGCATTACATAACATGGGTGTGCTTACATACATGCAGGCAATACATTCACACACATAAAATAAAAATAATAAATAAAATGGTTAAAAAATAAAATGTCAATAGTAAATTTTTAATTCAATAAAAGTTATTAGTAATATCTACCAAGTACAAAACAGCATTAAATGTTTTAATGTATTGAATCCCATGAGCAGTTTTCTAAGGAAGGTTCTGTTGGTCCAATTATACCAGTAACCAGTGCAGGAGGAAAGGGTCTCTATTGGAACTGTAAGCTATGGAGGGTGGGAATTCGTAAAGTTCGTTTCCGTCACAGGAGTCAGCCTACAGAATCTATGTTTGGGGCCACATTTCCCCACTGTTTCTCTCTTCAACAGCTTACAGGAGTTCATTCTCTCCTTCCACCTTGTGGGTCTCTGAGTTCAAACTCAGGTCTTCAGGCTTGGTGCTAAGTGCCTTTACCTGCTGAGCCAGCTCACCGGCCCTCTGCATGCTCTTATGGAACATCACCCTCTTACCTGCTTGTTCTCATTTTTAACTTCTACAGAAGGGCGGTGAGCAGGGGATTGTCAGATGGGGAAGAAAATGCAGTCATGCAGAGAGCTAACTCAAAATCACTTAAGGAGAAACAGGTGAGGTCAAAGTTCATTTGAGCCAAGGTTCTCTGCACCCTCATGATATCTACCTGGTAGTTTCCTTCTTGAGTGTGAGAAAGGAACTAAGGGAATTGGAAAGTTGCTCCATTTACATGCACACCAAAACGTTTTTTTTCCCCAGTCTCCAGAATTCCATAATAATTAGGACATGAAAGGCACTCCCAAGTCAGGGAATGACAGTTGTGTGGTCCCAGTCAGATGGGCAGGAGGCTGCCTGGCCTGGTCCAGCCAGATACAGGGGGGAGAGCCACCTGATGTGACCTTGTCAATCTAGCCCATTACAATAGGGACTGTACAAGGCTTGAAGGGGACCAAATAGATCTAGGGGAATGTGTAGAAGGCTCTATCACACTCTACTTTTTATTCATTCATTTATTTTGTGTGTGTGTGTATGTGTGTGTGTGTGTGTGTGTGTGGTATTGTGTATGTGTGTTGTATGTGTGATGCAAGCACGAGAGTGCAATTTAGTACCCGTGCACACACAGACAGCGACCAGAGCAGGACAGCAGGTGTCTTCCTGTATAGCTTTCTGCCTTACTTTCTTGAGATAGGATCTCTCTAACTGAACCTGAAGCCTTCTATTTGGGTATGTCTGCCTGCCTGACCAGAGAGCTCTTGGGATCCTCTTGTCTTAGCCTCCCCACGCTAAGGTTACAGACATGCAAAGCCATGCTCAACTTTTTTTTAAAAAAATTTTTATTTTTATTTTATGTGTATGAGTATGTTGCATGCTTGTCTGTAAGTGCACCCATGTCATGCAGTGCCCATGGAGGACAGAAGAGAGCACCGATTCCCCTGGAACTGGAGTTACAGATGGCTGTTAGCTGCCATGTGGGTGCTGGGATTCAAACCCAGGTCCTCTGCAAGAACTGCCAGTGCTCTTAACCACTGAGTCGTCTCTCCAGCCCCCCATGCTCAGCTTTTTATGTGTGTGCTGGAAATTCAAGCTCAGGTCTTCACAGCTGTGTACCAAACTTTCTTACCCAGTGAACAGTGTCCTCAGCTTACTAGTTCACTCTATAAAGTGCTAACCCTACAGGTATGGCTGACCTGCAGCCTCTCAGGATAGCTGTGAATACTGCCAACCCACATTTGTAGATGATCACATCACAATGTATTGTCAGAAGTTTGGACAAACCGGTAGTGAAAACTCCACAATCACAATAAAATTAAGTGCCCAAAAGGACCATACTATGGGACTATTTTATAAAAGAAACCGCTGGTTTGATGCTCACATGTCATAAAACAAGCAGTGTCAGGGGAGGAACAATCACAAGAAGCTCCCTGTCCTCAGGGAAGTATCTGTCAGACCAAGCCAGGGTCTCTCCTGTTGGAGGGCTGCCTCAGGGGATAAGGAGTGACAAGATTTCTGTTCCTTGGGCTGATGGAGTATGAGAAGAACTTAAAAGTTTCCACCAGTTTCCTTGTGCGGTCTCCATCCTTTTGAGTGGCATGATTTAGATCCCTTTAAAAGGATTTGTTTGAAAGAAACGTCTTAGACCATAGGGCTAGTTTGTCTCTGCCTCTCTCCAGTCTTTGTCAGTGAACAAAGTAACCACTTGTCCCCACACAGGGTGCAAAGAGAGGCTTGGTGTGGGTTTTACTGCCCATTCAGGCTCCTTATTCAGCTAGTTATAAGTGGAATCTTCAGAAGCCACACAGCAGGAATCCTTTGCTTGGGGCACCGGGTGGGAAAGGATCTTTAAAAGTCTATTGGAACTCAGATTTGTTGGGAAGAAACTGTTCTTTTAGGACTTCCTCATTGGCACTGGAAATAAACACACACAGGAAACTGTTTAGCCTCTCAGGGAGCTTCATGTTAACATCTGCTTAGCAAAAACTCTATTGTGGTTACTTAAGAACTTTGTGTATGTTCTACATGTATGTAGGAATTATGCATGAAATTGTGTTTGCATGTACATACATAGATGATAAACATTTGTACATAAATGTCTTCTAATTCTCCCATAAGTTGTGTATACAGATTCTTGTAAAAATAACAACAGTGTTTGGAAAAATAATGCAAAAATATATATATCTGGAGAACTTTGTAAATGTCATCTTAACTATAGAATCAAGATATGCATACACACATAAACACATACACACACACACATACACACACACACATACACACACAGGGTCTAATTTTTTAAATATTTTTCATTAGAAGTAGTATTTAAAA
>NW_008349083.1:2401228-2418626 GCF_000622305.1 Nannospalax galili | reverse complement strand
ATATATATATATATGCCTGGAGGGGGTCTCATGTAGCCCAAACCGGCCTTGAACTAGCTACTTAGTCAAGTTAGTCAAGAATGACCTTGAACTCCTGATCCTCTTGCCTCTACCTCCTGAATACAGGATTACAGATATGAGCCACCACCCCAGGTTTATGTGGTGCTGGGGATAGAACTCAAGGCTTCATGTGTGCTAGACAAGCCACTCTACCAGCTGAGCTCCATTGCAGGCCCCATAATATATTCTGGAGCACGAATTAAGGGTCTGCAGGTTGGCCTTCCTCATAGAGACATTGTAGTTTTTCATTAACCCACAATGCTATTATTTATGTATGTTTGATTCATTCTTATTTTCACTGATATAATGCTTGCTTTAGAAGTAAACAATGTTAGATTTCTCAATGAGGGGTCACTGAATGCTTAATAAAATCTGGAAATGCTGACTTAGGAACCCAAAAGACAATTGATGTATTTTACAATGGGAAAGGAAGGAAAAGAGGAAACATTGATCAGAAAAATGCCATCTGAGTGTTAGAAAAAGAAACCTACTCAAACCAGATTGAGATAAATGGGTAAGTCCACACAGTGATGTCCAGGATGCCTACACACAACAGGTGACTGTCTCTATGGGACTCAGAAAGTCCTCAATTTCTCTTGACACGAGGGCTCTGGGCTTTTCTACTTTCTGCATTTCTCCTCCTTTGTTTCACCCAATGAGTGGTCACTGAATTGTAATTTATACTCAAAATTACTAAACTTAATACTGGGCACAGAATATCTTACAGCACTTGGGATCTGCAAGAAGTTAGAGCCCAAAATGAAGACATCAGCACAGACACCTTCTTTCTACCTCCACTGAGCAAGATCAGCTCTTGTCTCTTACCATCTCTTCCTCTGTCTCTCTCCTCTCTCACTCACACTTGCTTCATTCAGTTCATCACTTTAGGGGCTAGAGAGATGGCTCAATAGTTAAAAGCAAGTGATACTCTCCCAAAAGCCTCGGTTCAGTTCCCAGCACCCACATGGAGCAGGTCACAACTGCCTGTAACTCTAACTCCAAGGGATCTGACTTCCTCTTCTGGCCTCTGTAGACACCCTCACACACATGACATATCCACATACATACACATAAAAATAAAAATAATTTTTGAAAAGAAGGAAAAAAAATCACTTCTTAGTTTAAGTACCCAGTAGACACTTAGGATTCATTATGTGACGCGCCAGTATTTCTAGAAGACTCCTGATTGATGCAAGCTACTTCATTTGACTGTTTCCATCATATTCAAGTTAGGGACATCATCAACAATGACCATATTTGATAAGGAAATAAATAGCTCAGAGCTTCCCAGCCTGGGAGAACAGGTCCACTGCAGTTTTCATTAGTGCAGGCAGAAGATTTGATAAGCTTTCATATTATTTACAATAAAACATAAATTCTTCTCAAGACTAACTTCAGCAGCGTTTTAAGCTACCACTGTCTTCCAGTTTCATCATCAGTAAACATGGGAAACAAACAGACATTATTAGATTGTTCTGAGAGATCAGAGATAAAAGCCTTATAAAGACCCAGGAGCAAATGTTCAGTTTACATGGGCATTATCCACCACTCTGTTGCATATATTTCCTATAGAAATGGTTGTTTCCAATATTTTAGAGTCTTTTGGGTATATTCCCAAGAGTGGTATGTCTGGATCATAGGTAGATAAATCTCAAGCTTTAGAGGAATCTCCACAGCAATTTCCGTAGTCGCCATACCAGCTTTACTGCAATCATTTCTGCACATCCTCACCAGCTTTTGTCATTGTTTGTGTTTTGGATTTCAGCCATTCTAAGTGGGGTAAAATGAAATCTCAAAGTGGTTTTAATTTAATTTAATTGATGACTAAAGATGTTGAACATCTTAAAAGTATTTCTCAGCCATTTGAATTTCACCTTTAGAGAACTCCTTGTTTGGCTCCCTGTCCCAAGTTTTAAACAGGTTATTTGTTTTCTAGATGCTTAGTTTTTTTGAGGGGTTTTTTTTTTTGTATAATCTAGATATTAACTCTCTGTCAAGATAGAGCTGGTAAAGACTTTACTGCTGTGTAGGTTTCCTCTTACTCAAACAATGGTGTCTTTTGATGTATAGAAGCTGTTTCCATGTCATAAAGTCCCATGTGTCAATTGTTTGGACTTCATGACTTCACTATAGGTATCCTGTTCATAAAATCCTTTCCTGTGCCTATAAGTTCCAGTGTATTCCCTACTTTATCCTCTGTCTGATTCAGGGCATCACATCTTATGTTGAGATCCTTGATTCATTTGGAGTTGAGTTTTGTGCATGGTAAGAAATAGGGATCTAGTTTCACTGATGATTGGATAGTGAAGGTGTGGTACATATTCACAATGGAATATTATTCAGCTCTTAAAAAATGAAATTATTAATTTCACAGGTAAATGAATGGAACTAGAAACAATCATCCTGAGTGAGGTAATCCAGGCCCAGAAAGATAAATATCAAATGATCTCTCATAGTTGGATGCTAGCTTGTAAATTTTATATATGCACGTTTCAATTCAAAAATCCAGAGAAGTCAGTAAAGTAATAAATGGCCATGGGGAGGAGGCTTCCCAGGATGGGTAGTAGGATTCAGTTATACAAAGGAGGAAAGGGGGACATTAAAGTAGGAAGGGTTAAAAGGGGCGGGGAATGGGTGGGCAAGGGAGAGGAGGGAGTATGGAGAGGAATAACATGAAAGGCCATTAGAAAAAGCCATATGGTGTTTGCTGTGCCAGTCGCTGATGTTGTTATTAAGCCTTGAAGCTGGGGTTGGACAATCAATTGATGTTCTCCCTTAGCAGCTTGTGTAATGCTCTCCAAAGCTATGAGAGCCAGCCTTCAGGAGAACGACTTCCATGTCAGTTCCACCTCTGCTGCTCCAAATCCTGTGTCTGAAGTATGTCCTATCCTCAGTAATAGGATCTTAACTTCAAGTTCTGGGAGGCCATCAAGGACTGTGGCAATAGCCTGTATAATTTTGGGAGTCACTAGGACTACCCTGTCCAACAGCTCAAAGGAAGGTTTCTCCTGTTTGGTACTGTTTCTTGTTACGTAGCCTTCAGCTATACACACTGACTCATAGAGAGATATTGTATGTATAATTTGTCAGTAGGTTTTTGGACTAATATGATTCCTTCTGTTTTTTTTTATAGCTAGTCATTATTTATCTATCCTCTCTCTCTCTTTCTCCCTATCTAACCCTTTCTCCACACCCTCCACCTATTTTCCCCATTTCTCCCTTGATAATACCAGTCTCCTATGGTCCCATCCCTCTTGATCTCCTTCTTCCCCTTTATCTCCATAGTTCCTTGTATAATCCTCCCTTACCTACCTCCTATTTAAATACCCCCATTTTACCCACTTCTCCCTTAGTAACACCTGTCTCCTA
Source organism: Nannospalax galili (assembly GCF_000622305.1). Taxonomy (NCBI): domain Eukaryota; kingdom Metazoa; phylum Chordata; class Mammalia; order Rodentia; family Spalacidae; genus Nannospalax; species Nannospalax galili. The sequence continues at coordinate 2,415,197 of NW_008349083.1, read as the reverse complement.
CTGTTCTTCTCTCTCAGGTTCCTTCTTCCACTTTACCTCCCTGGGCACAACAAATGACATTGGTGCAATAGTGGCACTTTTATCTTGGGGGTAATCAACAACTACTTAGTTGGATTTAAAGCCCACTCAATGGGAGGAAACCCATGTGTGGTACTGTAAAAATAGTCAAATACACATGACTGGAAAGGTCTTAGATCTTAGAGAAAACCCCAAGACTGTCACAACCCTAGACTACTTTAATTTCTTACCATGTGCAAAATGTGGATCCTTATATTTATAGACAAATATACTAGTCACCATTCATCAAAGAAGCTTCTTTTGCAACAGACAGAGACTATAACAGAGTTCCACAACCGGTCACACACAGATATTGTCTGTGAATTGCCCAAGCCTAAGTGGCACATCTATAATACAACTTCTATACATAAGATTCATGGAATATAGAACAAGGGGTAAAGAAGACACTAATGCATCTCTCAATTCTCATCAATGAAGCTCCTTCATGCAACAGAGGACCACAAATGGTCACAAATGGTCACAAATGGCCAAAGCATGGAGAGTAAGAGTCTACAGAGTGTGAGTCCTTCCTTGGACAGGACTCCTATATTAAACTCCATCTACCCAAGGCTCAGGGACCATTGCAGAAGAGGGGGTGGAAAGATTGTTAGAGCCAGGGAGGAGATGCACAACCATATGGAAATAGAGCCCTATAAGTTCCTGGGACTTTGCTCATATGAACCGACAGCAATGGTGTCAGAATGTACAAGACCTGTGCAAACTCAGACAAAACCCTGGCACAGAACTGTGGGAATAGGCAACAAGCCCCAAACATAGTGGAAGAATTATTGGCAACTGACTACTGCTGGGTTAGGAAGAGCTGATCTTCTTAAGGGGGCGGGGGAACTCTAGATATGTTGCCTAGACCCAAGTGGATGAGCTTGCACTGAGAGACATTTGAGGACACTAACTTGACATGATAGGCCTTAACACAAATGTTAGAATGTATGAATTCCAGTCGGAGGGCTATGGATAAGTGCCAATGGGAAGAGGATATAAAGATGATTAAGACTGATTAAGATGCTCTGTGTGAAATAAAAAATTCAAAAAACATTTACGAAAAAAAGAAAAAGCTATATGGAAATCTATCATTATAGGAGCTTCTTAAATTACATATACATCATAAAAAGAGAGTAAAAGGAGTTATAACGGGAGGACAATGCCCTTTCTAAATATCATAGGCTAACAAAATAAAACCTCAATGCCAGGAATGAATTCCCTCTCTAGAAGTGGTTAACTAGGGGTTCCACAGACCCTCAAACAATATTGATCATTGGCCCTGCTCTTGGTTACCCAGCAGAACTTCATAGTAAGGACCTATTCCTGACAATACTACATACATGCACTATTGAACAGACAAGGAAAAATCAAGCTGGTGCTGACTTCAGAGCCTCATCTCTACTGACTAGCGTTCATAGTACTGGAAGGTGCTGTGCATGCTATCAGAAGGAAAACATAATTATTATCCTTATCCAATGGTGAATCCTGTGAACTACAACAACAACTGGCCTGGCAAGATATGCCCAGAGGTACAATAATGGCATATTACTGGAATAATGGAATATTATTATGGGAGTAACCAACCATTTTTTAATTGAATTTTAGGTCTGCTTCATAGGGTGGAGTCCGTATCTGACATTGATATCAGACTTAGGAACCTGAGGGTAAACGGGTCACAGGGTGCAGGGGAGAGCCTAATCCCAATTTTCTACTAAATAGCTATAGTATTAAACTGACTCTAATTACTTACTGTTAAACCCCTAGATTATTGCATCTCTCAACTCTCACCAGAGAAGCTTCTGTATGCAACAGATGGTGATTAACACAGAAACTCGCAAATAGCCAATTTGCAGAGAACAAGAAACTACAGAGTGATTATCTTTAATTATAGGACACCTATATCAAACTTCTGCCTCCCAAAGCTCAGGGATCATTTTGGAAGAGGGGGTGAACAATTGTAAGAGCCAGAGATAGTATAGGACCACAAGGAAAGAGTTTTCCAGACACTGATCAGTTACTCATATGGACTCCTAGCAATGGTGACAGCGTGCACAAGTCCCATGTAAGCTCAAGCCAGACAAAATCTCAGCATAGATATGAAGAAGTGGGTAAGACATCCCAACCCATCCTAAGGAACTTTCGGTAACCAATGGCTGCTGGGAGGGGAAGAGACCTTCTCTTTCAAAGATGGGACTATTTGTAGGTTAACCAGGCTCCAATTGATGGAGCCACACTGATGGACATTCAGGGGCACAAATTAGACTCTATAGGCCCATATATATATATATATATATATATATATATACTAGAGTACATTAAACTGAATGGTTCCAGTAACAGGTATGGGGATCTAAATATCATCAAATTATATTGCATTAAAATCACAAAAATTTAATAAAAAATACACTGTGAAAAGAAATGGTGATGGTGATTTCCTCACATTTCCCCATCCCCATCAATGTCTCATCTTTGATTTCTGATCCAGCTGTGATAGACCATGTGATTCACCCAGCACTTGGAAAATCCTACCTGTTCTCCTTCCACTTTCTGCCCTATGGCCTTCTCTTTTTTTGGCCCAGAGAGTCCATTCCCCAGGTCCACACATGGCTTATAAGGAAAGGTGGCAAAAATCTTAAGGCGAGCCCTGTTCTAGGGCTGTTCTCAGTGGACATTTTCAGGTGGCATTTAGGACCCTTCTCAGAACTCTGCACAGAAGCTAGCACTTTTATATCGCACAGGTTGCAACTGCACACATCTGGCACACGTCTGCAGTGCTTCTTGTGCCCTCGTGCTTCTTCTCTCTTGTTTGTCCTTTACAATTACTTCTTTCTTCCTCCTCCTTGGGTAGATAAACATATGAGAGGTAGATTCTTGAATTCTTGCCTGGATTTGAATTTGGATTTAATGGCTTGATAGTTATAAGACCTTAAATTTTAAGTTACCTAATTTCTTTCTGCCTCATTTTGCTCTTACCTATAACATAGATGCAAAAATCCTAGCTACCTCCTAATGTTGCTGTGGAAAGTTTGTGGATCATTACTGGGCAAACATAGAGCTTTTGAAACAACCCCTGATGCAAAGTGGACTGTGTATAAGAATCTAATGGAGCTGGATATTCCCCTATGCCATGCCTCATTTCTCTCTCTCCCCTGGCCACCATCTCATCTCATCTCTTTTCTCTTTGTCTCTTTCTTTTACAAAAGGTATCATGCAGCTCCAAGCTGACCTGGAACTCACTATATATTCCTGAGGATGACCTTGAGCATCTACTCTTTCTGCCCCAACTTCCTGAGTGCTGAGATTACAGGCATGCACTGCCATGGCCAGTTTATGTGGTTCTGGGAATGGAGCCCAAGGCTTGGTCCATGGTTGGCAAGCACTGTACCAACTGAGCTTCATCTCTAGCTCTGTACTACCTTTCTCAGTGCATTTCCCTCTGCCTCTCTCTCTTTCTTCCACTTTGCTGGTACTGACAGAGTACATAGCACAGTGACTGGTCCCTAGAGCTCTGAACCGGAAGCATGCAAGGAGGCCCTTTTGTGCGGGTGTGTGTGGTACTCTACTTTTTTTTTCCTCCAGCAACCCTGACCTCTAGTCTGGCAGACACAGGGCAGAGCTGCCAGCTCTTGACAATTCAAAAGCTTTGTCCAACCTCTTTGCTCTTTCTGCTGGCTCCCTGCCTTTGGGCTGTCAGACTCTCCTTGGCATGGCTCTCAGAGGGTATGCCAAGGAGAGAAAAGATAGTGGAACTCAGATTAGCCAAATACTGAGTCTAACAAATTAGGATCTTTGGATCACTGGGCTTATAGATTCTAAGCTGTGTCTTCCCTTTGTTATACTTGAAGTTTTATTTAGTCTACTGCTTTTGCTGTACAACATGCTTTTCTTTGATTGAAATATAATTAAGACATAATAAAGGGCACAGGTGTTAACTGTTCATTTTGTAAGTGTTGGCAATTGTGTGCATCTATGCAGTGCCACAGCAAACATTTGTATTACCACAGAAAACAATCTTATTTTCCATTCTAGTTGATTTCTCTTACCTTCACCCCAATAATCACTTTCTGAGTTCTATTATTCTGGGTCTTTTCTCTTTTCAGATCTTATGTAAATGAAATGATCTACACCTATTCTTCTGTCTCTGTCTTAATTTGTTATGATTTCTAGAAACATCTGTGTATCAAGAGTCTGTTCTTATTAATACCTAAACAGTATTCCATGATATATGCATACCCCAGTTTTTAAAATCTGTTCTTCTATTGACATCATGAGGATAATTTCCAATTGGGGGCTATAATGAATAAATCTACTATTCATATTCTTTTAAAGTCATACAAATGTACAATATATTTTGACTATATCAAGCTCCCACTTTCCTCCTTCAACTCTCCTCCTCAGAATCTTTGGACATGTCCCCCTTCCAAATTCATGTCTTCACCATTTTGCCTTTTATATCCCACTGAGCCCAATTAGTGCCAGCCATGTGTGCATAAGTGTGGGGTCATTCACTGGAGCATAGACAGCCTACCTGTGGCCACACTCCCATCAACAACAACAAAAAATGACTCCTCCTCCCCTAGCAGCCATCAGCTGTCAATAGCTCCTCACCTAGGGCTGGAGCCTTGGAAGCCCCTCCCCACATTATTGAATTTTAACTGGTTTGATCCTTTGTAGGTCTTGTGCAGGTGATCATAGCTACTGTGAGTTCATGAGTGCATGGGTTGTGTACTTACCAGAAGAGAACATCGCGCAACAATCCACCCCACCAGCCCCTCCTGATCCTTACATTCCTTCCCACCCCTCTTCCATAATGTTCCCTGAGCCTGGGGGTGGGTGGCGCTATAGATAGCTCATTTCCTACTGAGTACTTACAGTCACTCATTCTCAACATGTTGACTAGTTTAGACTCTGCATTAATCAATGATCATTACAGAAAGAAGCTTCTCTGTCCAAGGCTGGGAGCAGCACAGATCTATTGGTATAAACATTTAGAAGCCATATTCCTAGGACTTTTTAGTTTGTTTATTTATTTATTTATTTATTCATTTATTTATTTTGCAGTCTTTTTGAGACAGGGTCTCTCTGTAGCCCCAGCTGGCCTGGAATTTGCTATGTAGACCAAACTGGCCTCAAACTCACAGAGATCCACTTGCCTCTACCTTCCAAGTGCTGGGACTAAAGGCCTGAGCCACCATGCCCGGCTATATTTTAATTTTTTAATAAATTAGATTTTTCAAGAGAGAATCTTCTAGCTCCAGTTAATCTGGAACTCACTATGTAGACAAGGTTGGCTTTGGTTTCACAGAGATCCACCTGCGTCTGCCTTCTGAATGCTGGGATTAAAGGTGAACACCACCACACCCAGCTTATACTTCTTAATTTATAGGTTCCATAGAATTATAATATTTTATCACAAGCTGTGTATTAAAAGCTGTGCTGTGTTCTAAGTCAATAATAATTTTTGATGGCAGTATAGCATTCTATTGCGTAGTTCCACTATAAGTTATTTATAAATACTATAATTAGCAACAATTAACTTATTCTAATTTCTTGATTTGATATGCAAAGTTCTTTTTAGAAAATGATAACAGCTTTTAAAGTGCTGCTAAGAACCCAAGGCCAACGAAGTTTCCGGGACTTATCAATTTCCTTCTGACTTGTCTTTTTCTGTCTTTGCTTGCTGTGAATTAGAAACCATGTCAAGAGTGAGCAAAGTGACGAACCTCTTCACCTTCAACTTAAAACTGCTTTTTTTCTTTTTCTTTTTGTACATTTAAGTTTATTGGCAAATTTTGCCAGACTTTTTAAACATTTTTATGGGGCTTTTTGCTACTCTAACATTCCCCCTTCTGGAGGTAACCTTAAAATCTTTTAGGGATTCAGTAAGGGCTCCCAAATACTTTTGACATTTTTGGCCTTTGGAACAGAGTATGTTGCTAAGAGGCCCAAGGACATTTTGACTTTTAGCCAATAAACTGGCTACTTTTCTTTAGGGTCTTTTTACCCTAACTGCCTAGCCAATTCCTACCTCCTATTCTTATCATGCCATCCTCTGAAGGGGTTACCCAAATTGCTGATAGGGAATCGAGACTAGGAATATGGCTCAGTGGTAGAGAACTTGCCTACCATGCACAAGGCCCTGGGTTTGATCCCAGCACCTCAAAAGTAAATCAGAAAACAAAGAAAAGCAAGAATATAACAAACATCACCTAGTCACTGCTGGTTGTTAACAAATGTTAGCATTTCATTCTCTCTCTCTCTCTCTCTCTTTTCTCTTTCATAGAGAATGCATATGATTTATGGGTATGTACATGCACATGCATATGGGTATCAATATTTATATGGAAATAAAAGTGAGTGCTTTGTTTTCTGAAAAAAAAAACTGACTCCCACAAAAAAATTTATGATATGTCACCATAATGAGAACATTAATGACTGCAAGCTAATGATATCATTAATTCACAGAGAGTTGAAGGTCATCTACTGCTTTAAAAGTAAGCTAGAAATATACTAAAATCTTACAGTTAACACATACAAGACACTCAATAGCGGGTTCCCCAGATTTCTAGTATCCCCAGTACTAGAATTTTGCAAAGCACTGCTAAGAAAGAGTTGTAAAGTTAGAACATATTTTTCTAAATTGGTAATAAAAAATAAAATGAACCTAACTTTTGCTGTGTGAAAAAAACCCACAAAAAATATTTAGAAGGAAGTGTGACATGATCACTTAGCAAAACAACAGTAGTACTTTCCCTATTATTAATATTCTTATTAAAATCTTTTTGTGTTTGTATACTTTCCTTTGGGAATAATTGTTGGGTCCTAGGTTAGCAGTATGGTTCATCCTATGGTAGAGAGAGAGAGAGAGAGAGAGAGAGAGAGAGAGAGAGAGAACGAACCAAGAAGTTCTCCAAAACAGATGTATAAAATTGCCTTCCCAGCAGCAGTATGTGAAGATCTTATGTCCTCAAGAACTCACCAACATTTATATCTACTGGTGATTTTACTTTCAGTCTTTTTGTTTTGGCCTGGTATATTGTAGTTGTGCTTTCCATTTTCCTCCTGACTGATGACTTCGTGCCTCTTCCCACAAGCCTTCTAGCCATTACACCATCTAGTCTTCAGTATGCCACCTTTCAAGTCATTAATGGCAGGGTAATCGAGCCAACTGGACCAACGTTTTTGAGCCCTTGCTCTCATTCAAAAGGAAGAACATGTCTGGAGTTCTATGACAGACACAAAGATATTTAGGGAGTCAGTCATATTGTGGCAGATACTAATACATGGAAAAGATCTGTAATTACCTTTACAGTGTCCATTAGGATGAAATTAGGAAAAAAAATACTCAAGAAAGATTAAGGTGATAAAAAAAAGTATTGAATACTTTTACACTTTTTAGCCAGGAGAAACATAGTAAAGCATGTTTGCAGAAAATTTGACTCTAACGTCATGTCATTATGGAAGGTCCATCGTGTCTTAAGGTAGAAAGTTCTTCAGTTTTCGCGGCTCTGTTGTAAACTACTGAAAACCTTAACATGGAAAATGTTGGGGAAATAGACAAGACAAAGCAATTCAAGAACTACGAAAGTGCTTCAGCAAGGTTTGATGATACTGTTCATTGAAGTTTGGAATGCATCACAGTTGCTAAGGTGCACGCCTTTAGTCCCAGCACTTGGGAGGCAGAGGCAAGTGGATCTCTGTGAGTTCAAGGCCAGCCTGGTCTACATAGTGAGTTCTAAGCTAGCCCCACTATAGGAAGACCCTGTCTCAAAATGACAGATGGAGGAGGAGGAGGAGGAGGAGGAGAAAAAATTGCTAAGACTTCAAGGCAGTTAGTTTCAAAATTTGTTTGCAATCTCAAAAAAAAAATTAAATTATGGGAGAGGTAAAAGTTTAGACTGGAGGAGGGGAAGAAAAAATTGCTAAGACTTCAAGGCAGTTAGTTTCAAAATTTGTTTGCAATCTCAAAAAAAATTAAATTATGGGAGAGGTAAAGTTTAGAGTAAACGAGTAAAACACTTAATAAACAATTCATCTGATTTTATGCATGGTATTTTAATTTTGGGTTCTCTTTGAGTGATTGAGAGTCATGCTTCCTTATTCAGAAGATAGTTTCAACTTGGATGCTAGAAGTCAGGAGAGAGGGTTTGACTGTTGAATTATGAGAACCATCACCTTAAAATCAATATTTAAAGTTTTGACCCTGAGTGAGGTCATGCAGGGGTAATGTTAACAGTGATTAGAACATAGGACTATGGATTAAGTCCTGAGAAAAATGACACGATTTAGAGAAAATAATAGGAAAAAGAACAGCACAGCAAAAAGGGAGACAGGAAGGTACAGCGAGCAGGGACAGGAGAATAATGGAAGGAGACTGTGCTGAGGAGGAGTCTGTCGGAGGCTCCAAAGGCCAAGCACAGTGAGGTTCCTCCGCTGTGGGAAAGGTGATACAGCATCACGCATCATCTTGGCCTGTGGGTGTGTCTGCTGCGGCTTATCTTGATTATGTTCATTGAGGTACAAAGGCTACTGCACTGTGTGTGGCACCCTTCCCTGGGCAGAAGATGTTAGACTATGTAAGATTGTAGAAAGCCTGCTGAGCACTACCATGCATGCATTGTTCTCTGCTCTTGACAGTGCATTAAGTAGTTACATTAAGTTCCCAACACCTGGATTTCCTGCAATGATGGAATAACTTGGACGTGTGAGCCAAATAAACCCTTTCTCCCTTAAGTTGCTTTTGTGAGGCTATTTTACAACAGCAACAGGAAACAAAATTAAGATACACACACAGAGGCATACACAAAATAGAGTGAAAAAAAGAAATGCCACCAAGCTAGAAACACAGGTTGAGTGTGAACTTTACAAAAGAAGGAAAAAGGACCATGGAGGAGGAAGATCACTGGGCTCAGAGCCACTGAGAGTGCTGCCGTCTGGAAACATCACTGAACTAGGAGTGGAAGGTAGATAAAACCTCCCTGGTCATAAAAAGCTTGTGAGCTCTTGTAAATGTTAAGCAGGTAAGAATTCTAACCATGTGATTACAAGCTGATCGTGAAGGAACTACATAAGAAAGCAAGATAGTTAGTGAGAGAATGACTTCAGGGAGCATGGTGAACATGGATGCAGAGCAGGAGGGATGGACAGCCGAGTTGAGACCAAAGGGAACTTTAGTGGTAGAATCATTTCTTCTCCAATATGACTAGTAAAATGGAAATAATAGTTTTTTATACAAATACCATTCCCCTGCTTATAACCAAGCACAAATGTCCTAATTCTTTTCTTTTGAAGTCCATTATCACTTCTCCAATACAGGTTTCGCTCTGCACATGGTACACATGTGTGTGGAGGTCATAGGTCAAAGTCCAGTGTCTTCCTCACTTGCTCTTTGCCTTATATTTTGAGATGGGTCTCTCTCTGAACTTGAAGCTCACTGATTCAGCTAGACTGCATGCTCCATGGTTTCTTCTCTGCAATCCCGGTGGTGAGATTACAGGTGGGTGCTACTGTGCCTGGTTTTCATGTGGGTGCTGGGAATGCAAACTTGGATCCTTGTGCTTGTGCAGTTAGCTTGTGCTAACAGAGCCATTGCCCTACCCCTGGTCTGTACTTCTTATTACTGTATTTGTACTTCTCATTGGCTTTTGACCTCTGTGGGCTACATGCATGTTTAGCATGTTGATGAGCAAAGGGAATGGAAAAAGATAGACAACCAGATAAATTTCACTACCTCAAAGCTATATTAAACCACAGTTTTGTGGTTTAAGTATTTTAAACTGTGAACTACTATTCAACTGTGGATTTAAATTTTATTTTCCTTTTCCAAATGCTTTTGAGCTCTTGTGAGAGAAATGGCCCAGTCACGAATGATTGAATTGCTCTTGAAGCCTAGTCATCCCAAGATACTAAAAATCTGTCCTCAGAAAAGTTGTTACTCTGAGTATCTGATATCAGAAACTAACCCAATGGGAATACAGGATCCTGGATGAAAGTTTCTTCCCAATGGGTTTTCAGAATATAATAGCAATGCGATTAGCACATTTTCGCAGTGATTGAGTTGGCATGTGCCCATGGATTTATAAATAGGATTTATTGTGGACGTTACTGTGCTACTGGGATAAGTGGCTCTTGCAATTTGATGATAGAAAGTGCTCTCTGAAAAGAAACCATTATATGCCTTCTATGCCTTGGCCATCTGAGGACAGAGAAGGACGGGAGATACAAGTGAGTTTTGTTTTCAGTAAATTCTACCCTATACACAATTACCAATAAGCAGAACGACTTGACATCTAGAAAATTAATATTTTAGTGCTCTTCCAATTCAATGACATGAATAGAGCAGGTTGGGGGTAAATGCCTATTCCAAATCCTTTGCCATATTGCCATCTCAAGGCAGGAGAATGGGGACCTGCTGGAGTGCATCCAGACCTCTGCTGGTATCTTCCTGGGAGAGCAACAGACCTATGGAATGGGGAGGCCATTTAGCATTCGGCACCAATCTACATTTCAGTTTGATCCTCATAAATTAAGATTTTTACTTACTATATTTGAATGAGACTGATGGTGAACTTCTGGGGTGAGCACTGTGGTGAAGATCATTTACATAATTGAAAGGCTCATTGTTGCTATTCCCATCCCCCATTCCGAAAGGATGGAGTTGCACGTTACAGCTAGGGAAAAAAAAACAAAACAAAACAAAACAAAAAACAGTTTTTGATTAGGTGGATCTCAATAAGGCTCTGTGCTCCATGATCCAGGCAAAACTGTAATATGGGAAAAACTATTTTATCTCAATCACGGAAGTGTTTAATGCTTTCCTCTTCAGCCATCAGCCATTTCCCTAGTCAACCAAGTCCTCTACCCTGCCCACCTAGGAGAATGCATGCTCCTGTATATCCGGCTTGGCTTGTACAGGGCCGTCTCTCGCTTTACACTGCATCTCTTTCTTCTTGACAGTCTAACTCCACAGTGAGAGCCTATCAAACTAGCAAGTCCCAAGTGACCATGAGTCCTGGCTTCAGCTCCCAGTGGAACAGCAGCCAACAAGCCTGGAATACATACTCCTTCCCAAGAGCAAGCTTGCACTACCAGTCCCATGCCAGCTACACCTACTGCACGGGACACCCTGCTGTAAGTACCCCATGTCTTCTTATTTGGATGTGTTACACAGTTATGTTTTAAGTTGATCTCTGTGTAATGGACTGCTTTCTAAAGAACATACTGCTCTTGAGTAAAACAGGTGAGCTCTGGAGAATGCCTTAAATGTTTAGATGATGTATGTTGGGCAATCTATGCTGTGTTGATCTATGCTGTGTTGATAGTTCATTTGAAGTTATTCCTAGATGATACAGGTTGGAATGTGCTTGGGATTGGCATGTTTTTTACTTTATTCTTCAGATGTTCTCTTGACTAGTGATTTTGAATTCAGTTGGTTACTGCCACATTTTCTGGGGAAAGGAGTCTTTCAAAATGACATGTTAGAGGATTCTGGGCACTCCAACTTTCCTCACTAGCCATGCTGATACATTGGCATAGATCTAAACAAAAATATTTTCTAGCCACTACAACATAAAATTCTGGAGTTGCTGGGATAAATGACTCAGAGGGCATGGAAAAATTAACTCATGAGGGTAGTCTGAAATAAGATGCCTGTTCCTGTCACTATGTCTTTCATGTGTCTTAATCCAACCATTGGAAGCTAAGATTTTTATGCTATTGCAGATTTCATTTTGCATTCTTAAAAAAGACCACGATGAACATTGGGTAGGAAGATCTATGTTGGCTGTTAAAGATCTAAGCAGGGGATTTCTGGATCATTAGCGAGATTCAAAGGTGATTCGTGCACACCTCTCAGGTTCTCCTCTACCTGATGGGCCATGGTAGATGTGGGTGCTGAATTCAGAAGGTCTTAGACTTCTGTACCTTGCTGGCCTGCTTCCACTTAATATAACAAAATTATAAAATGTGTAGAACCTGTAAGTTGAAGAAATGGGTCCCAAACATCCTGTCATCAAGTCGTTTGAAAGCCTCAAGAAACTTGCTCAAAACCTAAGTTAGTATGAATTTGTTGAAAGATGATTTAGAAATAACTGTCAAATTTATTGCACATATCTTTTGATTCAGTAATTAAACTTTTAACATCTAATTCTGCATTCAAAAGAATATAAGCATGAGGCACAGGAAATGTAGCTCAGTTGTTGCAGTGCTCTCATAGCATACACAAAGCCCCGGGTTTTTGATACCCCAGGCATGGTGGTGCATGCTTATAATTGCTACACTCGAGAGCTGGAGGCAGTACTTTCAGGAGTTCCAAGTCATCCTCAACTGTGTAAAGAGTTCAAGACCAACATGTTAAATGGGAGAACGTGACCCAAAATAAATAAATAAGTGAATAAAGAAATAAGAATATATGCAGGAGTATAATGTTACTGACTTCCAAAATAACTTGGAAAAAGAACCGTAATAACTATAGTTCATTTCATCTTGTATTATTATCCCGTCAAAAACTTAGTCAGCATTATTATTCATTTATTATACTATGGCATTCTTGGTGAAGTAGTGAATAGAAATAAGACATGCTCTTTTAGAACTCTCTTCTCAGAGAACAGGGAGGCTAGCAATTACACAGACAAGCTTATAAATAAAGATAAAAAGAAACCAACAAGCCAGAACAATATTTAATACAGTTAAATCCAGTACAGAGACTCAGTACGGGTTGATGCCATGGATAATGAGTTGATGGCTGCTTTGAGATGATGTGGTCCATCAAGTCCCTATTCAGTTCAGCGTTCTCTGGAAATCTGAGATAAGGACACATATCTGTGCTGAGTTCAGGAGAAAGAGCATCCCAAGCAGGAAATAGTACCTATAAAGGATCTGAGGTAGAGTGAGCCTGAATGTTTGATAGTGAGCACTGAAGCCCAGTGAATGAAGAAAGGAAGAAGATAAGGTCAGAGAGTAGGGTGCACTTTGTCCCCCAGAGTAAGAAGTTTGTATTATACTGAGGTGTGATGGGAAACCACTGTAGTATTTGTGCATGTGTATCTGTGCATATCCACATGCATGTAGTTGCACATGTGTCTACAGGTGCATTTGCATGTTTGTAGAAGCCAGGATAACCTTAGTTGTCATTCCTCAGGAACTATCCACCTTTCTTTTGACAGTCTTCTCTAGTCTGAAACTTGCTAAGTAGGCCAGCCTGGTTGGCCAAGGAGTCCTAGGGATCTATCTGTTTCTGCTTCCCTGGTGCTGAGTTTACAAGCACATACCACCATGCCCAGTTCTTTTACATATGTTCTAGAGGTTGAATTCAGGTCTTCAGGTTTACATGGCAAGCACTTTATCTACTGAGCCATCTCTCCAGGCCCATCAAAGTATTTTAAGTAAAGAATAGTTCCTGGAAACCATCTGAGAGAGCAAGGCACAGGAGGGAAGGCACAGAGTGAAATTAGGAAAGTGTCCTCCGTATACACGTGTAACTGCAAGAAAAGAGTAACGTTTTTTATATCCTTTTATCCACTAGATGCTCAAAATATATGCAACTTGTTTTCATAAAAACAATGCAAATCTGCATATATTTTGCATAATTTTTGTTCAGTAACCGATTCCATAATTACTATTCCTGATTAGTTTTTCCCTTCAGTCATTACTTTGCAAGCTAGACTATGACAGATTATAGTTGAAAAAAGTATTTCTATTCACACATTTGTTGGCCTCAAGGTCGCCTAAAGCAGGTGACACTTCCTAAGCATTTACTATTTTCTAAGCTTGGTACTAAATACTTTTATGCATGTCGTATATACAGTTTTGTCAAAATAGTCCAAGGAGATAGCTATTACTATCATTTTATTTTTCCTTTTTTTTTTTTTTAGTTTTTTTTAAAAAGGGCCCCCCTTGTCCCCCCGCCCTCCCA
>NW_008349083.1:2374675-2400421 GCF_000622305.1 Nannospalax galili | reverse complement strand
ATCAGATAACATAAAACTTTTGACTCTAAGATCAGTATTACTTTAGATCTGCTACTTGGAGAATTATGTCATCTGAACATAAGCCAGTGGCTCAATCCAGGGAGACTTTGAGAGCTGGGTTATGGTAAAATCACTGGAAGACACTGAGTGTCTCATTATTTCACTTGGATCCATTTTACAAGCTAAAGTACTAGAGAAATATTTGGGGCTCCAGAAAAGTGAGAGTAGATTCCATAGTTTCCACAGAGCCTAGGAACCACAGAGGTTTTGTGGTTTCAAACCACAGGACTGGAATTTTTGTCTGCAAAGATTCCTGGGGATTTTCTTGAGTCATATAATTTAGTAGATTTCACTGGAGCAATGGTGTTCTACTTGCTTCTGAGATGCTGGTATTTTTATTCAATTAACCAATCTGATGAAATATGTTCAGTTTTCTAACTTCCTGTGATTTTGAGAGTGTCAGCAATGTGATATTTGTATGTTAAGTGCAGGTAAATCAAAGACTTCCTTCTGCCTCTGTTTCCATGCTACTGAGGAATCCCATTATCCTGAGAGTGTCTAGTTAGTACCTTGAAATTGATAGCTTATTAAAAATCTCCTAATTTCAAGAGCTTCAACCTAGTCAAATAAGTATTTTCTCAGAGCCCTTCTACATATGACTGCATTCATTTCCCATGACTGTTCTTAACAAACTGCCACAAACATGGGGACTTTAAGCACCATATGTACATTTTCCAACACTGCTGAAGGTTAGAAATCTAAAATAAGTCTCATTGAGTCAGTCAAGGAATAGATGGGAAACCACTCCTTCAAGAGCCTCTAGAGGAAAATGTTTCTTTGCTTTTCCAGCTATGGAGCTACGTTCCTATGTCTCATGTGTCTTCGCTGACCATGTAAGCTAGCAGCACAACATTTTCAAGTCTCGATCTGCTCCATCTTCACCTTGACCTCTTGTCTGGATTCAGATCTTTCCACCTTCCCCAAAAGGGTGCTTGTGATGACTTTTGAGGGCTCACTAAAACAATCCAGGAGTGTCTCACTCATTAATGATTCTTAATTAAATCACATTTGCCATTCATCATAGAAAAGAATGGACTTAGGATATAAGGATCAAGTCAAGGATATCTCAGTGACCCATTATTCAGTCTATCATAATAACAATATCCAGTCACCGAAAGGCTAACTTTGAGAAATTTGGTAAGTTCTAGTAGTTCCTAGAAATAATATTCATTTCACCAAGAAAGATAATGAAAGAGAGCATGATGATTAGTTTTTAAAAGTGCCTGGCACAATCTAGAATCATCTGGAAAGAGACTCTTAATCAGGCACTACCTAGATCAAGTTGTCAGGTAGGTATATCCATGGGGAATTGTTTTAACTGTTACTTGATGTGAGAAGACACATCCTGAATGTGGGAAGTACTACTTCATGGGCTGGGCCCGGGAATATGGAAGAATAGAGAAACCTAGTTGAGACATAAGCTGCTGCAAGCAGACAGCATGCATGAATTCGTTTCTCTCTGCTCTTGAATGTCGATGTCATGTGACTACCTGCTTTGAGTTCTGCCTCAACTTCCTGTCAATAGAGGACTATAACTTGGAGTTGTAAGTCACACAAACCCTGCTTTTCTTTTGTCAGCAATAGGAATGAGAAGTAGGACAGAGGAGCTCTTCAGTGATGGAGTATGGGCATGGATGTCCTATGGTGTTTCCAAATTATGGAGATGCACGATAGAGTTTGATTTTTTTCTTCTGAAGCCCAGTTTTCATCTTCTAAAGTCAGGTAGAGGATGGCTATCTGCTTAAGAGCCACTCCAACATATCTTAAAAGGGCATGCGAGGCAAACTTACTGAAATTGAACCAGTGCACATCTGCTGCACTGATGAATGATGATACTGTGTAGATGAAGAAACTTCTGAAATGGCTGTTTCATCTTAGAATGTAAAATAGTGAATAGTACTACGAAATACTCAAGTAGTGCAATATTCATTTTATTACCTAAGAAAAGTGACTATAGAGAATACAAATTTCTTACTTAGTTATTATTTTTAGCATTCAAAGAATTATTCCAATTCCTGAATAATATGTTGATTAGTGTCCTGGTGTGACATCCATCTGATGCTTTTCCTGTGTAGAGAGATGATGATAACCCTATCTTCTCTGTGATTGACACAAAAGATGATATCAAATTTCATTTCCAACAACTTCCTAATAATTTATAGTGGCTAGAGATCATATTACTCACAGAAAGGATTCACTGGCTTCTTCTGCTGGTTTTGTTCTATCCCTGTACCTGATATGATGTCATTTAGATGATTCTAGGGAGATAGAAACAGGGATAGGAAACTGGGAAAGATGAGATGTAGACAAGAAAGCTGTGACCTTAGTTTTCAGTCCTGGAGCAGAGTGATTTTTTTTTCTTTTTCTACTAAAGAAGTGCAGTCTGACTCCACATCCCCACTAAGGTGAATCTGAGACAGCTTGTGCCAATGTGGGACAATAGCTAGGTAGAGCCCAACTAATGCCAGAGACAAAGTAGAAAGGAGTAAAGAGAAGAAGAGACAAAGAAAACTTATTGAAAATTATGCTATGCTGAGAACCATGATGTTCTTAGTCACTGGAGGGTTCTACTAAGGCTTTGTCAATCCTTCAAGAGAATAGGGCTGGGGAGACAGCTTAATGAGTAAAGTACTTGGCATGCAAGTGTCAAGACCTGAATTTGATCCCAGCACAGGGTACAGCAGCACACATCTATAATCTCAGCACTGAGCAGGAAGACACAGGAACAGGCAGTAAGGGAGGTACGTTTGGCAGAACAGTGTTACATTAACAAAGTCCGCAGTAGGGAAAGTTAAATATGTGATTCTGTCTTGCTAGAAGATTCTTTCCTTAGTCATTAAGTGGATTTGGGGTATATTCTTTCTAGAAATTTGTTTATAGAGCACAGGGATATTTGCTATTTCTCAGAGTTAAGTTGTGAAACAAAAACTGACTTCACTAAGCCCACTGCACACCCGTGATGGCACATCTGTCTATGTCCATATTTGAGGCACCATTGCCCACTGCTTTCTGTCCAAGCCTGCGTTTCCCCATAACTAGTGTTAAGTATTTTTTGCAGGTTTATAGTGGTGCCTTTCGCTCATGCCTCAAGGCTTACCTTCCTCCTCCTCCTCCTCCATATTTGGAAAAAAGATACCAACTCCCCTGTAACAACAGGTTCCTTGGATTTATATAATCCCTAAGCCAGGAAGTGTCTTGGATCCATAACTTGCTTGTCTGTGATTCTGAGATGACAGAATATTTCCATATTCTCGTTACTTTCAACCTATTGTATGTGGAAGTGGTTCAGTACTTCAAAAACCACATGGCTGGGTGCTCAGTCAGAAGTCAACACAAACTTTGGTGACTATGGAAAACTCTTCAAGGAGTATTATAAATGAAGTTAAGGAGCGTATCTTTGACATCTACAAACTAGCTATTACAAACTCCTTTGCCTAATAGCTCTCTAGTACTCTGATGCCAGGGCTACATGCATTCCAGGGCTTCTGTGATACTTATTCTCTGTCATAGTCTATAATAGTGTCCCTTCTCCTCTCTCAGAAATATTCAGATTTAGAAGATATATTATGTGATCTCTCTACTGCAGTCCTTTTTTTTAAAAAAAAAAAAAAAAAAAAAAAAAGCGTTTTCCATGCACATAAATCTTACTGTGGTCCATTGCTTCAGGGTATAAAAATGCCCCAGGAGAGCACCAACAAAGGAAATGCCTCATGTAATGATTAATCAGGCACTGTAAACCGATGGACCTTCCAGTCTTCCCCAGCCACGTGTGTATTTCTGTGCAAAGGGAGAAGAATAGTTTTGTCTTGGCCTGGAACCTACAGCTCTTGCAATTATTTAGAGTTATAGTAAGACTTTTAAAGAACTTGAAAAATGAGAGACTATGCTTTATACATTTTTTAAACTGACAATTTTTTTTACTGAGATTTGTGTATTTTGTATAATACGTGTTTTTTTAATTGATTTTTTATGTATTTCATGCAGAACATCTCAGATAATCTTAATCATCTTTATACCCTCATAAAAAAAACCTTGTAGGACTTGAGAAATGGTCATTTTTCTTAACTTTCTCCTTTTACATCATTGTAATCTCTTGGTGTAAGGAGCTGTACAGACCCCAGGATACTGACCTCCCACCATCATGTTCAGCTTCTCCAAAGATCAGAAGATTAATGATCTGAACATTTCTGTATCTCCTTCCTAGTATTCCATACATAAGGCTAGCATTTTCTCCCAAAAACATCTTCTCTAAGACCAAATATACAAAACTAAGCATAACATGGTCACCATCATTTGAAGATGGGTAAGAAAATATATTAGTTATGAATAAGATTTTTTTGCTAGTAATAATAGTATATTCAACATGGAGTGGTTTCAAAATGATAGTCAAAGGTAGATTCAGAAGGGTACATTTATATTTGCCAAGATGGTTACAATAACATCACATTTTCATTAATTTTCTTAGACTATGATGATGCCCAGAAAGTAAGTAGTATCTACATTTCTTCTTCTTGAACCTTGCTGATCCTTAGGACTCACTTCTACTTCAAAGAATGCAGTACACATGATGGAAAAGGCATTAAGTTCCAACTGGTTCACTTAAGAAACTTAGCTTTGGAAAGGTCTGTCCCAGGACCCTCCCTTTCTGAATCCAGTTGCCATGTTGGGAGGGAGTCCAAGCAGTATTGACACTCAGCAAAGCAAATATTAAATCCTTCAGGTCCTGTCTCCGCATCCAGACATTGCTGTGGTAGAGTGTGGGCTTCTAAGGGCCTGGGCAGCCCGACCTGTCCAGCTTTGTCATTTATAGCCTATATGCTGTTCTTCTTCTGATGATTTACATCCTGTCTGCAGCTTGTTTTGGCCCCTATTGCACATTGCTGGTACCTTAGCCTCTCTGGCATCCTAATTGCAGCTATACTACCAAAGTTTCATTATGTATCACCACACTGAGGATAGGTTACAGGAATTCTGACCACACAGCACATTGCCTAGATCACAGGCTTTCCTTTGAGAACTTGATGGGAGTTTCCATGACTCTCTATCTCTCACATTCTGCATACCTGGAAAGCCATCATTACCTGGACCAGGGCAAGTGCTGTATTGGCACAAGCTGTACCCAGGCTTCCTTGGACCATGGACATAGAAAACTTAGAGAGCTTTCCCATTTGAACTTGGGAAAGTAAATCTTAAGGCTATTCTGGGCCTGTAGAGTATCTTGGGACTCTTTCCTGGAATGGTTTTGTTCTGGAGGTCCTTGAAACAACTATGCAATAGAGACCTTGTAGATGCCTGAGATGTTCCTAGACATCTTTCTTATTGTTCCAGTGCAAATACTGTGGGATCTTTTCATCATTTCCAATCAATTTAACAACCATATCCTCCTTGACCTTTATATTTGGTAATTTCCTGATCAGGTTGCTAATTTTTCAAATATTTCTGTTCTACTTTTGATTGTTGATTATCACTGTAAATCTGGATAAAAGCAGCCAGTTATACCCATGCTTGTGCTTCTTTGAAATCTTCTTCACTGAGTAAACTAGTCTACAAGCTTTAAGCTCAACTTCCCATAAAGCATCAGGGCAAGGACAAAATGCATTAACTTTCTTTACATCACTGTAAATGTGCAACCATTTTTGCAGTTCCCAGCAGGATGCCTGTTTGCATAGGAAACCATTAGTATCACCTTATTGCTCACCTTCCTATGATCAGCTGTCCTCCTGTTTCCACCTCATGAGAGTGCTGGGATGACAGGCATGTACCACCGTACATAGCTCAGAAAACAATTTTAAAAATCACATACTAAAATCTAATTCTGGTTTATATTACAGTATTTAAAACCTAGCTCGAATCAGCTGTGATATTTGACCATATGGCTTACTTGTCTGTTTGTATTTGTATAGGGCTCAAGAAGAATACATCAGTATTCCTATCTTAAGAGCTTCTTAAGATGCCTCCTTCTTTAGCATAATCCTTCATGGGCTAAGACTTATTTCACAATAAATGTATTTGCTTCTGGCCCATACTTTTCCAAAGGTGTGTATTCACAGAGCCTCCTCAGAGCGGTGAGTCCCAGTCATAACTCCTCGGTTTTTTTAAACTTTGAAGAATGTCATATCTTTAGTGTAGAGAACATAAATTGAGTATGTGCTGCATTAGAGACACTATACCAGATAAGAGCAAGGACAGAAGAGAGAGGAAGAGGAAGTAAATGGAGTCTAATAAGAAGAGTCCACATACTCAAGTATCATAAAACCTACTAGGGAGGACACAGTGGGAGCAGGTGGGTATTGATGGAAACAAGTTCTAAAGTGCTTCTCTGAGGCTAAATATGAATGAGTGCTTGAAACAATGGGAGTTAGGAAGTGGCAAGAATGTAATAGCCCTACGTAGGAACTTCAGAATTTGACTTGGGTAAATAGCCCAGCTATGTGACTTATTACTTATGCAGTCTAAGTGAAATCACTGAATGCCTCAGAGTCAAGTTCTTCCTATCTAAAAGTAGGAAAACTTATCTTACTTCAGGAGGCCATTGTGTGGATTTAATGAGATAACATATATCATATATGAGGCTGTTGACCAGGGTTATTTCTTTGAATCACTCAGCAGGTAGAAGTTACATTAAAATGGAAATTATTTTACCTTGGGTTATCACAGAGGTTTACAGGCTCCCAGATGCCACTACTTGAGTTCTCTCTCTCTCTCTCTCTCCTCCCTCCATTCCTCTCTCTTTCTCACCTTTGTCTTTCTCACACATGCAGCTTGAAAACCTGAGCCTTTAGCTGCTGTGTTTCATTCACTATGGCCACTGCTCAGCCATGGCCATCTATCTTCCTTCCCATCAAATTCCTCTCTGCTGACAGTTCCTTACACTGCCTCTTTAATGCATGACTTAGTACTATATAATTTGGACTATTTCAAATGTTTTGGGAAATGGATTCAACTTTAGACCAGGCTTGGATCATGCATCCTGCCTCAGCAGCTTGGGGTTCATGAGACATTGCTGGGACTCTAGGCTGTGGTACTTCACATTCTCCTATTCTAACTTTATCTTAGTTTCCTATGATTGATTGGTTGACTGACTAATCATTCAGTTAGGTAACTAGCAAACTAGAGAGTTAGTTGGTTGCTTAATGTTTTCCCATTTTTATTGAATTATTTGGGAATTTCAGACAATATATTTTGATAATGTTTAGATTTACTCCCCTATCTGCAGCTCTCCTTACAACACCCCACCAATTTTGTGTTTCTTGGTGGTAGAAACTTGATGGATCCTGTTTTCTAATCCAATTAGTCTGAGTCTTTTTTTATTGGGGAGTTGAGAATATTAGTATTGACACTTATTATTGACCAGTGTTCATTAATTACTGTTGTGTTGGTGTGGTAGTGCTGTTTATATAGATCTCTTCTAGTTCATTCTTCTGGGATAATTTACATATTCCTTGTGCCCTCTTGAAAGTGTTTAATCTTTTCTTCAGACTGAAATATTCCATTAAGTAGTTGCCATAGAGCTTGTTTTGTGGACATAAATTCTGAAATCTGTTTCTGTCATGGAAAGTTTTTTTCTTTCTTTTTCAATTACAATTGATAATTTTGCTGGGTATCATAGTCTCACCTGGATTATGTAGTCATTCATGACTCATTTGTCTAAGCCCTTCTTAGTCTCCATTGAAAAGTCAGCGCTCATTCTGATGGACCTGCCTTTATGTATGACTTGATCTTTCTCTCTCACAGCTTTCAATGTATTTTCTTTATTCTTTACGTTTAGTGTCTTGACTATTATATGATATAGGGAGTTTCTTTTCTGGTCCATCAACTTGGTATTCTGTATGCCTCTTGTGTCTTAATAGGGATCTCTTTCCCTAGATTTGGGAAATTTTCTTTTATGATTTTATTTAAAATAGTTTCTGTGCCTCTGACCTGGGTTTCTTTTCCTTCTCCTATGCCTATGACTAATAGCTTTTGTCTTTTTACAGTGTTCCAGAGGTCTTGAATATTTATTTCCTTGGTTATTTTAGGTTTGATATTTCCTTTGAATGATCCTTCTCCCCAAGCTTATCCTCAAGATCTGACATTCTCTGTTTGATTTCCTCCACTTCCTTTCTGCTTCTTTCCTCTAAGCTTTTTTATTTTTCTTTTTTGATTTCCTGAGTTCTTTATTTCAAGTTGTATTTCAGTTTGACATTTCTTCAAGAGATTTTCTTAATCGAATTCCAATTTTATGTTTTTAACTATTTTAATTATTTTATTCAACTGTGTTTTCATAATCTTCATTCAGTCTTTTATTCATATCCTCTTTTTATTCTTTGAATATACTTATAATTGCTATTTTGAAATTATTGTCTTATGCATCCATGATGTCATTCTTAGGAAAATCTACCATAAGTTTGCCAATTTCACTGGAAATCTGAGGAAAGGCACAGATCTGAGGCCTGCTTAATTTTTTGAGACAGGGTCTCAAATAGCACAGGCTGTTCTCAAACTAGCTATGTAGCCAAGGATGACATTGAGCTTCTGATCCTCTTCTTCTACCTCCCAGGTGGCAAGATTATAGGCATGCACCACCACATTCAATTATTTAAAAAGCAAAATATAATAAATGCCATAATTTTGAGTGATAACCTTAAAATTGGGCTGGCCAAATAACTCAGTAGGTAAAGGTACTTTCCACCTAGCCAGATACCTTGACTTTGAGCCCCAGGACACACATAGTGTAAGGAGAGAACCAGCATTAACAGTTTGTCCTCTGCACCTACGTTTGACTCTCAGTACCCACATGGCAGCTAACAACCATCCAAAACTACCATTCTAAGGGATCCCACACCCTCTTCTAACTTCTGCGAGCACTGCACAACACAGGTGCACCTATCTTCATCCAAGTAATACACCCATACACATAAAATAAAAATTAATAAAAAGCAATTTGTCCTCTGATCTCCATGTGCACACTCTAACATGCGCACACCAGACACATATACACAAGTAAATAAATTAACGCATGTTAAAAACAAACTTAAAATCATTAAACCAAGTAAGAATCCCATTAAACAGGAAAATTTGAAATTATCAGCCAAATATTACCATATAGAAATTAAATATTTTCTAAGACTTTAGTTGGCAGCTTGAAATTTAGTTACAATATCCGGTAACAACAGTGATGAGATTAAATTCTCTTTACAACAAGAAATCCAACACACACAAAAAAAGAATTTAAGACGAAAGTAAAAGGCCATAGCACTGTTACAGAATATATGGGTAAAAGAACACTTCTAGTTTATGATTAGCACTGCCCTACATGCTGTGCCTACCATAGATGACCCTTAACCTACTACCTGTGATCCCTGTCATTCAGGCCTTGGACATGGTCTTGATAAGCTGTGCATCTGAAGGGAACTATGGCAATGCATGCTTCCACTCAAATAGCTTTCCCTTTGAAAAGTGAAATAATAATCTTCAAACTTAACATGTTGATGAATAGCTCCCTTTACCCTTTTTAGGAAAAGAAATATTATTGAGAATTCTTATGAAGGTGCTCTCAGTGCTATCTTTAAGGCCAAGTTTTGCAGGAATCAGCGGTGATGAACTTGAATGCTATCAACCAATCAGTTCAGCTCACTAGAGCATCTTTCTGATCATTCATGTATGAAGACCCATTAAGACTGGGCCAACGCCCCTCCCACCTTTCTGAATTGTAAAACTATTGCAAGTTCTGTGGGGATAAGTCTTCCAACTTTTCAAATTTACATTAAAATTTAACTGAAAATTTTAACTTTCTCCTTTGGCCAGGAAGGACAATTGTTTGTCTTTCCAGATACTTTTGATTGTGGATAATTATTCTCCCATAATTATTGTAAGATTAGATGCATATTTAAATCCTGGTATAGTAGTCCCTCACACTTTATCTGTGGGGATGTTTTTGAAGCACCTTGATGTGTGCCAGAAATCACAGCTAGCACTGATAATACTCAGTATTTGATAACTGAGACAATGACTCAGAAACTCATAGGCAGATTGCACATTTCAATGTAGCAGAGACAATTAACACCCCAGGTAAGGTGGAACCAATCAGCATGAAATTTCATCAAGCCAGTCAGCACAGCATGCAACTTAAGACATAAGAATTACTTATTTCTGGGACTAGAGAGATAACTCAGTCAATAAAGTCATTGCTTTGCAAGTGAGGGCACCTGAGTTCAATCCCCAGCACCCAAATAAAAAGCTGGGTATGGGGGAGTGAGCCTGTAACTTTATGGCTGGTGAGGCAGAGACAGGAGGATACCTGAGGCTTGCTGGCCAACCAGCCTACCTTAATCTGTGACTTTCAGGCCAGAAAGAGACCCTGTAAAAACCAAAACAGAAAAGCAGAGAAGGGCAGTGTCTAAGGAACAATAGCCAAGATTCTTCTTTGGCCTCCACGTATATGAATACATGTACATACATACACACTCAGACACGCACATACCCCACACAATTGGCTATTTCTGGAATTTTCCATTTAGTATTTTGTAACATTTGTTGACCACTTGGGTAACTGAAACTATAGGTAATAAAACCACAGATAAAGAGGAACCTCTGTAATAGAGAACTGATCATAAAAATATAAGAAATGTATTCCTCTACACCCAACACACAGGCTGTCATCACCATCTTCTTTCCTAACTCCCAGAAGTAAGAGTGACCTAGAATTTTGTTTCAGACTTTCCCTTCCCCTTCTTCATTGTTTTATCACTTCATACAATCAAAGATTTGAGCTTTATATCAATGTAAAAAAATTCTATGTATTTGGGTAAGTTATTTTGTTTTTGTATCACTTTATGTCTTTGAAAACCATCCCTCATGGTGCGACTGGGTCATTCACCCTCACTAATGCATAGAGCTCATGGCAGGTATTACAACTGATTTATCAGTTTTAATATTGATGATATGTGGGAAATTCCTTGATTTTACAGTTCTAACTGTGTGGTTGAGTTCCTGTTTCCTGGTGGTATGCATACTGCCTACACCAGGAACTGGAGTAGTTGAGTTGTAGGGTATGGCAGATTATGATTGGTTAGGGTATACCAGATGGCTAAGCATGAACCACTCTTGCTGGCCCATCAATCTTTTCTTTTTTAAATAGGTAATATATTCTGTGTGTTGTTTGAAAATTAGCTTTTATCATAAGACATGGTATTTGTCTCTTTTCTCCCTTGTTTTCTTTTTAACACAACCAGAAGAAAGCAACCATCTGATCCCTCTTTCCCAAGATAACCCACTTTCAGTCATTCTGCCATGATTTGGGTATCATAAATGTGAGGGTGACTAAGTGGGGGGAAGACATCAAGGGAGGTGTGTTGTCATGTCTTTCCTGTCTCCAGTGGTCTATGGAAGCACTGATAAGTTCTCGGGGTAACAGCAATGCCATATTTATCAAGGAAACTTTGGATGGGGTAGGGCTGAAGAGCTGGCTTAGCAGTTAAGAGCACTTGCTGCTCTTGCATAGGACCTGGGTGTGTTTTCCAGCTCCCACATGACAGGTAATAACCATCTGCAGGGACAGTTCCAAGGGGATTTAAGACCCTCTTCTAGCCTACATGGATATTGCAGACACAGGTGCACTTATATACATGCTGGCAAAACACTCATACATATAAAAATAAATTAAAATGCTCTTTTTTAACAACAGTGTTTTCCCTGATAGAATCACTACGAGAGGGGCTATGGATGTAGTTCAGTTGGTAAAGTGCTTGCCTAGCACGCAGGAGACCTTGGGATCAATCCTTAGCACCTGGTAAACCTGGTTTGGCATCACACACCTGTAATCCCAACACTCAGGAGATGGAGGAAAGAGAATCAGAAATCCAAGGTCACCCTCATCTAAATAATAAGCTTTTAGAAGCCAGGTTGAGCTACATGAGACTGTCTCTCAGAAAACAAAGATAAGAAAGAATTCCCCTAGAGGGAAATAGGATGTAACAGAAATGGAAGCCCATTTCACTTACTCTTCTGGAAATTTCTTTTTCTCAACAATTTACATGAATATTTTTTCCTTGCTAGAAATACAATATATATTTTCCTTTAGATTTTGACATAAACTATAATCACATGGCTTTAAGATTTATGAAGTATTTAAATATTCCCTTTTTAGGGATAATCGAGATGGTGTACAGTTATCTTTTTTATGATTATGCTTATATATGTACATATGTAAATTTCCTATATATGTATATATAGATGCATGTGAGTATATATATATATATATATCTTCCTGTATATTCACATTTCCAAAAGAATTTTTCCAGGAACGTGGAACTTCTCTGGACTGCTGGACTGCTGGTTTCTTCCTTGAAAACACTGTTTTCGTGTGTGTGTGTGTGTGTGTGTGTGTGTGTACACATGTGAAGGCCAGAGTTTGACACTAAGGTTCTTTCTCATTTACTTTTCCACCCTATATATTGAGGCAGGGTTTCTCACTTGAACCCAGAGATCACTAGCTAACCAGCTTGCTCTAGAGAGCTCCTGTGTCCCCCTCTTAAGCACTAGAATTATAGGCTGGCTGCTAGACCCGCACTACTTTCCAGGGGGGCTCAGGATCCAACGTCTGGTCTTCATGTTGGTGCAGCAAGTGCATTTACCTACTGAGCCATCTCTCTAGCCCTGCATTAAATTTGCATTTACTGGAACTGCTAAATTTGCTCCTCACTGCTGAGGACAGAAAATACCTCACCACTCAAGGCCATTTTGGATAACAGCACTTAATCCTGCTTTTGCCTCTTGGGGTAAAAATGTTGTTGTATTCTTTTCATTTGCATTTCTCTTACTTCTGGATAGGCCAAGTTTTCCTTCAAATGTCTATCAACCATTGGATGTTTTCTTTGACTCAAAAACGTAAATAAACATCTTTTCCTTGCTAGAAAACTAATATGTGTCTTCCTCTAAATTTGGGCATAAACATAGTAATATGGTTTCATGATGAAATATTTAAACCTTCCCTTATTGGGGGACCATGACAGTGCCCAACTGACCTTTATTTTTATAATGATGGAGTGTTTGTGCCACTGCACGAAGGCAGAGGGATATTAGAAAGCAGGGTAGCTGAGATGTGTTTGCCATTTCCTGCAATTGTATTTTCATCTTAAATGCAATAGAATTAAGTTCATGTCATCTGAAAATTGGCAATTTTGTGGCCATTTATTCTTCACCTGAAAAAAATTATAAATGTAATCATACTGTAAACAGATGGATTTGCCTAGTTCTCTGGCCTGATACCTTCAATCATGTATGCTTTAAAATAAGATTTAAGAAAAAAAGAAAAAAAAAGGTAACCGATTTTTTGGTCTGACTCATTAAATGTTCATAACAAAAATTTAAGTCATCAGATATCATAGTACACAAAATATAACAGAGTGTTTATCAATTTAATACTTTAAATGTTCCTAAAGATGTGTTATATATTCAAGACTCTAATTTCTATTCAAAGCAACAATCTTTTTGATGAAAATATTCTCAAATGGTAACAACTGAAGGTAATAAAAGTACAAATAAGATCTTGGAAAATTACAGAATTCACAATAAGGGACTATTTGGTGAGTACCTGGGTATCTGAAGTCCCCTGATGGTGATCTGCATATATGCATATCTGTAAAATGTTCCTTAGAAATTAAAACCTTGGTGCTTGCCTTTGTCCTTCTCTATGATGGCATTGAAAAAAAGAAACAGTGGAGTTGGAGATGGTTCAATGGATAAAGTGCTTGCTGTGTAAACATGAGGACCTGAGTTTGGATCCTCAGCACCAGAGTAAAAGCTAAGTATGGTGGCAAGCATCTGTAACCCCCAGTGATGGGGAAGCAGAGATGGGTGGAACCCTGCAAGTCACTGGCTAGCCAGTCTAGCAAAGTGGTGAGCTTCAGGTTCAGTGAGAGAATTGGCCTCAATGTATAAGGTGGTAAGCAGCCTAGGAAGACACCTGATGTCAACCTCAGGCACACACACACCCACACCCGTGCACAAGAACATGAATACAAACATATGCATGTGACATCTACATACACATGAAAAACTTTAAAAAATGATTAGCACTCTCAGGCCTCATGGGGCACCTGAGACACATCATGCTGGCACCTTTGGCAGTGACTCAGAGCAGGATCTGTGGAGCTACTTCACCAGCTCTGACTGGCCTGGATGCCTGCACCTCACCTGGCAGAGGGGATGCTCAAAAACAAGCAGTTACTCAGATCACTTGGTTCATATGGTCCATGAGTAATGAACATTTTTAAAGGTGTCTGCTGCAAGTAAAGGACTCAACCTGATGACTAAAAAACACTCATGTAAAACACTTATTTAGCCAACTGTTCCCTTAATTGACATTTACTCTTTACTAAAACATATACCTGCTATGGTAAAACCTTCTGTTGCTTCTTAAATTGAGACAATGAGGCTCTGAAAATTCCTTGAAGTGTATTTGTAACTGAAACCTAAAGATGAATGAAATGACCTTCCCATGGTCTTCTAGCTTACTCTGAAGACCTTCAGTGTCTAAAGAGGATGACTTTTAGCTTTATTCATCAAAGTGCATAGAACAGGGACTGGAGAGATTAATCAGAAAAGCCTATCTTGCAAAGATGAAGACCCTAGTTTGATCACCAAAACTCACATAAGAAGCCAGGCATGGTGGTATATGCTTATAATCCCAGTGCTGGGAAGCGAGAGACAGATAGTCTCTGGTGCTCACTGGCCAACCAGCCTAGTCTACTTGGTGAGTGCCAAGCCAGTAAGCCTGTTCAAAATAATTAAAGCAAAATAAGAAATGATGAATGTTTCCTGATAAATGACACCTGAGGTTGGCCTCTGGCCTTCTCATGCACATGTACACTCATGCATGAACATCTGTGCACACACACAAACACACACGTGCACACATAGCAAAATTCTTTAAATAGTCACTTCTGGGTATGGAGACCTGCCTTGTTTAAAGAAATCACTTTTGATGGCAAAGGTTTTTACCAACTTGTATGAAAACACATCCCCAGCTTAAGGGTAGGGGAGGGGGTCTATTTAGGGGATGCATATTAGGACCTGGCATTGGCTTTCACCCTAAGGTAGCACAGAGAAGATTTATCTTGTCATAACATTTTCTTGGAGTGGTGTTCAGCACTGCTATCAATGGCTGTTAACATTTATGACACAATTCTTTAGGTTTTTATGAGTTCTTCATATTCCCTTTATGAACCCAAACAGGAAATGTCAGTTCAGGGCATAAGGAATACTGTACACAAAAATCTTTTTGGTTTCTTTTCTCATATTTGTATTCACTAAACTTCTAAACCTAGGAGAGCAGTTTCCTGAATCTCAAGTACAAAGCACACCTTAGAGGCCTCTGCATCTTGTGGATGGACTTTCTTGTTGCATGATGATACTGTCTCCTTTGACCTAATTTGAGAGACTGTAATTTAAGCACAGAGGCTTAATATACTGTGAGAAATAATACCATCAATGGAACTGACACTAGTTGCGTATTCATTGCTATGTGTTGCAGAGTTTTCTAAGTCCTGGAATGAACTTCCTCAGGTGTGTCTCAATGTTGAAACAAACTTCCAAATCTCAGAGGCTAGCTAACAAAACAGAATGTTATTTCTTAGTCATGTGAAAGACTGGAAGGTTTTCCCAACAGTGGATAAGGTGCTTGCTTCCCCATAGCTCTCAATGTAGCAATCCATTAGAGTCCCAGGGCCTCTCCCAGGACCGCTTTCTCCCATCTGCAGAGGAGTGGAGCAAATAGAGAATACCCATGCAAAGGTCTCTGACCGCTGCAGATCTACCTTGCAATGGTGCCTATCTGTATATCATAGCCACGTGCACCATCGCTGCATCTCAGCCACGTGGCATGCTCACCACAAAGAAGGCTGGGACGTGTAGTACTGCCATGTTTCTCAGAAGAGAGAAAAAAAGTTTCCTAAGTACAAATCCAGTTTCTACTAGCTGTGTTCCTATGCTAGACAAGCTGGATGAGGTGCCTCCTTGTTTGGAGAACACGTTGGGGCATAGCCAGAGAGAAATGAACATGTGACCAGATGCATCAAGGAGAAAGGTGATGGTAATGGGGAGTACTGAAAAGACACAATGGGAAGTCATGGGATTCTGCTTGAATGGTGGGCAGCTTGGAATATATCCAAACACAGGAAGAATTACTGAGATGAAGTTGATCTGATCCCTGAATGAAGGGAAAGGGTCAACCATGCACAGATATACAGGAGAACTTTCTAGACAGAGGACAAACACCAGGTACCACACAGGCTCAGTGTGCTCAGGAGACAGAAAAGTGTGACTGTCCCAAGCTGAACGACTGAGGTAGGAACAGGAGCGGCTGAGTAGAGGGAGAAGTGGAGTGGCATGCTAAACACAACTAAAGGACTTCACCAATTCTATCATTTCTGTGTACAGGGATTTGTACTTAGAATTTTGGGTGTGTCATCTCAACTTTCCTGTGAATCTGTGAAATGGATACTATCGTTTGTCCCTTTAGAGACAAGAAAATTGAGTTTAGGAAAATTTAAATAAGTTCTACAAGGTCACATAGTTGATGAAAGAGTTACCTTAGCTTCCCAAGGATTGGGATGACAGACATGTACCACTGCACCGAGCTGCCCATGAGCATTCAACCTCTAAGAATGTTTCACTCTCATAAAACCCTATAGTAAACATGCTTTACTCTTACATTAAGGATATCGGTCACGCTGGGCGTGGTGGCGCACGCCTTTAATCCCAGCACTCGGGAGGCCACATTTATCATTGTCAATTATAAATTGTTATGTAAAGGAAGTTGTGAAATTTAATACAATTCATTTCAGACAGTGTCTTACCTTATTTTCCTCTTGCTGTGATAAAATAGTGAAGAAAAGCAACTTAAGGAAAAGAGGGTTTATTTTGGCTCACAGTTCAAGGATACCGTCCATCAGAGTGGGGAGGTCCAAGCAGAAGGAGTTTTGAGGCAGCTGGTCACATTGCATCTGCAGTGAGGAAGCAGAGATGGATGCTGGTGCTCGGCTACCTTTCCCTAATCAATCAATTATCAATCAAGATAATCCCTCACAGGTGTGCCTGGAGGCTAGTCTATTTGGTTATTGTAGATCCTGTCAAATTGTCATTATTACTCATCCCACATGGAAATCTCTTTGTAATATCCTTCCTCCATAATGCTTAGAAAACGTTCTTTGGGTTAAGTAAGAAATAGCCAATCTCCAACCCACCTTTTGTCACCTATTACTTAAAAAACACTATCTAGCTTCTCCTTCCTGAGCTTACATCTGCTCTCTGTGCCTCAAATACCATTGCTCGTTTTACTCCATTGGTTTCTAGCTTTTGAAGTTCAGTTATTTAATTTGAAGCTGTTTTTTTTTTTTTTTCGGAGCACAGATGAAAAGGAGAAAGCACAGTTGGTATATAGTGCTTTCAAAATACAAGTCCACTGGAAATCCTCCACCAATTAAGGATGACAGATGGCAAAGGGTCCTGGTCTAACCTTGTCATTTGACTTTCTTTGCACTGCCTTCCTTTCCATTTATTTTACCTTTTGCTCTTGGTGGGAACAGGGAGAAGTTCACTTTTGAACCCTGGGATATAAAAGTTATTTAATAGACATTTATGAAGCCGAGTAATCCATTGCTTCATTTCCCATAAATGATGGTCACTTTCTAGAGAACCAGGCACACTGGAAAATGTTACTTTTTGTGAAAAAGCTACACTGGGAACCTATGTGGTTAAATCTTGAAATTATTCAGTGATATGTACACCATGCGACCAGAAAGTTTCCTGGATTTTATAGATGCATGAAAGAGGAGATTAAAAATAGATTTAGAAATAGAAAGGACTCTGTAATAGTTGTTTTCCCAAATGTTTAAGTACTCCATGACTAATTTTTAAGGAAAACTGAATTATTTTAGGTTAATTAACACTGGTTCTCCATCTATTCCCTCTTTAACGTCCTCCTTTCCTGTTATAAGGGTGACAGTATACAAGGGGGAAAATGCGGGGTACGAGACCTTACATTTATGCCCCAATCCACCAATTGATTTATTTGATGACTCTGGGAAAATCACTTTTAAATCTTGGTTTCCTTTCTTGAAAATTATGCATAGATGACAGTACTTAATAAATACTTAATGCTATATTAATGGGAACCGCCTAACATGATCAAAATCAAATTCTTCTAATTGAACCTAATATGAAGTAGCTCTTAAAGGAAAGTTCCATCTTGCTTACATCATCCTGTCTCCTCTAAGCTCCTCTACCATGCCTGAATTAGCCCAAACCCTCAACTCTTTCTATTTTGCTTCACTTAAATGTTTCTCTATAATTCCTCCAGGATCAAGGAATGACTTACTAAGTGAACTACGGGCAAAGTTGTAGAATTCGCTCATCTCTACATCCTGTATTGTGCAGTGAATCTCACCACTTTCTCCTTCATCCCTGTCCTTGCTCCTCCTGGTCCATTTCCCCCCAGTGCTTCCTTCCTCCAAAAAATATATTCTTAATATTTCATGTACTTGATGTGCATCCCAGCTCAGAGTCAACCAGTACAAACTCCCAGAAATGAGGGGAGTTGTTCGAAATTATCTTGATTTTGAGTTATTTGAGGTATATTGTCCTTCAGCAAGTTCTTCCTGACTGTATCTTTTTCCATATTGAAACACTACCTGAGACCTTAGGGTGCCCATCACACAATTCCATGCTGTCAAATGAAATTTGTTTTCTAGGGGAAATTTGCTTAAAATTACAAGCTATGTTTTTTTGTTTGTTTGTTTTTGTTTTTTTGGTCTTTTAGAGACAGGGCCTCCCTGTAGCCCCAGCTGTCCTGGAACTCACTATGTAGACCAGGCTGGCCTTGAACTCACAGAGTTCCGCCTGCCTCTGCCTCCCAAGTGCTGGGACTACAGGCCTGTGCCACCATGCCTGGCTCAAGCTATAATGTTTTTAAATGGATCATTTCTGAATTTAGAAAGGCTTATATTTTAATTTGCATTTATTTTTCTTTTGAAAAGTATTTTGTACCACCTGATATTACAAAAAATTGGGGTGCATAAGTGAGTAAAATGTAATCCCTTGTGGAGTTCTAAGTTGAATAATATGAGACACCTACAGATCATTAGAACCTCCGAAAGAAAAGGGTAAATCAAAAATCTGTGGAAAGTATCATGAAGCTTCAACTTTTGAGATGTTTGCTCCTGCTTTCCAGACAAGGAAGTGT
The DNA here is from genome assembly GCF_000622305.1 of Nannospalax galili. NCBI lineage: Eukaryota > Metazoa > Chordata > Mammalia > Rodentia > Spalacidae > Nannospalax > Nannospalax galili. Next base: position 2,381,139 of record NW_008349083.1, on the reverse strand, counting down.
CATGTTATCTTGGAAAGATAAGATAGAGCCATTCATGGAGAGAGACATCATAACAGGCACAACAATGAAATAGGCTGTGTATCACCCCACTAGCCACTCTGGGCCCAAATGCACCTGCAACATGAGAGTTCGATTAGATTAATTCAAGTCTCTCTTCAAGTTCAAGTCTTTTGGGATTTCTATGGTGTTCTGGATTTCTGTTATCTGAAAAGTAATGAGCTAATTCTTCAGCCATTTTGCTGGCTCTGTCCTTGAGCAGTAGAGTTTCCAAAGGGTTTCATTTCTTTCCCTTGCTAATTTATAGCAGTATTGTATTGAAAAGGACAATAAGATAACAGCTAGGTTCATCATAAGATCTATGAGCATTTATTGGGATCTGATATAGTGAAGAATAACAGACAGAAGTATTTATGCCATATATTTACTAGTCCTGAGATTAACACGCTATCCAAAACCTTATTAAAATTTAAAAAATGAAGAAATTAGTTATTCAAAGAAAATAAACACCTTGAAAATTAGAATGCCATTTTATATATATTTTCCCTCATTAAATACAAAATCCAGAACCCCATGGTTTGTTTTTGGAACAACTAAACCAATCTCTATAGCCAATAAGACAACTTAGGTATTTTGTGGGGTGCCAAGAGTTGAACTCATTCTAGGATGCCTTTGGCAGATTAGATGTCTTACGCTCTCTAATCAGGGGTAACCCATTACAATAGTCCCCTGATGTGTCTCCCTCTCTAAAGGATATGATATTACAGGGAAGGAGTGACCAGGTTGGAATGTAGACCCTTGTTGCAACAGCTAGTGCAGGTTTGGTACATAGGATATTTACTGTGTACCCATTGTCTGAGTGTTTAGCAAAATAATAATAGTTTGTACAAGTCAAATTGTTTGGCTATCAAGAAACACTCAGAAAGGTGACATTTTCACACCATAAACAAGATGTCTGAAAATGTTGGATAGTTAATTTCAACTGGCAATGAATGGGAAAGGAAAGTTTAGGAGTGACGTTAATTCTAGAATAAAACTTTACACATTTTACATATAACTCAATAAAAGTTAGCTTTTCGTTTACACAATGGAAATGAATGTTAAAGTATTCATAAAGACTACTGGAGAAATATAAAGTTAGTCTGATAGATTGAAGTTTTCAATGCAAAGAATGAATACATTTTATAGACTTATCTCAGCATGGAACCGACTTTTTGAATGCATTGCAGACTGTGGGTATAGAATTCATTGATGCAGATTCTTATGGCATAACCCATTATAATTCTTGTAATACATTTAGCCCATGTTTAATAAAAACTCCAGAAATTTACAATTTTCTTTTGTGCTTCTGTCTTTCCATTTTTCTTTCAACCTATTTATACAGCACAAGCTACTCCGACTGTTGGGTGTAACTATGTGAGACATTTCATTATTCATTAAATTGTTTAGAGAAATGTTTCAATTCCAGGAAGTACTTTCTTGTGGTTCATGCTCACAATCTTTTTAAATAAAGACTTATTTCTGCCTTCATGAAGGCAATGAAACTCCTATTTCAACCAACACTATAGAGTGAACTATTGATTATAAAAGTTTCTATGAATGTGGAAACTTCAATTTAAGTGCTTATTAATTATAAAGTTAGCACCTTCATAGTCAAACTTTGGATGATTATTTTAAATGTTATTGCAATGGATTTTCAGGAAGTCTTCACTTATTTTCTATTTCTTCAACACATATAATATTTCACAGTGACAGTTTGTGACTTTATGGAGCTGTCTGCAGACCTCCCATGGTTTAACACTCCCAGGTATGAAGACCTTTAGAGAGGTTCAATGTTGATGTGCTTCTTTCTGAAGTACAGAAGAGAAACTTCTTTGTAATTTGATTATATCTTAGACATCCAAAACCACCTATTAGAAAAATACATATAGGGGGTTGAGGAGATGACTCAGTAAAGTACTTGCCATGGAAGCATTAGGAGCTGAGTTCAGATCCTTAGCACTCATATAGAAAAATGCGCAGATACATACACCTCAGCGACTCACATCTGTCACCCTAGTGTTAGTAGTGGACGCTGGGATAGCAGAGAGGGAAAGATCTTTCATGATCACTGGAGAACCAATCTAGCCAAACTGGTGAGCTGCAGTTAAGTGAGAGAACCTGTCTGAAAAAGTAAAGTGAAGAGTGATAAAGACACCCAGTGTTGACCTCTGGCATATATTACACATGCACACATTTGCACACACACATACATAATTAAGAAAACTATGTATACAATACACATATATACATATAAGAATATTATCAACTTGGTTTAATGTTTTTAAATTTTATTATTTTCTTAGTTCACATATGATAGGACTTTGAAAGTCCATAACCAAAATAGGTTGATATGCAAACCAGTAATATAAAAGATGGCTAGAGAGGAAGAATTCATTTACAAAGTTTGGAGTCAGGCACTGTCCAACTTCTCCTTTTAGAATTTAAATTTGGAACATCGCAGGTAGAAGTAAGGACCTTCCTGAGCTTGGCTCTATTTGAGGAATTTCATGGACATTGAATGGAGCATATGGTCTTTAAGACAAAAAATTCAAACCAGTTTTGTAAACATAAAAAGGTTCTAGGAGTGTATACGCCCATGAACATCACATGATTAAATATAACAAGGATTCTTTTGCTCCACAGAGTAAATAACCTCCTTCCCATGTGTATATTGATATAAACTCACAGTGAATTTGTTTTATGATTTAGCACAGATGGTTTCTCCCTTGTTTGAGGCTGAAAAATGGATTTCCCTTTTGGCTTCCCTGGGGTCCTTTTTCTTTGATGATTAGAGAGTAGGTATTAGATTCTCTTGAAAATTACACTTAAGGAAAACTATTGCTATGCTTTTAAAATGTTATTTTTACTTGAATATATTTTTAAAATAAATACACTTTGGTAGTATTGGTGGTGAGCACACAATGTTGTTATGATAAGAACAATTCCCAAAGAGTGGTAAAAAAGCCAGGCAAATTTAAGAATAAGAAAAAAATCTTGGAAAATATATTATATTAAAAGCAAGGTTTGGTATTTATTGTACTGTATATTTCACATATTTTGTTAGTATCAGTGTGAGAGTCAAGGGCATATTATTTTATGTTTATCACATTCCCATAAAGATATTAAAATTAATAAGAATAAGTAGGCTATAATCTAAGTATCTTTAGCCACATAATTCCTTTGTTTTATCTAAGCTATGTGGATTTGCTAAATATGTTTCTAGGTCACTATCATTTTGTCTGCATAAGTACTTGGTATTTTCTAAAATATTTGAAGTCATTAATACATAATTATGAAAATAATTCTATGAAGTACACAGTGTCATGTTCTCTAATGGGAGAAATACCAAGAAGCATGAGGCTAAGTGCTTACCTTAGATGACCCCAGGCTGGGAGGAAGGGAGCTAAATAAATGCTAGTTCTTTCTTTTGTGTGGAAACTAGTCTGCCTTTAGAAGCTCAGCATTTGAACAGATATCCCTATTCTTATTTGGAACACTACCAAACTGCAACATTTCTTGAACACATTGTGTATGAGAGGAAGTTTATGGTTACGGTAGGGTAGTGATAACAGCTAGGTGTGTATGTATGTGCACGTACACACTCATGGAGGGTATATGTTCATTTGTGGAGGTGTACAAGTGTATTGGTGCACATACACCTATGCCTGCATGCATGCAGAAGCCAGAGGACAACCTTGAGTATTTTTTCTCAGTGGTGACCACACTCACTGACCTTTAACTGGCCAAATAGGCTAGGTTGGCTGGCCAGTGAACCCCAGGGATCCACCTTCAACCCCACCTGCCTCAGGACTTGAATTATAAACCCTCACCCTGTGCTCAACTTCTTAAAATGTGGGTTCTGGAAATCAAACTCAGGTCCATGTGCTTGCAAGGCAATCACTTTATTGACCCAGACATCTCTCCAGCCCATGAACAGAGCTCCTTAAACATTAATTCATTTAATTGAACAGATTTCTGTATCATCATTTTCAAGATGAGATATTGAAAGACAAGAAACTGACCCAGTATCATGTATTCATAGCCTAAATCAAAAGAGTTTGCATTTTCACCAGCATTCTGTGTGATGAGAAGAATTCATCTGAACAAGAAAACCAGAGCAAAGCCCATCATTAATCAGGACATTATAAAAGCCCTGTCCTAATGCTTCAAATGACTGTTAAGCAAATATAATTAAGCTACAGAAGTAAGACATCAGATTAAGACCGTACATTATAATTTAATCCTTTCGGTTTGGGGTATTATCCTAAGAACAGTGCTACTTTAAAAAAACTTGTGGTGTTTCACAAATCAAAGATTAGTAGTTCTAATTTGGAAATGATATGTCTACCACAGTCAGCAAAGAAAACAGAGTATTTGCCTTTTGTGTGTGGATCCTGGCCAAGTGTCTCTATGGTGCCTGAGTTGGGAGTCCTCTCTCAACAGGCTGAGCTCACCGTTCCCACTTTCTTCACTATCTCCTGTCTTTCTAGGCCTGCCCTTCCAGCACCTCCTTGTAGCACATGTGACCTCCTTGGCTCCTTTTCATGCTTTGTGCGTGCGTGTGTGTGTGTGTGTGTGTGTGTGTGTGTGTATGCATGGTTGTATGCACCTGTGTGTATGTGTATCTATGTGTGCAATTGCACATGCAAACATGTATGCAAATGTGTATGCAAACATGTAGAGACCAGAGCTTGATGCCATGTGTCTTCCTTGGTTTCTCTGCACCTTATAAATTGAGGCAGGATCTCTGAATTGAGCCCAGAACTCACTGATTCAGCTAGTCCGGCCAACTAGCTTGCTCTGGGGATCCTCCTGACTGTTTCCCTAGTGCTAAGATTACAGGCATCCTGACATCTGCCCAGTATTTCCATACATGCTCCTGATCCAAACTTGAGTCCTTGTGCTTGCATACCTCGTACCTTACTGACTGAGACATGCCCCCACTCCCTCTTGATGCTTTTGATTTCTTTTACATGTGCACACTGTCTCTGGCATGCCTTGCAAACCTTTAAAGATTCCGAATGCAGCTGGTATATTAGAACAGGGTCTGTAGAGTCAATAAGAATTTTAAAGCCAAGTTTAGAAGGGCTGCAGTTCTGTGCCAGCAGTGACTGGGGCGTCATAAATGAAAAGCTGCACTGCAGATTAAAACTAAATCAATATATGCTAAATGACTGGATGTCTGTATTCTCCAGGCAGCTCAGTCAACCTCCCTTGTCCTTTGGGTCTACCTAAATCTTCCAAGCAAATACTGTGCAGACACTGAAGTCTCTTTCTCCACCACCTTAAAATTTGGGATTTGCAGCAATTCTACTCATTTTATTAAGGAGCAGAAGAGCTTTGCAAAGAAACACCATCCATCAATAGGAAGTAATGGCCTTTTTTCTACACATAATACACTAGGGCTTTCTTTCTTTACCAGAAGTTGCTCATAAGCCACACATGCTGTCTTTTCTAAGTGCAGTTGAATCTTATTTGCATTTACTGGGCCACAGATGAACTCCACCAGATTTTAAGATCAAAAACCCTAAATGGACTCCCTATGTGAAAGCATATTAAAACTCAAAAATAAAATATAATATTTCAAAATGAAAATAATGGGAGGGAAAATCAAGTATAATGCTCTTGATAATGATTTAATTAACACTTCACAGTGGTTATGTTTGGATTCGGCAGAGCAAGGCCACAAGCAAAAAGTAGTCCATCATCATTTGTAGGAGAACACGCAGATGGGAAATTTTGTAGCCCACTGTTTTCTTTCTTGTGAGCATTCCTGGGACCACATGTGAACTGATGGATGAATCTGCATGTCACCCTTTGTCACTATTATAAAAGTGGAAACACAAGGCCTTGCGAATTCTTCCATCTCTCCAAATTTCTCAGTTCCTTGAAATAAGCAGGCCGCGTTAACATTGACAAAAGGCTGTTGCTCCCATCGTGTGCATATCTGTTAAATGTTTCCCATAAATGTCTCCCACCTCCCTTCCCACCCCCAAATGACTAACATATGCTTTAAAAGCAAGAATTTTTTCAATTTTAAGCAAGATTTCCACTGAATCCTTTTAATCTGGAGTGAGAGATGGCACTGTTAGTAGTCTTGCTATGCAAGCATGAAGACCTGCGTTTCCATCCTCAGCCCCCACATAAAAAGTGGGACACTGTGGCCCTCATCTGTAATCCCATCACTAGGGAAGTGGAGACAGGCAGATCCCTGGAGCTCACTGGTCAGGTAGGCTAGCCAAATTGGTGAGTTCCAGATTCATTGAGAGATCCTGTCTCAATAATAATAATAATAATAATAATAATAATAAAGGTTATTATTATTATTTCTATAAATAGGGCTAAGACGGCTAGGGTGTGCTACAGCATTTGCTGTGAAACCCAGGGAACTTTACTCCTATTCATGTCCTCACAGTTCCCTGAAT
>NW_008349083.1:2349786-2374657 GCF_000622305.1 Nannospalax galili | reverse complement strand
ACATACAAATCTAAACAAAGCAAGAGATCTTGGGATTATAGCTTATAGAAGTAGGAGGTCATGATTACATGAAAGATGATTAGAAACTCATATAGTTCCTCACTTTAAGGTATTTAATGTTTCTATTGTTCAGTGCAGTAGAAGATCCTGAGAAAACGACACAAATTGTAGATACTCTGCATGAGTCCTGTGCTCTTCCCAGTGCACAGCATACCTTTGAAACAGCGATTCACCATGAGCAAGTCTGACTGACAGCATCTAACATGTCAGTCAGGACATCGGGGCCATGGCGACTGGCACAGGATGGTACGGCTGTACCTTTGCTGTTTTCATAGCATCACTGCATTCACTACACCCTTCTCCCTGTTCATGAATATGAAAGGAACAGTAGACAGTGCATCCGTTGGCATCATCTATTCAGCAAGTACTTGTGCTCTTTGCATGAAGATGAGGAAGTACAGAGAAAAACAGAATAACTCCTACCTCTGGGAGCTCATGTTCTACAATGGGAGTGGGTATATTTTGCATACTATGCTACATCACTCCATACAACACAATACTTAATAGAAAAATGTATGCTCATGGTGTGGGTCAAACACCAGCTTCCCTAGCATGGAGACTGAGGGATGGGGTGGATATTTGCAAGCAGAGGCTGAGCTTGACTGTGACTTCTAAACACTGAACATTTATCCCTAGATGATTTTAAGCTAAACTTTTCTTATTTTTATACCTTCCCATGTATCTCCTGTCCTGCTTCTGCTCCCACTGATGCAGGTTTTGTTTCACCCTGTACCTATTCAGCAATGGGTAAGGTACTTGACATGAGAACATAGGTTTGATCCCTCAGAACACACATAAAATGTCAGGTGTGGTGGCACATTCTTGTACTCAGGGATGGGAAGGCAAAGGAAGGAAAATCCCTGCGGTGGGCTTGCCTGCTAGCCAGCTGAGCCTACTAGGGAAGCTTCAGCCTAATGAGAGACTCTGCCTCAGAGGAGGTGGGTGACATTCCTGAAGATGAAACTCAAGAATGTCCTGTGGACCCCACAGATATGCATACACACGAATCCCCACACACAAACATTCCTGTTCTCTCTCTCTCTCTCTCTCTCTCGCTCTCGCTCTCGCTCTCACTCTTCCTCAAAATTTCTTCTTACTCACTTTCACTCTCACAATAAAATAAAAGAATAGAAAACTCAGCCTCAGAAGCAATTTCCTCAAAAATGCTGAATCACACTAAGCTTAGAAATGTTCACTTCACAGTTTACGATTCCAAAAAGAGGATAGTGGCTATAGCCCAGTCTAAATACCCTTCCTCTTGACTTACTGTTTTGTTGTCCTGCTCTCCTTTTACTATAACAATGACCATCACCATCACTACCACCACCATCGCTACCATGATCTACACTAGCACTACAACCACCACCACCACCACCACAAACACTATCACCAGAACTGCCACCATCATCACCACCACCACCACAGGTACCATACCACCATCACTACCTTCATCTCTACCATTATCACTACCACCACCACCATCAACACCAGTACTACCAATACAATCACCATAGCCACCACCCTCTACAGCATCAAAGAAATGCCTCTTCTGGCTCTTTTCAGAGTCACCTAACTTCATACTCAAAGTTTGACAGACTCCACTCAAACCCAGGTAATCCCAGCAGAGGTGGGGCTCTCCCTAAAGCCAGGACTCTCACTCTAACCACTAAAAATGAAACGTTTTTGACACAAAGAATACTTTTAAAATAATGAAAATGAGGATGAATACTGGGATGACTTTGGACCACTCCTCAATAAATAAGATCAGGGATATTTAGAATATTTTATGAGTACCCTGATCAGGTCTATTCAAAGCATGCAGAGGAGAGTTACTCATCAAATTTAGTAGTAAAACTTCTGTGGGACACAATTATATTCTGATTTTACTTTAAGCATAGAGTGTTGAAGGCATTCACTCAAGGTTCCGCAACTAACAATGTTGAATAAACCCAAAGATCAGCCTGGGTCTGTGTTCTTATAAACTATAATAGTTACTTTTCTAATTGCTGTGACAAAATACTTGACAAAATTAAGGACAGAAGGGCTTATTTTGGCTTGCAATCTTAAGATATAGTCCATCTTGGCAGGGAAGGTATGGAGTTAGAGCATGGAGGTAGCTGGCCACATTATGTCCATAGTCAGGAAGTAGAAAGAGATGAATGTTTGGTGCTCAGTTTACTTTCTCCTTTTTTATACAGTCAGGGACCCCAACCCATGGAATGATGCCACCAACAATTATGGTAGGTCTTCCCATCCCAATTAATCCATCTTGAAACTTCCTCACTAGTATGTCTAGGCCTTTGTCTCCTAGGCAACCCTAGATCACATCAAGTTGACAGTCAAGATTATGCATCACACAGGTTATCCTACATTTCATAAGGAATGAGTTTTTAAGAATAATGTTGGGTTGTCAGCACATTGAAAATGGAGTGGAAGTCAGTAAGAAAGTTATGAGAAAGATTCGAAATAATACTAGCAGATCTACTAAAAATACTACTTAAAGTTTTCAAAAAGATAAAATTAGAGGGAGAACTCCCAAACTCATTCTATGAAGCCAGCAACATTTTAATGCCAAAACCAGGTAAAGATACAACCAAAAAAGAAAACTACAGTCTCATATTTTTAATGAATACAGATGCAAAAATTCTCAACAAAATACTTGCAAATCACATACAGACACACATAAAAAGACCAATAACTGTGATCAAGTTGACTTTATTCCAGAGGTGCAGGGAAGATAAAATATGCATAAATCAATATATGTTATAAATCACATAAATGGACAAAAAGACAAAAAATATCACATGATCATCTCAATACATGCAGAAAGGTCCTTTGACAAAATTCAGCATGCATTTATGATAAAAGTCCTAGAGGGAATTGAACTGGAAGAACATACAGCCCTAAATTACATACCTTGACATAATTAAAGCTATATACAACAAACCTATGACCAACATAATTCTACAGAGAAAAACTGGAAGCATTCCCATTAAAATCAGAAACCAGACAAAAATGTCCACTATCTTCACTCCTTTTCAACACATTCCTTGAAACTCTTGTTAGAGCAATAAGACAAGAGAAAGAAACTAAAGGGTTACTAATTAGAAAAGAAGAGGTCAAGTTATCCCTATTTGCAGATGATATGATATTATATACAAGAGAGCCCAAAAATTCCACCAGAAAACTCCTAGAAATGATTAACACTTTCATCAAAGTGGCAGGTTACAAAATCAGTCTACGAAATCATTAGCCTTTCCATGTACCAACAACAAGCAATTAGAGAAAGAATACATGAAATCCTCCTATTCACAATAGCCTCATTAAAAAAATAAAATATCTAGGAATAAACTTGACCAAAGGCATTAAAGATCTCTACAAGGAAAATTTTAAATCTTTGAAGAAAGAGATTGGAGAAGACATCAGAAGATGGAAGGACGTCCCATGCTCATGGATTGGAAGAATTAATAATGTGAAAATGATCATCCTACCAAAAACAACCTATAAATTCAATGCAAACCCAATCAAAGTCCACATGACATTCTTTACAGAATTAGGAAAAAATCCTAAAATTCATATAGATTCAAAAAAGAACCCAGATAGCCAAGGGAATTCTGAGTACAATGAGCAATGCTGGGAAGACTACCATTCCAGATTTCAAACTATATTACAGAGCTATAGTCATAAAAACAACTTGACACTGGCAGAAAAATATACCCATTGATCAATGTAACATAATTGAAGACCCAAACATAAGTACATGTAATTTCAGCCACCTAATATTTGTCAAAGGTGCCAAGAACATACACTGGAGAAAAGACAGCATCTTCAACAAGTGGTTCTAGGAAAACTGTATCTCCACCTGTAGAAGAATGAAGTTAGATCCTTATCTTTCACCTTGCACAAATGTCACCTCCAATGGATCAAAGACTTCAGTGTGGAACCTGAAACTGAAACTGTTAGAAGAAATCACAGGCAGTTCCTTACGAGATATAGCTATAGGAAAGGACTTTCTAAATCAGACACCAGTTGCTCAGAAATTAAGGTCAACAATCAACAAGTGGGACCTCATTAAACTAAAAAGCTTCTGTACAGCAAAAGCAATAAGCAAGGAAGTAAAGATAAAACCCACAGAGTGGAAAAAAATGTCCACCAATGACACATTTGACAGAAATTTAATATCCATAATATATAAAGAACTCAAAAAGCAAAGAATCAAGTAAACAAATAACCCAATTAAAAGATGGGGTATGGATCTGAACATTGTACTCATCATTCTTCCTGTTTCTATGATAAAATATCAGATCAAAAGCAGCTTAAGGAAGAGGGAAGACTTCACAGTTTGAGGGTACAGTCCATCATGGTAGGGAAGTTATGTTGGCAGGAGCATGAGGCAGCTGATCACATTGTATCCAAAGACAGGAAGCCAAGAGAGGTAAATGGTGCTGCTCAGCTCACTTTCTCCTTTTCAGCCCTCTAAAACCCCAGACCCATGGAATGGATCCTCCCACATTCTGGGTGTGTCTTTCCTCTTCAGCTAAACATCTCTGAAAACACCTTCATAGACACATCAAGAAGCATGTTTCCATGGTGAGTCTATATCTCCAGTTGAAGATGAGCCATCAGACCCATTCAAGGAAGAGACAAGTTTAACAGTCAGAATTTCTATCTCTCAAATGAGTTCTTCTAACTAGTTTATATCCAATATGGTTAGTCCATAACATAAAGGTCCCTATGTAATAAAAGAATGGAGTGAAAAATTAATATGAAATTACTAATAAACACAATGTTAAGGAGGATTAAAATATGAATATCTAGTACAACCTTTATTGTAACTGGCCACACTACCATTCTTGGTATTTATAACTGTTTTTTTCTGTTGCCGTGGTCAGAACCCTCATTCTGTCACTCAGCCTTCTACTGTAGAGCTTTTAATCAGATGGGTCAGGTCAACCTTCATTCCTGAAAGGGTGACAAAGCTTGGATCCTTCATGTTTATGCCTTTACATTTTTCTGTTGTTTTCCAAAAAAAGTATACTATTGAACATTAACACACTAAAAATAATTCTGGACAGCCTCCTCTGCCGTGCTCAAACCATTCTCCCCTTGAGAAAGCAAAAAGCAGTATTAGCAGAAGCCATATTTAGAGAGGAGAAAATACAACTTTATGACCTGACTGTTTACCATAATTGTGAGTGGAACCACTCATCCTTTTATTATATGACTCTGACTATGGGAGAAACAGCTTTGAACTGGGTCTCTGGTATAGAAGCTGATCTCCAGCCCACAGTCTCATACTCTGAACTTTGAGAAAGCTGCTTCCCAACAGATGTCTAGTCTGAGTCTTCAGTATGCAATTCTGCTCATGTGCCAAGTCTATTCCTTCTAGTAAATAGTGGACCTGAAACATCTGTGGATTTCATGCATGCGTTGCTGGTCAATGAGAACCAGTTCCTTCATCAGACATGGCACAGTGTGAGGATGATATGTCAGAGGCACTGCAGAGAGGTAATGAGAATTGGTGTTTAGAATCAGCATGTACACCTGTGAGGACAAATTGTGACAGATGGGCCCATGAGATGAAAGCCACCAGGTGGTGTTTGGCCTCCCTTGGGTTGGCATCATTGAAAGTTTTTCCTTAATCGTACAGGCTCACAGGTTAGCCGCCTAGCAATAACAAGAATCTGGTCAGTCATGGGAAGATGTTGGTACCTTCCAACAAATAGGTACCCTCAACTCCTGCGAGTTCGATGAACTTATTTATTTTTAATTTAATTTAAATTTTCACATTTGTTGACAGAGTCTTATGTAGCCCAGGCTGACCTGTAACTCATTATATACTCGAGGATGACTTTGAAATTCTGATGCTCCTGCCTCTGCCTCCTGAGTGCTAAGATTAAAGATCTGTCCTACCACCTCTGGCTTATGCAGTGCTGGTGACAGAACCCAAGGCCTCAGGCATGTCAGGCAAAGCTGTCAACCAACTGAGCTACATCCCCAGCCCTTGATAACTTTTTAAATGAGTGCATTTAGTAAGCCTTGGGATTTCTAGAAAGGAAGGCTGGCTGATATCTGCTGTATATCCTCTTAGCCACCTGGTTCTTGAAACCCTCCTCTGTGAAGGAGAGCACTTTGAGTTTATATGTGACACAAATGCCTTTGCATGTGTGTCTGTTGAGAGACCATAGAGCTTCTTGTGCTAGTTTTTTTTAATTCTGCTCTTTTTAAGTTCTCTGAACTGTTCAGCAGACTCTTAGGCACTGGGCATAAAATAGTATAAATGTATTCCTTTGGCTAGTTCTGAACCTAAAGAGAAGGACAACAAATAGAACTCAAATGTTTTCAGAAGGATGGTCTCTTTTTATATTAGTTACTGGTCTTGTTGCTACAACCAAAAACCTGAAGAAAGCAACTTAAGATAAGAAGGGTTTATATTGGTTTGAGGGATGCAGTTCCTTATAGTGTGAAGGCACTGGGACAAGAAAGTAAAATAGTTGGTCACGTTGTATCCAAAATCAGGAAACACAAAGAGATGAATGTTGGTGTTCAGTTCCTTTCTCCTTTTTATTCAATTCAGACACTCAGTTCAAGGAAAAGCATCACTCACATTCAGGGGGAATCTTCCCACCTCAATTAACCCAATCTAGAAAATCTCACAGACATGCCAGAGCTTTATCTCCTAGGTGATCCCAATCCTGTCAAATTGGCATTTTAACCCTAGACTATGGCAGAATGGCTGACACAATCTGTACTTCCAGTTGCTTCACTATCATGCTGTCAACCACACCCTAGCCCATGTGTTTCCATCTTCAGTCTGACTCCACAGGAACATCCCAGGAAGACTTAAGCACAGATGGAGCAAGACTAGATGGTACTGACACTGCTTCCCTCAGGCCTTGCTTACATTTAATTTCCACTTGGAGGATGCCTGACCTTCTCTGTAACAGGCCAAGTCCCATAAGCTGCTCAGGATCCACTGCCACTGGATCCCCAGAGTCAAGTGTCCATTGTTTATGAGAGCCAGTGATAGCCTAAAAAGAACATCTCAATAAGAGAACAATTATGTGAAGTATAACCTTAAAGTCAACACTGAAACGGTCTTATAGAATGTTCTAGCCAGTCTGTGAGGCAACCATAGTTACCAGAGATGCTGAGTCACACTGGCTGTGCTGAACCACACAGCCCAGAGGGCAGACAGCTTTCCCTGTCTGCTGGGCCTATGCTGTATCTTCTATTGCTTGTGATTTTTAGCCCAACTCAGAATCCTTAAAGTTGCTCCTGAAATCATTTTGAGCAGCATCCCAAAGACCTTGTATTTTACCTCCAACACCGAAACATACCAGACTAGTGTTCTACTTCCTTATTTCATGAAATTCAAATTGACATTATCATGTACCTTTTGTTCTAGAAGAAGTATTTCCACTTTCCAAAGACCACTGGTGTCCAGGGACTTCATTCCCAGAGCTCTGAATCCCTATGACTTTGTCCATCCCCTGTCATTCTTATGTGCTAGGAAGGCAGCTCCGCCTCATGCTACTCCCTGTTTGCCAGGACACTGTGATGCTGTTGGGTGGTGGTACACAGGCTGTGTGCAGAATGCAGAGAAGCATGGTGTGGAAGGTCATTTAGAGGAAGAGCTGCTAGTGCGGAGAAAGGCAGAAATGCCTCCCCTTCGTCCATGCAGAATGGAAATTAAGAACTAGTGCAGGAGTTAACCAGTGTGACAAGATCATGTACATCACCAGACTCTGTAAATTCACCTAGAAAGTGAGTTTAGAAAAATCTAAGAGGTCTTTGAAGAAACATGGGGTCCCTCTACTGTCCCAAAGCCAGAGAAATGAGGCTGGGCTGGTCAGACTGCCCCCGAGGGATGCCCAGGTATTTGGGAAGTCAGACAGAGGAGGATGTTAAACAAATGGAGAACATAGTCTAAGGAGAAGCTATTGATGAATATTCAAAAATTTGACTGACCATCGGACTAAAATAACGATCAAGAATTGAAGAATATAAAGTGTCACAAGATGGGAGGGAGTTTGCAGCAACTTGAGCAGAAGCGATGAGTAGAGAGGGACAGAAGGCTATAGAGGCTGGCCAGAATGGATTCAAGAGAGAATGAAAGCCAGTCATTGAGGATAGCACGTAGTGGAAGTAGAGGAAGGGATTTGAATAAGTTTATTGTAAAGATAACGAAAGAAGTTCGTGTATACTGTAGGGAATCAACACAGCATGCCGTGTGCTGGTGGAACAGATTGAAGAGATAATAAAAAAAAGTGTGCTTCTTAAGAAAGAGGAACTGGGTGTGGTGCTGTGTATCTGTAATCTCAGCACTCTCAGGAAGAAGAAGAAGCAGGGGGACGGAAGATCAAGTCTAGCCTGGGCTATATAGTAAGTAGCAGGTAAGCCTTGGCTGCATAATGAGTTCCAAGTCAACTTGGTCTACATAATGAGTTCTAGCCAGCTTTGGCTATACAATGAAGCATGATCTCAAAAAAAAGGAGGGGAGGAGGGTGTGTTGCTGACCATCAGTAAAGTGTCTCCACAGAAACACGAGGACCTGAGGTTGGATACTGAGCACCCACATTAAAAAACTAGGCATGGTTGCATATCTGTACCCCTAGGCTAGAGGGAGCAGCTAGCACATCCCTGGAGCTTACTGGCCAGCCTTTCCAGTCAATCAGTGAGTGCCGAGTTCAGTAAGAACTGTCTCAAAAAATAAAGAGAAGAGCAATTGAGAAAGATTCCCACTGTTGACCTCTGAGGTCCTCACACATACATGTACATGCACATCCACACACACACACACACACACACACACACACACCACACACAATTTAGTCAAGAAAAGGGAGAGAAAATGCATAGATGAAGACAGATAAAGAAGAATCTTAAGAGGGTCTACCCTTAGAATCTACATAAGCTGACAGTTTGCAATGTCTGTCATCAGCCGTAGTCAGAGAACATGAAAGGGAGAAAGGGCAAGCCTGTGAACTTAGCAGATGACTCTGAGATGACTCAGAATGGCTCTCCTCTCCTCCACCCCACATGCACACATAAAGACAGAGACATGCATACACACAGGTACACACACACACACACACACACTCACAAATGCACTGTTCGCATAAATGTAAATACATTAGCACTGAAGCATGGAACCTGGAAGGCATAAATATTCAGAGGACCCCATGCTAGCGCTCCTGTGAGGCTGTTCTCAGATATGACCATAATGTTTCAGAAGTGTGAATTTGTGCTGCCTCATTGTAAATTATCAGAAGATCCAGAGAAGTTCCTGTGTGGTTTTATAACAATATGCATTTCAGGATTTACCAAAACAAGTGCAGAATAATTTGAAAACACAGGTGCTATCCATGGCTTGTAGGGGCAACTGCTGGAGCATTACAGACTCAGGAAAAGGGGTGCTTTGATTTTCTATATTTTACTGCCTTGCATTTTTTTTAACTTGAAGCCACTGATCCATTGTGCCTACATTGCCAACACAAGAAAAGCACAGCTTTCTCTTTTTTTTAGTAGAAAAATCAGACAGCAAATATTTTAGGCTACAGGACACAGTCTGTCACATGTACTCTTGCATTGGTGTGCAAGAGCAACTGTAAGCACATGATTGAAGGTGTGTTCCAGTCAAACATCACTATGAAAACAGGCGGCGACCCAGGTTTTGCCTGATGGCTGTGATGCCCCAGTTTCCCAGTTTGGAATATGAGAACATATTTATTTATCTATGAGTCTTATGTTTGTGCTTTTCCAGTATTCAGCAGAAAGGTTGGGAGGCAAAGGTTTTAAAAGTGTTTTGGCATTTTGTGATTAAATACCACAAGAAACTTGGGCATGTGGCCATTTGAATTCCCCTTCCTTCCTTCCTTCCTTCCTTCCTTCCTTCCTTCCTTCCTTCCTTCCTTCCTCCCTCTTCCCTTCTTCCTTCCTTCCTCCCTCCCTCCTTCCTTCCTTCCTTCCTCCTTCCTTCCTCCTCCTTCCTTCCTTCCTCCTTCCTTCCTCCCTCCTCCCTCCTTCCTTCCTTCCTTCTTCCTCCCTTCCTTCCTCCCTCCCTCCCTCCTTCCTTCCTTCCTCCTTCCTTCCTTTTTTTATTTCCTTCCTTGTTCCTTTCTTTTGTTTCCTTTCTTTTCTTTTTTTTAATTGTTTTTGGCAGGGTCTCATATATCCCAGGCTGACATCAAACTCTTTATATAGCCCAGGCTAGCTTTGAACTCCTGATCCTCCTGCCTCACCCTCCCCAGTGACTCCCTCCCTCCCTCCTTCCTTCCTTCCTCCTTCCTTCCTTTTTTTATTTCCTTCCTTGTTCCTTTCTTTTGTTTCCTTTCTTTTCTTTTTTTTAATTGTTTTTGGCAGGGTCTCATATATCCCAGGCTGACATCAAACTCTTTATATAGCCCAGGCTAGCTTTGAACTCCTGATCCTCCTGCCTCACCCTCCCCAGTGACGAAATTATAGGCTTGCACTATCTCACCTAGCTACTCATATATCCTTAAACTCTTTAGTTCATTAACATATAATTATAAGGGACATAACTCTTAGAAAGAAAAATCCCATCCCACTTTAAAATACGAATGGATGTAGGCTATGTGTATGAGTGTATATGTGTGCATATGTGTGTGTCTGTGTATATTTATGGGTATATGTATATATGTGAATATGTATGTGTGTGTATGTAGTTGTGTATGTATATAGGTATGTGTATATGTGTAATTTTCAATTAGAGTTTAAAAGGTTTAATCAAAAATTTTAGTTTTCTTTCATTTAATCTGGTCACCATGAAGCTTTTTCACTGTATAAAATTATATTCTTGGACCAGGAGATGGTTCAGCAGGTAAAGGCTCTTGCCATCAAGACTGACAACCCAACTCTGTCCCTCAAAGCCACACAATGGAAAGAAAAATCTGACTTCTGTGAGTTATCCTCTGATTTCCACAGGTATGCCATGGAAAACACTTGCCCAGTACACACACACACATACACACACACACACACACACACACACACACGTGTAAACAATTTAAAAGAATAGAATTATACTCTGTAAAACACGTCAATACCATTACTAGTCATGCTTCTTAGTCCATTGAGAAATAAATCTGCAATGCCTTGACAGTCCTAACCAATCAAGATGAGTTCAAGTTGGCAGCAAGAACATGAATGCTTCCACAGCACCCCTCTTGTGTGTTTGTGACTTCTAATGGAAGACAAAGATTTTAGCAAATATTAGTTATTTTCATGAGTATCTATTCTTCTTTTCTTCCCCCTTTGGAAAAACTATCCCTCCCTTATGTTAATATGTGTGTTTCTGGAACAATTAATCCCTATCTTTGTTCTCAAATGGGCATGTCACCGATAACACCCCTGTCTGTATAAATGGGTACCTCACATAAACCTATCCACTCAATTCCAATTCTAGACTTTTACCCAAGCAACTGGCATAGACTTTCTATGGTATGTGGTCTCAGAGCCTGGGAAATACCTCTCCTCCTCCATGAAGGTTGATCCTGCTGGGAACAAGACATGTTTAAGGAAAATAAATCTGTATAAGAGTAAGAGACCATCCAGCAGGCTGCATATCTCAGCCCTGGCTGGAATCTTCAGTTCCAGGAACGGGTAAATCCCTGTGTTACCAACTCAGTCTCCAGGGGACGGTCTATTACTAGCTATCTGTTCACTGCTTTTCCAGCTAGTCACTGAGCTGGGTATCTTCTGCAATATCTTGACTTAATACCACAACCAGTCTCTGAAACCAGCTTTATAATTACCACTCACAAATGAATAAGCCAAGGCCTAATAGTGTCAAAAGACATTAGATGAAAGAAAGGGAGAGAGGGATGAAGGAGGGAGAGAGGGAGGGCCAGCAGGCAAGAAAAAAGGCAGAGAAAGCTCTACAACAGCATCCAGGATTCACATTTAGCCCTTTAACACTTCAGAGCCCCTGCATTCACTGCTTACCTCTCCCCAGACAGGGATAGAGGTTGTGTGTCAGGAGGAACCAAACCCCTGGGGTTTTTTTCTTCATTTTCCCAGCTTCTGTCATTCACTGTTGGCCTCTAGACATCATTCTCTGATAGAGAAACTGAAAGGAGTCTAAGAAAGCCAAAGCTGACAGTGGATATTAGTGGAAGGAATAGCCCACACATCCCCATGCTTTCTATAGGTAACAACTTTATCATTGACCACGCTGTTTTACCATTTTCTCATAGGAAGAGTTGTGTTCCTGCCCTTACTGACTCTGGTTTCCTGGTGGATAAGAACATGAATGGTAATACTGGGTTTCTTGGACTTAACTCTTAGGTCCATTAGCTACTGATTATTGTTGTGACTTTATCTCAATTACACACTACACTCTGTCTCATTTTGGTCTATCTGCAAGACGGGGAATGATGTTAGTATCCACTTCATTGGGTTGGTATATAAACAAGAAAGTTAACCTGCTAAGGTGGTCAGAGCCAGACCTGGCACAAAATACCACCTTGACCAGTGCTGATGGGCATGCTTGGACATGCTGACAACTTGTGTATACCTGTCATGTTCTCGCAGTAGTTTTTGTTTGAGTTCAGTTACTAGACTAGAATAGTTCTAGTTTATGCTAGGAGTAGGGAAGCTTGTGCCTGAGTGTTCTCATGCCTTGTACATGTGGCCTTTTCAGATAACCCTCAAGAGCTTAACAGAACAAACAGAGCAGCTGGCCTTCCTGCCTGTCCTTCTTGCCTCCCTTCCTTCCCTCCCTTCCCACCTTCCTTCTATATTTTTGCTCTTCTTTCCTCCACCCTTCCTTTTGTTCATTCCCATCCTTTCTCTTTTTTCTTCTTTGATTGAGCTACAGTTGGGAGTTTGCCAGAAATTAAGTTAGAAGTTAAATACCAAATTAACTGGAATTCACTATAGCAAGAAAATATCCCTCAAATCTCAATGGCTTAAAATACACACACACACACACACACACACACACACGCATGCACACACGCACACACAGGGGGATGGAGGGAGGGAAGGGGCAAAGAAAGAGAGAGAGAGAGCGAGAGAGAGAGAGAGAGATATTATCCTCTAGTCTGGCTGCATGGGGCAAAGAAAGAGAGAGAGAGGAGAGAGAGAGAGAGAGAGAGAGAGAGAGAGAGAGAGAGAGAGATATTATCCTCTAGTCTGGCTGCACTGGCAGAGAACTAAGCTCCAGGTAACATCTCAAGGAACCAGGCTGAGAGGTTCCATCATCTCAGCAGGCAGTGTGCTGGTCAGTTTAAACTGTCACTTTACATAAAATAGAAACACTTGGGAAAATATCTAGATCAGATTGGTCTGTGGGCATATCTGTGGGGGACTGTCTTGATTACGAGGACCCAGCCCATTGTGGGCAGCACCATTCCCTAGGCCAAAGGTAATTAATTGTATAAGAGAGAAGAAAGCTAGCAAGAGAGTGAGCAGGTGTCAATGAGTCTATTAGCTCTCTGCTCTTGACTGTGGATATGATATAATAAGTTGCTTGAGTCACGGCCTTGACTTCCCCTCAACAATGAACTCTAACCTGGAATTAATTGTAAACTAAATCAACCCTTTCTCCCCTAAATTGCTTTTGTGTCAGAAACTAGAACTGCTGCCGGCAATGCTCAGAACAACATAAAAGGGAACAGAGCATAATTTGTTTTTCTTTGATGTTCTCTCTATTTTCAAACTGAAATATCCTTGATTATATATATGTATATGAAAAAAGAAAATATTTTTAAAGATAAAAGTAAGATACATATTATTTGTAGTAGTTATGAATCAAAACAAAAGAAAGACCCATAATATCTAGAGGAGAAAGGAGCTACTTAATAGCATATTAATTTAAAAGAAAAATTATTTCATTGAAATAAGTATAGACTTTTTTGATTCCTGATTAAGCAAAATTCATGAAGCTTAGTAATTTTTAAGATCGCATAATATTATAATAGTGCAGTTAAAGTCTTAAATTTATTAATGGCTTAAAACAATCTAGTGGTGGTGAAAATGTCCTAAACTCTAATAATATGTAAATGGAATACTGGCATTCCATACTGCAGGAAATTTCACGGTTAACTTGAAAATGCTTGAGTGTAGGAAATTTTTAGAAGTTGTCACTTTACTCCTCAAAGCAATAAAAATGCTACAAAATAATGAAATAGTTGATGCTACATTAGAGTACTGTTATATGGCCATTAAACTTCTTCTTAATTTAGCAATAATCCCTTCCCGTGCCAGCCTCAGTATTTCCAGGCATTTAGAAATTATTTTTTTTCCTTACACTCAAATAACTATCATTAATTGGAGTGAGTTTCTGTGTAAGGATGGAAGATGAATTGGAAAACAGCTACGAAGGCTGGAATAGACTCTTCATCTTTTCCCCAGGAGAATATTAATTGTGCATCTTAGCAGGTAGCTTATTAGCGCTGTCGTCTTCTCAGGATGTCAATAAGCAGCTGTAATTTCTCCTTTCTGACAGAGACTGAACTTATGATTACCAGTGTGTGTGTATATTTATGCAATGTACATGTTCCTGTGGGTGTGCACAACAGTGCGTGTACACATGTGTGCACATGCTTATGGAAGCCAGACCAGTGTCAGGTGTTTTCCTCAGTTGCCATCCACCTAATCTCATTTTTTGGGACAGTGTTTCCTAATGAACCTCATTAGTTCAGCTAGGCTGGCTGGCCAGTGAACGCTTGGATCAAGGTCCTCAGCCTCTGGATTACAGATGTGTACCCCATGGCCAGCTCTTACATGGGTGCTGGAGATCCACAGCCAGGTCCTCATGCTAACACTGCCACTTTATGAGCTGAATGACCTCCTCAGCACCCCTGACTAATATTTATGTTTAAATGCCAAGTTTATGTGTTGAGGTCTATTTGCCCTTCCTTTCCTTTTTGTGTTTTGGATTCTATTGTAGTTATTCGTACTTTTAGTTAACCTGATATTTCTAGAGGGAAGATGGAGAAGCACAGCAGGCCTCTATTCTCTCCTTTTTCCTTCTCCTAGAGGAGACTATTGGAAACCTTCCCATTTCATTTGATTATTTAGGCCTAGAATTTCTCAGGAATATGTCTATCCTATTTTTCATTTTCTTAAAACCAATATCTGACAGTTTTTTCAAACATTCACACATAACCTCCATTATAAATGCAAAACATAACTAAATATTACTACTCCATTAGAATCTGACTCAAATTATAGTACAGTGAGATGACATTTTATGTTAACATTACACATTTTTGAAAATTATTTATTTTAGGGGCTGGAGAGACAACTCAGCAGTTAAGAGCAGTTAAGAGTTCAATATACAGCACCTACCCACATGGAGGTGAACAACTGTCTGTAACTCCAGTTCCAGGGGATCTGACACTTTCTTCTGGCCTCTGTGGGTACTGAATGACACAGGTACACTTATATATATGCAGGCAATATACTCATACACATAAAAATAATTTAAAAACTAAATAATTTTTAAATTATTTATTTTACTTTTATGTGTTATGCATGTTTTGCCTGCATGTATATAAGTGTGCCCATGTCATACAATGCCTGGGGAAGCCAGAAGAGGGTGTCAGGTCCCCTGGAACTGAATTTACACATGGTTGTTAGCTGTCATATGGGTGCTGGCAACCAAACCTGGGTCCTTTGCAAGAACAGTAAGTGCTATTAATTGCTGAGCATTCTCCCCAGCTCCACATTTACATTTTTGGTAGTTATTAAATGTATGCCAAAGTTAAGCATTGAACCACATCCCCAGCCCATCACCTTACTTTTGAAAATCCAATATAACTTGAAAATATTTCTATGTCTGATATTATAGAGCTTTTGCATCCTTTTACACAACTGCCCACTGTTCAGTTTTGTTCATTTAACAAACTGTTCATCCAGACTAGTTGGATATTTAAAGGAATTAAATTTGTTTCTAAATGTTTGTTCTGACTGAGGAATAACCATGTCCAGATATGTCTTTGTAGATGTGAAAATGTACTTTAAAGTCTAAGGTTCAAGACTGAAATTGACAAATGAAATGATTGATGCTTTATGACTAGGGTGGATGTAGGATGCTTTCAATGTTGTCTTACTTATTTGTCTTGAAGCATTGACTTCTAGAAATTGACGTGGGTTCGGCTCTCAGCTTCTTTTGTGAAATGGGCACTCTAAACCTGTTGGTGGTACCTGGCTGGGGCAGTTGAATGCCAAGTAGACTGAAGGTTTGATTACTGAATGTGGAGGTTCCTTTTCCAAAATTTCCATATGAAACAAAAAGAAGGCGTTCAATGCGATTGGTAATGAGAGAGGGTAATGGGGGGGGTGACAAAATGCCCCAAATACATTACATCATGTATGAAACTGTCAGATAATAAATAAATGCCCCTCAAAAGTTATCCCACAAAATGAAAGAATGTAAAGATTTTGAGTTCTAGGATAAAGAGGTATTTCAAAGTAGAAGAGTTGAACACATTTAAGTTTTGATGCACTTAACCCCTTGAAGAAGAGCTTGTTGGATAGAAAAGACAGAAAGCATAAAAGTTACCATGCTGGTTCGTTTCAAATGTCAACTTGCCACAACCTACAATCACCTGAGAAGAAAGCCTCAGTTGAGGAACTTCCTAGATCAGGTTGGCCTGTGGGCATGCCTGTGAGTATGGAGGAGGGGCCTCCTGATTGTTAATTGATGCAGGAGGGCCCATCCCACTGTGGGTAGCAGCATTCCCCAGGCAAGGGGTCATGAACCATAGGAGAGTACAGAAAGCTAGCTCAGAGCAAGCAAGAAGGCTAGCAAGTGATAGCTCATGCATTTGTCAACTGTCTGCTCTTGACTGTGGATGTCATACCTTGGGTTCGTGCCTTGACTCCCCCTCAAAGAAGAACTGTAACTTTGAATTATGTCAGATAAATCCTTTCCTTCTTTAAGCTGCTTCTTGTCAGAATATTTTATCACAGCCATAGAAGTGAGGCTAGACCAGTTAACAAGGAGGAAGAAAACAGGAACCAAGGAAGAAATGTAGGAGTTCACTGGGCTCCGTGGAAGGAAGGACACCCTCTGCAGTCACGCAGATGGGAACAGCTGTGGCACTGGGTGGACTTGGAGCGTTAGTTGAAGGTACTTCCATGTGTTGGATTCAACTATCTTCACTCAGGAAAGTCATAAACATCTTCTGAATTTAAGAGAATGGGGGTCGGGGGCGTGAAAGGAATAGAATCTGGACCTTGGAGGAGATCAGAGAGGGTGTAAGCTGTTGCCACGCACTGAGTAACTGAGCTAATCAAACAAAGGCATGATGACCCCAACCCATCCTGTGCTCCCACTTGAGTTTGGTGATCTTGACTTTCTGATGGAACCCAGCTGCCCTGCAGAATTTTGGTAAATTTCATCCACTCCGAAGTAGGACACGTGAATGTATTTAATCATCTAGGTAAGCAACAACGGAAGTTATGGCTTGTCAAGTATATTTTTTAAAAGACTAAATAAAAAATGAGGAGTAGGGGAGCTGACTGGGTCATCAAAGTGCTTGCCATGCGTGCATGATGACCCAAGTTTGATGCTCAGTACCCGCGCCAAAAGCTGCGCATGGTGGCATCAGCTTGTAATTGCTGCACTGGGCCGGTGGAGACAGGTGGATTCCTGGGGCTTGCTGGCTGCCTGTTCAAACCCAATTCATGAACCTCAGGTCTCAGTGAGAGACCCTGCCCCAAAACAAGGTCACTGACTCTGGGGGAATGACACCCTCGGCTGACCTCTGGCACACACAGACAGACAGACAGACAGACACACACACACACACACACACACAGAGATACACAGACACACACACAGATGAAAAGAACAATGGATTTTGGGACATTGAAGGTAGAGTAGGGTAAGAACAGTTTAGCAATCACATAGGAAGCTAAGTTGTAGTAACAGTTGCTTTTAGTACTTCATATGCTGAATATAAATCATATGCTGAACTTAATGTTCAACCCATATTAGGTGGTATTCTTTAAAATTTATTGTTTCAATGTATGTCTTATTGAATTTTTGTGGGTTTCATACCGTACAATTTGATCATATTTAGAACTCTTCTATCTGCACCTCCCCATATCTTGCCCACAGGATTTTATGCATTCTGTCTTAAATGTTAAAACCTATCAAGTCAAGTCTGTGTACACAGCTGTCTCTCAGTGTGAATTCATCCACTGGAGCCTGTTCAGCCTTTCCAACATCACTCTCTTAAAGAAGATCAACTCTCCCTCACCCAGAAGTGGTCAGCTGCCAACAGTTCCTTGGCTAAAGTTGGGGCCACCTGCCCATTTCCCCAGTTCTATGCTGAGTTTAATCTGACTGCATGGGTTTGGTGCAAACTGTCACCATTGCTGTAAGTTCATATGAACAAGTTCCCAGAAGCCTGTAAGACTGGTTCCTTATGGTCCTGTACCGCCCCTTCCTTTTATAATCTTTCTGCCATCTCTTCTACAATGGTCCCTGATTCCCAGGTGGGTAAGATTTAATATAGAAGTCTATCTAGGGATACACACTCTGCAGTCTCTTATTCTCTACACTTAGGCCAGTTGTGGCCTTCTGCGTCCATCATCCTCTGTTGCATGAGAGTTGAGTGATGCAATAGTATTCTCTCTACCCCTTGTTCCAATATGTTCCACGAGACTTCAGTGTAGAGGTTCCATTGTTGATGTGTCACTTTGGGTTGGGCATTTCACAGACAATTATTCTCTGTGTGTGACCAGTTGTGGAGTTCTGTACTAGACTCCACCTGTTGCAAAAGAAGCTTCTTTGATGACTAGTGACTGGTACACTTGTCTGTAAATAAAGGATCCATATTTAGCATATAGTAGGAAATTATATTTGCCTAGGTATGTGACAAACAGGGTTTCCTCTAGGATCTATGACATTTCCAGCTCTGTGTATTTGCTAGTTTGCTTCTTGTTGCTGGGATCAAATACCAACAGCAAAGCTAATTTTGGGTGGAAAAGGTTTATTGCATCTTACACTTCAAGGCTCAGTTCATCTTTGAGGGAAGTCAGGCTGGAACTTTAAGTTAGGAACTTGGAGGCAGGAACTGAAGCAGAAATCATGGAGGAATGCTGCTTACTGTCTAATTTTCTCTGGCCTGTCTATGCACAACCTGTTTTAGAAACAACCTAAAACAACCTGCCAAGGAGTTATACCACCCACACTGGGCTGAGCCCTCCTGCATCACTAAACAATCAAGAAATGCCCCAGAGACATGACCAAAGGCCAGTCTAATGAAGGAAATTCCTCAACTGAGGTTCCCTCCTCTCAGGTGACTCTAGTTTGTGTCAGATGACAAAAAAACTAACCAGCACAGATGGAGTTACCACCATGAGCAGAATTCTGTTCTGGATACACCCAGTTCTTCCCTTTGAATCTGCCGTACAAGGCCAAGAATCTTTAGACAGAGCAAGTGGAAGAGACATCATTCAAGCAGCTTCTTATTTCAAAGGTATAAAATCAATTTTTCTTTTTTTTTAATCTGACAAGCCGATGGGAAAGTTCATTTTTGTTTTCCTTATTTCTATTGCAAACACATGACTAGCTTTGAGAGTAATGAAAATACAAGACAAAGAAAATCTGACCTGGTCAAACCAAACATTGCAGTGAAAGCTTTCAGAAATGGCTGTAAATTGGATGTCTAATTTAAAAGAAGACCCCCTTCCTGCCACTCATCTCTGATGTGCTTGGGTTCTGGAGTCTGACACAGGAAACAGAGGGAAAAACCCAATTAGGTCATTTGAAATTGTCAGAACCATACTGTCTATTGATTAGTTCTGACCATACAATCTTCTTGTAATGCTGTCATTCTGGTAGAATCCAATGATGACACTAACTGCAAGCCATTTTGCTAGCAATTCACTTGCTTTCTGGAGAACAGAGAAAGTGGGAGAAGAAACGCTAAAAGTTGAATCCAAACAAGAATAAAAAGGAAATAGGCTGGGGATGTGGGTCCATTGGTGGAGTGTTTGACTAACATGACGGAATGCTGGGTTCTGTCCCCCAGTGCCAGATAAACTGCATATAGTGGCACATGCCTGTAATTCCAACACATGGAAGTATAAGCAGGAGAATCAGGAGTTCAAGGTCATCTTCAGCAACAGAGTGAGTTTGAGGCTAGCTACAAGAGACTGTCTCAGAAAACAAGCAAAGCAAAAAATGGAAAACAAGTCATTTGTTATCTATAAGAATATTAAAGCATAAAAGAGAAAACTTTTAGTACTTCTGGAAGACTGAAATGATGTAGTGATTTGTTGCAAGTTATGTGACAGACCAGCACATTTGCATCTCATTTGAATTCCAGTATGTTCCTGAGAAGAGGTGTAAGCAGAATTCCTTCAGTCAGGTCTGTCTGTATTGTAATACTGAGCAAATGGCACAGAGGAGCACCACATGGTGATGGTTGAATTAGGAGTCATTTTTAATAGCCAGTGGGGCAGGGGGTGCTAATATCCAAAAGATCTCACAACCCTGAGAGGAGGTAGAGAGGGGTTCATAAAGCCTAAAACCACAGTTATATCATGATAAGGGCAAAGCCAATCATTGTAGTTACACCAGATCATCAGACCAGGGACAGGTCAGTTAGCAGAGCTTTTGCAATTACAAAATGTTTCTAAGTTTTGGTTAGGAAAAAGAAATTTCTCATAATTGTAGAACCTGTGGGCTCCATTCTGTGTAGTTGGGAGAGGTCATGCTACCTGGCTCATTGTAAATTGTCCAGTGTTGTAGAAGCAATACACCCCCTGAGACAACAGGTGCAGCCTTCATGCTACAAATTCTGGCCAACTGTCTGCAGTGGGAGTGACTGGACAGAAACAGGTAAAGCAAAAGTCAGTTCAAATGAAATGGATTTTGTTTTGCCATTTCAGTATCTTATTGGCAGTGTGATAAATAGAATTCTTGCTGTAAACAGATATCAATGTTAAATAAATTGCTGTTAAAAGCTCCGAGCTTTCAATCTGAAATATTTATCTTCCTTACTGATCATTTTCTGTTTTTATTATTTAGATTTTTCTCTCCATTAATAAAGAGGCTTCTCTATGTTTGTTTGGTCCCAATTTCTAGGAAAGTATCTGGAGTACATTATGAGGTATTCAACAAACATCAGTTGAATGAGTTATTAATGACTGATGACTATTTAAATTGCTATCCTACAAACAAATTTTTTTCCAGGAAAACATTTGATTGAAACTATCTATGGAAAGTCTATTCTTTTTAAATTGCCTTCAGAGAGCCACAACCTAAGGAGATTTAGTTGGTCCATCTATGACATGTAAAGGGAAGGACCTGAGCCTCTGTCATGGATGCAACATGTTTACTGTCTGAGCCAGTGCCAACCCACACAGCCACATTTCATAGAGGAATTTATACTAGACTTGATCAGACTGCACAGTGATGTTAAGTGGAAAAGTCTTCAAGTTAAAGAATGAGTAAGCAAAACACTCCAACTAACTATGCAAATTTCCCACTGATGGAATGTGGATTGGGAAACTACTGTGTGGCTTCCTCTTTAAATGTGGAACCGATGCCAAGTTGTGATTTCCATTATCATGGTCATACTGCATGTAAGACCTTTGAAAAATATTATAAATAAAATAAAATATTATTTTTACTTACTTATCTTGTATGTGTATTTGAGTGTGTGCATGCCAAACCTGGAGGTCAGAGAACAACTTGTAAGAGTCATTTCTCTTTTTCCATCATGTGAGTTCCAGAGATCTAACTCAGGTCATCAGTCATGACAGCCAGTTCCTCTACCCACTGAGCTGCCTCACCACTCAGTGAATTCTTGATAATATAAATATTCCGTCTTGACTTGCTAATATGGGTCTTGGTTTTTATTTATTTATGAGTAGTGTTTTTATTGTATTTAGTTTGTGCCTTTAGTCTTTTAAAAAAAAATGAATAATCCACACTGACTTGGGCAAAATAATTAAAACAGAGAAGGATTACAGCATAGTCACTCTACACAAACATGGAGGTTTTTGTAACCCAGGGTTTCCCATCCCTATTTAAACATGTTTATCTTTATCCCTGGTTGTCACCTTCTGTGTTCAGCAATCCTATGTATAATGAACTGTGAGGTGCAGTGTCAAGGAAGGGTCCAGATAAGGAAGAGAGGGTGATGGCTCTTGTCTGAAACATGCATTTCTCTCCTTTTCCCTTATCTCCTGGGACGCACCTCTGCTACTAACTCTCCCCCAGATTCCAACATTAATGTTTAACTTTTACAGCGAGCATACACTTTAACAGCAGGATTCATAGATTTGAGTATGTTTTCTATTCATGCATATTCAGTAAATTAAGTAACTGAGCAGTTTTTATTGAATTACCTGACAATTTTCAAGATCTAGAAAAATCAACTGATTTTTAGAGACACTTGCCTTTATTAGCTGAATTCTGATAAAATTCCAGATCCAATTCTTAACACACTTAACATTTTAATCCCTCTTTATCTTTTCACAGTCTTTAGTATTGGCTCCATTATTTTGCTACTAGAATTATTAAAGAGTAATTTTAACATAACTCTTTCTGGTGGGGGTAGGGAAATAATTTTCCTACATAGGAGACTTATTATATGCCTTAATTTGAACAAATTCATTAAACAGTCTAAACTGGAAAAATGTTTATTTTATGCTCTTTTAAAAATTAAATCATATTGTTGCACTGTTAGACAAATCATTCATAATTTCTAGTGTACAGTTCTGTGAGCTTTTAAAAAATATTTATGGGGCTGGAGAGATGGCTCGGCGATTAAGAGCACTGGCTGCTCTTGCAGAGGATCCAATTCGATTCCCATCACCCATATGGCGGCTACAAACCGTCCTTAACTTCAGTTCCAGGAGAATCCGAAGCCCTCTTCTGACCTCCGCGGTATTGCACGACACAGGTGCACTCACATACATGCAGGCAATACACTCACACACATGTATGTGAGTGCACCCGTGTCATGCAATGCTCACTGAGGTCAGAAGAGGGCATCGAATTCCTCTGGAACTGGAGTTATGGACCACCGTGAGTGCTGAGAATGGAACCTGGGTCCTCTGTAAAAACAACCAGTGCTCTTAAACTACTAAGCCATCTCTCCAGTCCCCAGTTCTGTGAGTTTTTGACTGATGCATGCAGTCAAGTAACATTACCCAACTCACAATTGTTCAAATCCCTTTGTAGTCAAATCATCCCTGGAAGTGATTATTTTTTGTCTTCTTATAGTTTAGTTGCTTGCAGAATACCGTGTAAATTAAATCATACAATTCATAGCATTATAAATCTAGGTTCTTTCATTTTCAAAATAAAGTTTATCCATATAACACTATCTATTAGTTGAACATTCGTTTTCATTGATAAGTGATGTTCCATGGCATGGATATATCAGAGGTTTAGCTTTTTAAAGTCAATTTTCAAATTGAAGAATATTTTGCTTCTTTCCTTCTGTTTTCAGTCATAAATAAGACCACTGTAAACATGTTTGTTGAGACTTCTATGAATCACAATTTTTTACTTCTTTTACGTAAATGCCTAGGAGCAAAATTGTTAGATGCTATGGTTAAAATTACATTCAACATTTTAAGAGAAAAATGCAAGCGTTTTCCTGAAAGGTGCACTATTTTATAGTTTCACCAGCAATGCTCTGTTGTTGTAACAATTAAAAACCTTGGCTTGCCTTCTTTCCTTTTCTTTTTAAAATACTTTTTTGATTCGAGAATTTCACACAATGTATTTTGATCACATTGAGACTCCCCCCATTTCATGTCCTCCATTATTATCTATCCTTTTATTTTTCTATTTAATTTTTATTTTTTAAATGCCTGTAAATTCCAATACCCATCTTCCATGTGCTCCTGGCTGAGTCCATTCCCTGAAGTCTGGTCAACCTACCAGGTATGACACCACTAGGGAAAACTGACTCTTTCTCTCCCAACATCCATCATTTGCCAATAGATCCTCAGCTGGGACTGGAACTTCCTGCCCACTACCCCATCCATGTTGGGCCTCTGTCCATCATGGGTTTACACAAGTGTTCTGCATGCTATCATAAGTGCTGTGGGTTCATATACGTAAGTTCTCTGTGTTGTTCAGACAAAACAGCAGTCTCCTTGGATTCATCTACCACCTTTGGCTCCTACAATCTTCCTACTTTTGCAGTGACTCCTGAGCCTTCAGAGGAGAAAGTTTGATAAAAATGTCCCATTTAGCTCTGAGCACTCCATGGTCTCTCTTACTTTCTGCAGGTTGACTATTTGTAGGTCTCTTTGTTAATCCCCATCTGCTGCAAGAAACTTGTGTGGTAAAAGTAGAGGGATGCACTTATCTATAGATATGACAATAAGTCATTGTGAGTCAATTTAGTATTTTATCTATGTAGCAGAGTAACGTAGTAGGGTCTCAACTGTGGTCTGTGTCTTTTCTAGGCACAGGCTCTTGCCATGATAACAGTGTCAGGTATGGATTCCATTGTGAAGCAGGCCTTGCATCCAATTAGAAGGTGATTGGTTACCCTCATAATATATGTGCCACTATTGCACCATTGGGTGTATTTGCCGAGCCAGTTGTCACTGTAGCTCACAAAGTTCACAGCTGGGCATGGTTGATTATTACTTTTCTCTGCCAGTAATATGCATAGCGCCTTCTAATACCATGAAAGCTAGCCAGCAGAGAGGTGGCTTCAGGGTCAGTACCATCTTGATTTCTCTTTGTTCTTTTCTGCGACTCAGATAGGCAGTGTCTTCAGCAATAGGGTCTTACCATCCAGTTCTAGTGGGGTAGCAATGGCCTTAATAGACTACCAAATGAAGAGCC
>NW_008349083.1:2348057-2349686 GCF_000622305.1 Nannospalax galili | reverse complement strand
CTTTACATTCTATTAACTGTCTTTCAGAAGGTGAAAAGTCCTCATCTTAATAAAACACAATTGTCTATATTTTTTCTCCTATATTTTCTTATAGAAACACTGGAGTTAGTTTGTGTCCAGGGTACAAGATTAGGGTCAAGACTTACAGTCTGCCTGTGTATGTCCAGGGCCCTCAGCACCGTTGTGAAGGTGGGTGATTTGTCCTCCACACATTTGCCTTTCTACCTTGGTCAAAGGTCACCTGGCCACATGTGCCCTGAACGCTCTATGATGCTACACTCATTCACAAGGTTTTCCTTTTCCCAATATCATTGTCTGGATCAATGTCTTTGTGTATGTGCATTCATGCCTGTTTCTCTATGACTGTGTATGTGTATATGTGTGTGTGTGTTTATGTATGTGTGTATGTCTGTGTGTGTGTTTACGTATATGTGTATGTCGTCATGTGTATGTATCTGTGTATGTTCCTGAGTGTGTGTGTGTCTGCGTTTGTATGTCTCTGTGTATGTATGTGTGTGTCTGTGTATATGTATATGTCTGTATATGTGTATCCTTGTGTATGTATGTGTATGTGTGTGTGATGGTTTGAATGAAAATGTCCCCCATAGGCTCCAAGTATTTGGATATTTTGTCCCCAGATGATGGCGCTGTTTTGGGGGGTTTTAGAAGGTGTGGCTATCCTGGAGCACATCACTTGAGGGTGGGCTTAGAGAGTTCTTAAGCTTTGCCAGATCTCCAGTTGCTCTCTTGTTTCCTGGGCCTGTTGGAAGATGTAGAGCTTAGCTTCTGCTGCTCCTCCTCCAGTGACCTCTGCCATCATGCCTTCCTGCATGACGAACTGTAATTTCCCTGGAACCGTAAGTTCAAATAAACTCTTCTATAAATTGCTTGTGTCAGTGTTTCTATCACAGCAACAGAAGCATGACTAATACAGTGTGTATGGGTGTTTTTGTACGTATGTGCCTCTGTACTTGTGTATATGTATGTCTGTGAGTACATGTGTGTCTGTGTATATCTGTTTGGGTATTAGTGTGTTAATAAGTATGTCTCTCTGTGTGTATGTCTGTTTGAATCTGAGTGTCCATTTGTGCCTATGTGTCTCTGTGTGTGTGTGTTTATGCATATGTGGGTAGGTATGTGTGTCCGTGTGGGTGTGTCTTTGTGTATGTGTGCATATGTGTTTGAGCATGTGTTTGTATCTGTGTGTCTCTGTGTTTGAGTGTAAATATGTGTGTGTGCCTGTGTGTCTGTGTGTCTATGTATCTGGGAATTCAGCCCCAGCATCTAGGAGGTGCTGTACTCCCTCCCCATCCAGGCTACTTCCTGTCTTTAAGGTAACCCAGGAGATGACGCCACAGGAGACACCCACCTCTGTTCTTTCTTTGGAATGTCTTGTTTACCTTCCTGGTCCCTTTACATTTTCATAAACATTTTAGCATCAGTTTTTCAGTTAAAAATTTTAAATCCCACTCAGATTTTAATTATGCTTTTGCTGAATTGTAATTCAGTTTGAGATAAACTGAATTTTTATAATAATGGACATGGTATATCTTTCCATTTATATGGGTCTTCTTTGATATATTTATTAACATTTTAGGACTAATCACTTAATTTAATCATTATGATTTT
>NW_008349083.1:2340064-2347260 GCF_000622305.1 Nannospalax galili | reverse complement strand
GCCTTCCTGGTCCCTTTACATTTTCATAAACATTTTAGCATCAGTTTTTCAGTTAAAAATTTTAAATCCCACTCAGATTTTAATTATGCTTTTGCTGAATTGTAATTCAGTTTGAGATAAACTGAATTTTTATAATAATGGACATGGTATATCTTTCCATTTATATGGGTCTTCTTTGATATATTTATTAACATTTTAGGACTAATCACTTAATTTAATCATTATGATTTTACTTTTCTTCATATTAAATCAAAATTAGAATATAAGAAATCTGTTTTCTAGGAACTCTTTTTGAAACTGAACCAACAGATTTTTTTGAGGCTAATACTTGAGCTTTCACTTTTTTATCTTGTTCTGGTAATTTATGTTTTATTATTTACTTTTGTTATTTCCATTTATGTGTATGTGGAGGAGAATATATACATGTTGTCTGTAGTTGGGGGGGTATGTGCATGTTGTTGTATGTGGGGGAAGTGTGTGCATATTGTAAGTGTCTGCAGAGGCCAGGAGAGAGGGGTCAGATGCTCTGGTGTTGGAGTTACAGGTGGTTGTGAACTGCCCAATGTGAGTACTGGGAACTGAACTTGGGTCCTCTGGGAGAGCAGCAAGTGTTTAACCAGAGTCATCTCTCAAGCCCCAAGTATCCTGATATGTCAGTAGTTAAGACAATACATTTCAGTATCTAGAAAAACAGCTAATGAGCAGTAGAATCCGATAAAGGAAATGATGTGAATTTATCTTGTCTGACTTCCCAAATATGTAGAAAGAGCTGAAAAATGTGTGGTATGAAATCTGGTGGGTTCTTAGTATTTTCACTTTAAACATTTCAGTTATTCCATTTACAAAAAAAGATTCGACGTTATGCCATGGAGCCCTGTGTTCCTTAATAGCTATCTGTTATATGAGCGGGATGATTTAGTTTTTGTCATGCTTATATTTCAAGTCTATATTTTGAAGTGATCAATGTTCTTGCTTTTCAGAAGTTATTTTTGAAACCCATTATCCATGCGTCCATCTCTATTTCATTTAGCAGTGGCTTCAAACCATAGACTCTACATTTCCAATTGCCATCACAGAATTCATCTCCGATACTAAGCAAGCCTGGCTTTGCCCCTCAAGGAGCTATCTTAGAATGATACAGAGGGGGTGAGATGGCTGAGAACTGATTCCAGCAAGCTATCCTCTGAACTACAAAAGACACCCCCATTCCATCTCACAAACACTGTGGCACACACACTGTGGCACACACATATACCCTCATACCTAGGCACATAAATAAATAAATGAATAAATAAATAAAAACACCTGTAGTAACAATTTTAAATGATACATTGACCCAAAGCTTATCTGACATATTTTGTATACAAATATATCTATCTTTATTTGGAGATGACATGATTCTACATTTTAAAGATCCTGTAGAATCTACTAGAAAACATCTAGATCTAGTCAATATTTACAGTAAAGTTGAACTAAAATTTAAGTACCTAGGAATATACCTAACCAAAGAAGACAAAGACCCCTACAAGGAAAGTTTCAAGACACTAAAAAAGAAAATCAAAGAAGAGACTAGATAATGGAAAAACATTCCATGGTATTGGATTGGCAGAATCAGTATTGTGAAAAATGGCTATACCTCCAAAATTAATCATACATTTAATGCAATACTTAAAAAATCCGATGTCATATTTCACAGAACTAGAAATAGAAAACAATCCAAGAATTCATACGGAAACACAAGTGCCATGAATAGCCAAAGGTACAGAGTGAGAACACAACTGGAACCATTACAGTGCCCAACCTCACACTGTACACAGAGAGAGCTATGGCGATAAAGCTGGCTTGGTATTAGCATAAAACCAGACAGGTAGACCAGTGGAAGAGAACAGAGAACCCAGAAATAAACTGACAACACTATGCCCCCCCTAATACTTTACAAAAGAGGCTAAAACATCCATTGGCAAAAAGACAGCCCATTTAATAAGTGGTGTTGGCAAAACTGGATTTCCTCCTGTAGAAGAACGAAATTAGATTCACAACTTCGGCCTTTTACAAAAATCAATTCAAAATGGATCAAATACTTTAATTTAAAGCATGAAACCATGAAAATCCCAGGTGAAAATATAGAGACTACTCTTCAGGATGTTGGGGTAGGCAAGAGCTTTCTGAACAGAACACCAATAACACAGAAACTAGCCGCAAGTATTAACAGAGTATATGAAATTCAAGAGTTTCTGCACAGCAAAGGAAACTATCAGCAGAGCACCCAGACAGTCCACAAAATGGGAGGAAATCTTCACCACCTATACATCAAAGAGCTAATATCCAGAATTTATAAAGAACTGCCAAAATTAAATACCAAGGAAATAAAATTACCAATCAACGAGTGGACTAATTGACTAGACAGTTTTCAGAAAAAGAAACAGAAATGACCAACGACTATTTTAAAAACTGTTCAAAATCCTTGTCTTCAGGGAAATGCAAATTAAGAATACTTTGAGATAC
The DNA here is from genome assembly GCF_000622305.1 of Nannospalax galili. Classification (NCBI taxonomy): domain Eukaryota; kingdom Metazoa; phylum Chordata; class Mammalia; order Rodentia; family Spalacidae; genus Nannospalax; species Nannospalax galili. Next base: position 2,344,755 of record NW_008349083.1, on the reverse strand, counting down.
CTCCTTAATCCAGTCAGAACTGCTACCATCAGGAAATCCAGCAGCATACACTGGAGAGGATGTGGAAATTTGGAAGTACAAATGAAAATTAGTATAAGCATTATGGGAATCAGTTTGTAGGGTCCTCAAAATAAATAAAAGCAGAGCTACCATATGACCCAACTATCTTACTCCTGGGTGTATAGCTGGAAAACTCCATACTTTTCTGTGGAGATATTTGCACCCCCAGGTTTATTGCTGCTCTATTCACTATAGCAAGGAAAGAGAACCAACTCACTTGTCCATCAGCAGATGGATAATGATAATCTGGAATATACAAAAATGGAATATTATTAATCACTAAAGAAAAATGAAATCACAAAATTTGCAAGGAACCAAATGTTCTTCCTCATAGGCAGATCCTAATCTATAATGTATGTATTCATGTACACGTATAAACAAATGCATGTGTATGCTATAATATTTTAAAAGGAGAACAAGTATGGTGATTTGAATCAGAAATATGCCCCATAGGCTCAAGTATTTGAACATTTTGTTAGTCGGTGTCTCTGTTTGGGGAGGGCCATGGAATCTGGTATGGTCCAGCTGGAGGAATTGTGTCACTGGGAGTGCCGTTGAGAGTTCAGACTCTGCCATTTTTAGGCCCTCTCCCTCCCCCTTCCCCTCTCCCTCCCTATCCTCCTCTCCCTCTCTCTCCTCCCTGGTTGTGCTTGAAGATGTGTGCATTCCCTAGCCATTATGAACACAATAAGTCCAAATAGTCTCATCCTTCTATAAATTGGTTTAGTCAAGAAAGAATGATTTTTTTAAGGCATGGTACTGAGTATATATGGTAAACTTCATATAAGTTCTTTGAATCCATTTCAAGGTATAACACATTTATAACATGAAATAAGTCCTTATATGGTAGTGTCTATATGTGATTCCTAAAGAGACTATTACTGTACCAGGGAAACTGAATTTTAAATCAAGTTGTTTTTAATGCTTCTGTATGCTGTAGCTTTTTATTTTATTTTATTTGGTTTTTGTTTTTAAATACTAATATACCTTAAAAATAAAAACTCCAAAGCATTGTCTGTGACCCAATATACAGTCTATTTCATTTCTGTGTCAGACCTGAAGAAACCAGCCCTCTGGTACTGAAGCCCAGCTGGTCAGGATGGAGCTACAGATCCATAGACTCATGTTTATCACACAAAAGTTTGGCATAGCTCTTATGCAGATGCTGAGAACTGTAGTCTTAGATTGTTAAACTTTAACAATTTAAATCATATGAAAACAGTTACCTTGGGGACATATGATATTCTAGTTTGCTTCTCTGTTGCTGTGACAAACACTGACCCAAACCAACTTTGGGAAAAGAGGGTTAATTTGGCTTATAGGTTACAACCCATCACTGAGGGAAGTCAGGGCAGGAACTAAAAGCAGGAACCTGGAGGCAGGAACTGAAGCAGAGACCTTAGAGGAATGCTGCTCCTGACTTGCTCAGCTACTTTTGTTAGACAGTCCAGGGCCCCTGCCCAGGGATGGCACAACCCACAATCATCTGGGCCCTCCTACATCAATCAGCAATCAAGAAAATCCCTCACAGACATGACCACAGGTCAGTCTGATGGAGGAAATTGCTGAATTGAGGTTTCCTCTTCCCAAGTGTTTCTAGTGTCCCCTGGAACTTAGTCAACCTAGCAGAGCAAGGAGCAAAAACTGTCCTTTAAGTCCCTCTGACCAGATTAGTATAGGCCTCAAAGCATGACTGTTAAACATCCAAGAAGGTTAATTCTACCAGGCTGGTACTTTTAATTACCATGTGCCGTGTAGATAAAGCTTGGACCAAAACCAAACGTTTTCAGATAAACCTTGACTAGACATATATTTGGTCCTTAAACTAGTTGACTAAACTATGACCTTATAAATTTTAAGATTACGTGTATATTATCTTTGTCTCATCCTTTATATATCATAGCAAACCTACACAGACCTTTATCACTTGCTTAGGATGCAAAAATCCTTCTTAATAAAATATCTCCATTCTCATATCCTTCTAACATCTTTTAACTTTCTCATTTTCTTTCTTAATAACCATGAGACATAATAACATTAAAAAATAAATTTTCCATCTGTTGTGAGAGTTCATTTTCTGGGGACACTAAGCAATACTTATCCCCATTAAAGGTCCTAATGTCAAACCAATGTTTGATTAACGTTTTCCTGGGAACCAATGAATTTACTGAGCTTACTTACAGAGATGACTGAGGGGTTGCTGAGCTGTATGAGTGACTTGGGAGTATGTGCACTGGAAAGCCTTTACCCAGCATGGGTCATGCGTTCTCTTCCTAGCCTTCCCCAGATTATTTGCTTTAGTTCCCCCCAAATCCAGGAGACCATGTGTGATTAGGGCCAAATTACATATAGTTGGCCAGGAAGAGTGGTTGGATACTCCAGTGAGGGTCCACTGACCCTGCTTGCCCCTTCATTAATGATGGAGCAGATTGACTTGAACCAGTGTCCAGTTAAAAAGAGAAGGGTCAACTCAAAGGAAACATTTCTTCCATGCTTCCATGTGAAGCCATCCACGGTTGAGCAGGACCTTTGACTTATCTTTACATAGATGGAACTTATAAAAGAAAGGAGCCAGAGGATCCTCCCAAGTCCATGTGACCCCTAAGGAACAAATCCTCCAATGACCTGAAGAGTAAAAATGAATTGGTTTATTTAGGCGAAATGTGTGGTCTTAAACACCCAGAAGGAAAGTATAACCAAAGATTAAAGAGATTAGTGTATTTCTTTAAGCGTTCAAGGAATTACACTTCCCAGACATTAGGCTTAAGTCCATATATGATGTTATTTAGACAATAACTTCTCATTGATGATTTTTGTTTCTAAGCAGAAAGTGCTGCTCAGATGTAAGACTTCAAATCTGTAGTGCCCACCTGTACCTAAGGGAGATAACCCACTATTGTTCTAAAATGGTGACTAAATTTGTTTTCTCCCCCTATCTAAAAGCCTTTGAGAGGGAACGACACTGATTTTAGCCACTCCAACAGCTATCAAAGTGCTTGAAAACAAATCCTGAGTCCATCACTCTTGAGTCCAGCCTTGGCAGATAAGAAAAATGAGGAGGAACCCAATAGAGGGATGCTTTTGAAAGCTCTCGTCAAGAAATCCCAATGGACTCTTAGGTGAACATTTGAAATTTGCCCTGTTCTGACTTTTTTCTGGTTCCCTGTCTAGAATTTATAATGCTAACTACTCTTTCCTTTACTTCTCCTTCACATCTCCTATTCACCAGTCAAGGACCTTCTTTTCTCCCTACAGATAAGAGTTATGCAATTTGGGAGTCTTTTAGATAGACCCACTGAAGGGGTACTCCAATTGCCACACCCTGCATCCCTCCCTGTTCAGCATGGAAGAAGCCAGAGCTTTCTGAGTCCCAATTTCCTATCAATAATTTGGGTAACCTCTTCAGAGGATGGAGTGATAAGAATAGGAGGTAAGAATTGGCTGGGCAGTTAGTGTAAAAAGATGCCAAAGGAAAGTAGCCAGTTTCTTGGCTAAAAGTCAAAATGTCCTCGGGCCTCTTTGTAACATTCTCTGTTCCAAAGGCCAAAAATGTCAAAAATATTTGGGAGCTCTTATCTAATCCCTAAAATATTTTAGGATTACCTCTGATGGGGAGATATAAGTGTTGGAGGGGAGGGAGTGGGCATGGATTTTATCAAAACACCTTAAATACATGTATGAAATTCTCAAAATAGTTTTTTTTTTTTAAATCTATGAAAGACTTTATACCTGAAACTAGTTTAAAACCTAGGATCAGGGACTGGAGAGATTGCTCAGTGGTTAAGAGCACTGGCTGCTCTTGCAGAAGACCCGGGTTTGGTTCCCAGCATCCACTTGGGGGCTAACAACCATCTGTAACTCTGGTTCCAGGGGATCTGTTGTCCTCTTCTGACCTCTGCTGGCATTGCATGCACAGGTGCACTTACATACATGCCTGTAAAATAAATAATAAATTAAAAATAAAAACTTTGGATCAATAAACCCCTCATTTCGCAGCTGAAGAGCTTAGAGCCTATATAAATTAATTTGCCCAAATCTTCACAGTCATAACAGTTAGCACAATCATAACTGAAAAACTCAGATGTCTTGGTTCAAAACTTCCCTTAAATATTCCTTCAGTGAATGTTAGTATGGTGTTCAAAGTTTAAACCTAATTCCCTGTTTAAGAGTGATTGAGATCATCATGTCCTATACACATATCAGCAGCCGATGGTCTTTTACCACTATTACTACTAATTGAAAACTTCTCTGTTATACTGGCCCTTGAGGTTATTGCAACATTTGATATAAAATGTATTTCATATATGATACACAGTTTGGATCAATTAGAAAGCTTTAGAAAGTTTAAAATTGATGTGTTATTAAAAATTTATGGAAAATCTTACCTGGTGTATTCCATCCTATATTGCAAACATCCTAACATGAGCAAGAGTCATATGGTGGTGACAGATGCAAAGATTAAAATTCTAACAAATGTATCCTAAGCTAGCTGCACATGATGGCACACACCTTTAATCCCAGTACTCAGGAGGCAGAGGCAGGCAGAGCTCTATGAGACTGAGGGCACCTTGGTCTTCATAGTGAGTTCTAGGCCTACTTGGGCCACAGGAAGACACTATCTCAAAAAAACA
>NW_008349083.1:2332367-2339980 GCF_000622305.1 Nannospalax galili | reverse complement strand
AGAGAGAGAGAGAGAGAGAGAGAGAATTTGGGATATTTTTGCAAAGCAGACCATAATCATATATGTTATTTTCCTGTATATTTCATAATAAAAGTCACCAAATTCTTCTCCTTAAAGCACCAACTTCAGGGGACGTCAGTTTTTTTTTTGTTTTGTTTTTTTTTTGAGACAGTCTCACTGGTTTGGAGCTCTCATATTAATTTGTTTGTGTGTATGTGTGTGTGTGTGTAAGAGAGAGAGAGAGAGAGAGAGAGAGAGAGAGAGAGAGAGAGAGAGAGAGAGAGAGGAAGAGAGAGACAGAGACAGAGAGACAGAGACAGATTGAGAGAGAGATTGAGAGATTGAGAGAGATTGAAAGAGAGAGAGATGTGTTCATGTGTGGGCAGGCACATGACATGGCCCATGTGGAGAACAGAGGTCAACTTTCAGGAGTTGTTGTCTCCTTTTACCCTTTCCACCATGGGTTTTGGGACTGAACTCAGGTTGTCAGGCTTGTGCACCAAATACTTCTACCTGATGTGCCCATCTCACTAGCCCATGGCCTGGAACTCTTGAGCCTCCTGCCTCAGCCTCCCAGGTGCTGGTGTTATAATCCTGCACTACTATGCAAGGCTTCTTATGAGAATCCAATAGAATGTTTTCTGGTAAAATAGTCTGTGATCAGTAAGTGTGAGAGTTTTTAAATTAAACAATTAATACACAGAATGTTCCTGAAAGACTTTTGGGAGCCTTCAGTACTCTAGCTGAGTAACAGGCTGTCCTCTTTCTAGAGACTTGGGATATGGCAGTAACCAAAACACAATTTCAGCACTTGGTGTTGTTTACATTCTAGTAGTAAGAGACATCTATTAAAACAGTTAATACAGCTAGTAAAATATATCTTGCATTAAGAAGTTATAAGTATGAGGCTGGAGAGATGGCTTAGCAGTTAAGAGTACTGACTGCTCTTACAGAGCACCTGGATTCTGTTCCCAGCACACACACAGGTTGGCTAACAACTATCCATAATTCCAGTTCCAGGAGATCTGACACCCTCTTATGGCCTGTGTGGGCACTGCATACACATATGGTGCACTTACATCCATGCAGACAAAACACTCATAACAAAAAAAAAAAAAAAAAAAAAAAAAAAAAAAAAACCTCAATTTTTAAAAAGAAGTGATAAATATATACAATGGTCTATGGCCATACAACCCTGAATGGTCCTGATCTGAAGCTAATCAAGATCTGGCCAGGTTATAAAATAAGGGATTGGGGAAGCATGGAGGACAGCAAGATGTGACATTATGTACAGAACAGCTAGGAGTCCTTGAGGATGTGACAGTTGATCAAGACAGGGTAGAGAAAGAAAGAAGAACCTGGGTCTTCTGTAAGAACAGCCAGTGTTCTTAACTGCTGAGCCATCTCTCCAGCTCCCTAGTCTTTAAAGTTAGGCTAATAGTACCTACTCCATAAGATTAGTAAATGAAACTAATCAATAATTTATGTCTGTTGATCTAAGACTTATAGATATTTATTGATATATAGTATATCTACAGGCAGATGTTGTATTTGCCTGTTCATAGAAAATATGATGCCAAACAAATGAATCATGAGTCCATTTTAAATCTTGTCATCATTGTCATTATAGTTTGGAATTTGAGCAGGGGATGTGCAGGACTGCAAGTCGTAAGTTTATAGATACCATATTCATAAGACTGAATCACTATAGGCACATGTGGATGTGGGTACTTCAAACAGTCAGCGTGTGCTTCATTTTACAAAATGTTTATTTACAAGATAGTTTTATCTTAAAGTACCTCTTCATCTAGTGATTTATGAGACAATGTTATTAAAAGCTGTGTGTAAATGCTCTGTGAAAACATTTCCATTAGAAAATATTATGTCAGAAATGTTAGAAAGAGGCATTGAGGAGATGAAGTCTTTGCTGTGCAGGCATAGGGACCCGAGTTTGGTTTCCCAGCACCCACATTAAAAAACTAGGAATGGTAGACCAAGCCTGGGGGTGGGGATGACAAGGGATTGGGAATAGGATAATCCCAGTGACTTGATGGCTACCCAGTTTAGCTGAAATGGCGAGACCTGTGTTCAGTGAGAGACCCTGTCTCAAAAAATAAGGCCAAGAAGCCATTGAGGAAAACTTTCCTTAGAGAAGTTGAGGAAGTATCTCTTAGGAAGAACATCAGAGATCCACAAATCAGGAAGCAAGGGCAGCGAACAGAAATTAATAGACCCATGCTGGGTATGGTGCTGTAGGTCTTTAACTCCAGCACAGGGGAGTCAGAAGCACATGGATCTTTGTGAGTTTGAGGCCAGCCTTGTAATACATAGTGAGCTCCAGGCCAGCTAGGTCTTCATATATAGCATCTTAGTAGATACACTGACTCCAATAATTCCCGTTGGTCACAGATGCAGGATATAGAGCCAAAGTCTCCAACAGATGGGGAGCTATGTAGATGTGTTTTGAATTATCAGAATTACAAGCAGTTCTTTTATTGGTCACTAGCCAGATACTTAAATTTGAAGAGAGGAAGGAGTGGGAGAGAGTGCTAGAAGTGTGATAGAAGTACAGTGCTGATACTCTCCTGAGGATCTTTCTTTCCCATCAGCTATTTCTAGAGTCTCCTGAAATTTTCTTGAGCAAAGAAACCCTTTTCTTTGTACGTGGGGATATGATTGGCCCATGGTAGCAAGTCTGAGCTTGAATGGGTTCTCTGGACTTGGTAGGTAAATTTGGAGTGGTCCTTTCAATGCCTTTAAATCTGTTCTCACTTGTGGCCAGATAGTCTAAGAATTGGCTCCAACTAAGGGATTATCCTTGAACCACAGAGCAAATTGAAATTGTCTAGCTCCCATGAGGCTCCATCAAACCCCCATAATCTTGTCAGAACTATGAGCTAACCAGCTTCACACACTGACTCTGATGAAGCTGATTCTCTCTGAAACCCAGGATTTTCCATAAGAGCACTCATCAGACTGATAAGAGATAATTAACCCTCCAGTTCTTACATGCAGTTTATAGAGATAAAAATTTTAGGGTATTATTAATTTTTCTTCTTTCTGCCAACATTTTAATAAGCATTTCCTGCATGTTAGGTCACTTGATGCTCTGAATAGGCCATGGCATTATCCCATTTTTCTGATTAAGCATCTCAGAGAGTCACAGAGCTAGGGAAGGGAGCAGCACATCTCCAGAGCTTGCCCACTTCTTGTCAATGTTTATAGCAAGCTACTCCTACAAGCCAGAGATTATGCAGTCAAGTTGACATGTTTAATTAAAGTGGTGTGTGTGTGTGTGTGTGTGTGTGTGTGTGTGTGTGTATGTGTAGGTACATGTGGAGGTCAGAGGGCAACTGAGATTCACCTTGTTTTTTGACATGGGGGCTCTCATTGGCCTGGAGTTCACGAAACATGCTGTGCTGGCTGACCAATGAGCCCCAGGGATCTATCTGTCTCTACTTCCCCAAGCACAAGCCATCACATTCAGCTTATGTTGAGTGAGTTCGGGCATCAGACAGGTCCTCATGCGTACATGGCAGGCACTTTACTAACTGAGCTCGCTGCACAACCCTGTTATTAAGTGTTGTGATAGCCTTTCTGTGGCTTTTCAGATACCGTGTGAAACACCTATGGATGGCACTCTCCTGTCATTAGGACCATCTTGCAAGGGTTTTCCTGTAGTCACTATACATTAGGCCTTATTTTCAGGAGTCCCTGAGGCCTTTTGTTACTTTGCATGTTCTGTTGGGAAGTTAGTCTATTCTGTCATGTACTGAGAATCTTGGAAGGTTATAGATTTAAATTTTGGTAACTTTCATTTTTGAGGATTTTCATGTCTGTGTGTGTGTGTGTGTGTGTGTGTGTGTGTGTGTGTGTGTGTGTGTGTGTCTATGTGTGTACAAGTGCATGTGTATGTGCATTCGTGTGGAGGTCAGAGGACGTCTTTAAGTACCGTTCCTCAGGAGTCTTGTTTTGTGAGACAGGGTCTTACTGGCCTTGATTATGCTAGGCTGGCTGGTCAGCGAGCCCCAGAGCTCCACCTGACTCTACTTTCCAGTGTCAGGATTATAAATGCACCGTAACATGTGTGCTTTGTTTACATCAGGTCTGAGGATCATAATCAGGTGCCTGCAAGGTAAACACTTAACTGACTCAGCTATTGCCCAGCTCCTTTCTTTGAGGGTTTGCTTTGTGAAGCAATATTTGGCTTTGATTTACCGACCTGTACCAAAGAACACTTGCATGCAACCACAGTAGATATCGGCACCCATACACATTATACACACGTGTGTAAATATATACAAGCCGACAGATTCTTTGCTTTTAGACCCAGTCTCCCAGTAGCCCCAGCTGGCCTAGAATTCATTATGTAGACCAGGTTGGCCCTGATCTCAGAGATCTGTCTGCCTCTGCCTCCAGAGTGCCTGGCAAGCTGATGGATTCTTATGCGTATACACCACGATATAGCACTATCATTCTCATCAAGTTATGGAACATTTCCTTCTCCCGCTAAAGCTCCTTCATTCCTTTTCTAGGCCACAAGGAATACCACTCCCTCCTCACTACTCCCACCATCCCCCAGGAACACCCAGGTGGTACTTGGGCAGGGACTGCTTGCTGTGAACACTCCTAGCACTGTCTTCCTGTGGAGTGTGTACCTCTAAGCCCCAGTGTTGGGTCATAGGCTCCAGGTTAATGTTTTCAAAAAGTGACTTGGAATGCTGTGAAGGAGTGAAGGAGAGCAAATTCAAATGATTAAAATGAAGTAAAATAGCACTTGTGATTGAAGAATGAGGAATTGGGACGGTTACTCGGTGTGGGAGATAGGGCTAAGAGGTGATTTCCTAATTCTCTTGAAGAATATAAAGGGTAATTTTAAGCAAGAAAGGAACACACTATCAATTTATACAAAGTACAAGATGAGAGAAAATGGGATTAAATTTCAACAAAAGAGTGCTTAGGCAGAGCATTATCATAATTAACATAGAAATAGGTTGCTGTCCCCAGGGTGTCTTCCAACAGGCAGTTTCTCTCCTTTGGTAAAAGGTGGGAAGGTTTGGAAGCAACTTTTCTCCTCACTATCTCCTGAGTCCTTATTCTTCATTTGTTTTCTGGAAGATGTGATTTTCTTACTAATATGTCTTCTGCATATGTATATATGTATATGCATTGTGTATAAGCATGCACACATACATATATAAGCATACATATACATCACACACATATATATAAAACATGCAATATATACAAGCATGTACCACATACACATATGTATTATATTTAAGCCTAAATATAGGTATATATGTGAATATATATTGAGCCAGAACAATTTAGTTTAGTGTGAATGATTAATTGGATGATTTGCCAGGACAAAGGTGTAAATTTTGGCTCTGGAGAGTAAAACTGAAATATGAGATTGAACTATTTTTAAAAAACATTTCTGACAAACCAGTCATACCTAGGCACTTGTATATGCAAGCACACATAAAAATGTGTTTGTGTGTATAGATCAGAAGACAGATGACCTTGGGTATCATTCCTCCAGTGCTATACACCTTGTTTTTCGAGGCAGGGTCTTTCATGGGCCTGGAACTTATAACTAGGCTTGGAGAGATTGTGACTTGGAATTGTCCTCCCCTAGGCTGCTTTTGGGGAGCTTGTTTATCAGAGCAACAGATATTATACCACAAGCCCAACCAGGATCACAGGAATTATAAAAGGCCACTCCTCTCCATAAAACAGCTTGCCTGGAAAATTCTCGTAAACAAATAATAAAACAGATTGATTTCTGGGGTCACTGAGTAGTTCATCCTCATAGGATGCTATTCTCCCAGTAGTGCCAGTTGAGCACCAACTGTGGAGTTGTGCCTGACATAACCTGCCCAGTCCTGAGCTGTTACCACTTGAGGCCCATTTATTTAGAGAGCAATGCCCCCATTACAGGGCCATGTGTTTGTGGGCATAGCATGGCTAGGATTCAACCACAAGTTGCTACTGTGCAATGGATGATCCAGAGATCTATTGAAAGTCTTATGCCATTTATTTTCATCACTAAGATTTCCTGTTCAATTTGTACTCTAAATTTTAAACTTTGCATTAGTTACTTTCCTTGTTACTGAAACAAAATACCTGACAAAAGCAATTTAAAGTGTTGTACCTCATCCGCTGGACCCCCAAAAGACCACTGAGGACCCAACACACCAAAATGCAAAAGCAAAGGTTTATGGTTTATTCGGGCTTAAGCTCGGGCTCTCAGACCTCACCAACTCAACGGATCCATGCTGAAAGCCCAGAGTAAGGGAGAGTGGAGACTTTTATAGTTTTAGACAAAGAGAGGAGGGGGATACGGAAGATACATTTTGGTTGGTTCAAGGAGCCCGCGCGCGCCAACATAATTTTAAACTGATTGGATGTATAAGATGCAGCCCTGGAAGTTTCTTATTGGTAGGTGCTATTCTCAGGGCTGTGGAATGTGCTGACTGTTATCTGTGGGGCCAGGAGTCTCCATTTTTACCTTATAGGGCAGTTTTCATGCCTGGGCTTGCTTAATCTATAGTTTCCTGGTGGGGGGGGGATAGCAGGCAGGGGTCAGGACATGCCAGGGCATGTCTAGGCATGTCTAAAGCAGCAGCCAAGCATTTTACAGGAGCTAAAAGAGCAATTAGTGGGGGTCTGGGGGTGAATGAAGAGGGTCTCAGGGTCCTACATTCCCCCCTTGTCTTGTAACTAGGGAACCCAATCATGGGTTTTGGTCGGCCAGCACAACGGTATCTGGGGGGATCGTGCTAAGGGGCATATAGGGATTTATGTTACTTGCAGGAAAGGTGCCATCAGCCGATAAGCAGTTCAATGTCAACAATAGGCAGGTTAGCAGGAAGGGTCTCGTCCGATGTGGAGCTTGAAAGGATTCAAAGGGTGTGGGGATGCATTTCATGTGTCTCCCTTGTAATCCTCTGGGACTGCAAATGGGTCGGCAGGTTTTGCATGGGAGTAGTGCACCCAAGCCATGACGCCGTCCACTTTGAGTGCAGTGGGAGTCGTCAAGAGAATCATGAAGGGGCACTTTCATCTTGGCTTGAGATTTTTCCATTGGTGTCTGCGGATGAAGACCCAGTCGCCCGGTTTAAACCTGTGGGGTTGCGGGGGAACAGCAGCTTCATATATGGCTTTGAGTTGCGGCCAGACCTGTTGGTGGGTTAGCTGCAACCGTTGGAGCGAGTCCAGTAGGTCCTGGTCTCCCAAGGTCGATACTAGATCAGCTTGGAGGCTAGGTATCATAGGAGGGGGGTTTCCATACATGATTTCAAAGGGGGTCAAACCCATCTGGTACGGAGTGTTTCTTACTCTAAAAAGGGCAAAGGGGAGGAGAGCCACCCAGTCTGCGCCAGTCTCTAAAGCTAATTTGGTTAAGGTCTCTTTTAGAGTTCTATTCATTCTTTCTACCTGTCCTGAACTCTGGGGTCTATAAGCACAATGTAGTTTCCAATTGGCCCCCAGTGCAGTGGCTATTCCATGGCTTACCTGAGAGACAAAGGCTGGCCCATTATCTGATCCGATTGTAGCTGGGAAACCATACCTGAGCAGGATCTCTTTGATTAGCTTCTTGGCTACCA
>NW_008349083.1:2330841-2331721 GCF_000622305.1 Nannospalax galili | reverse complement strand
CGATGTTTAAGTTTTTTTTTTTTTTTTTAATAGTCTTCCCCTCTGCAGTAAGGAGGCCCCTCTCTTGATAGATGGCCCCATGAATATGGGTAGTGGCAAATGCATATCTGCTATCTGTGTAGACATTGAGTCTCTTTCCTTTACCCATCTTTAGGGCTTTGGTAAGCGCAATCAGTTCAGCTTTTTGGGCCAATGCACCTATTGGCAGTGGCTCGGCCCAAATCACTCTCGAGGTGGTTGTGACCACTACCCCAGCATGCCTTTTACCATTTCTGATGAAGCTGCTTCCATCTGTGTACCAGGTTTCTTCAGCATCAGGCAAGGGAACATCCTTCAGGTCAGGTCTGATGCAATGCACCTGTGCCAGAATTTCAGCACAGTCATGGAGTGGGTTCCCAAGATTGGGATCTGGCAACAGCATGGCTGGGTTCAGGGCCGTCAGTACCTGAAAGGTGATCCTGGGCAGATTTAGGAGCAGAGCCTGATAATGAGTTAATTGGGCATTGCTCAACCATCGATCAGGGGGGTTGCTTGAGCACCCCTTTGAGGGCATGAGGGGTTGCCACAAGCAGGTCCTGTCCCAGGGTTAACTTGTTAGCATTCTTAACTAGCAGGGCCACTGCTGCTATAATTCGCAGGCAGGGGGGCCATCCAGCTGCTACAGGGTCTAATTTCTTTGATAGGTATGCAATAGGTCTCTTCCAGGGGCCTACTCTCTGGGTGAGGACCCCTTCTGCAATATTCTATGTTCATCCACATATAGACAGGAAGGTTTACATATGTCTGGTAGTCCTAGGGCAGGGGCCTCTAAAAGCTTGTGTTTTAGAGTTTCAAAGGCCTCTTGCCTTTCCGGCATCCAGTTGAAGTCCTGTCCTTCTTT
>NW_008349083.1:2327880-2329606 GCF_000622305.1 Nannospalax galili | reverse complement strand
ACCAGTATCCACCATAAACTCAGTTGGTTTCCCCTCTATTTTCAGGGTTACCCTGGGCTCAGGGAGGGGACCTGAGCCCCGTCTCCCCTAGTCACTGTCTTCACCCCCAATTAGAGCCGGTAATACCTTAGCTGATCACTTATTCTTCTTGGGGCAGTCCTTCACCCAGTGCCCTTCCTCCTTGCAGTATGCAGACTGTTTTTTCCCTACCTTATTTTGTGGTCTGGATCCCGCCGATGAGCTCCCTCCTTACTGGGGGTTGGTTGCCAATAATATCTCTCTGAGGTCCTTCTTGTGGCAGGCTTGTTGTCTCTCCAGGACCCTGGTCAGGCTTGCTTTGGTTCCTGTCTTTTTTCTTTCTTTTTTTTCTTTCTTTGTTCTGCTGTCTCCCTTCTATTATAAACCTTTTCCACCACTGCTATTAAGTCCCTAAGGTTCTTTTCTCCTAGTCTATCTAAAGACTAACTTTCTCTTGATGTCAGGGGCTGCCTGGTTAATGAAAGCAAACATCACAGTTTGAGCTGATTCCTCCCCTTCTGGGTCATACGGAGTGAACTGCCAGAAGGCATCTTGTAACCTCTCTAAGTATGAGGCTGGGCTCTCTTCGGGCCCCTGTCTGACATCATAGACTTTAGACATATTGGTGGGTTTTTGAGACTCCTCAGTAGTGAACAGGACACTCAGGAGCTGGTGACAATTGTCCCAGGTGGGCTGGTAAGTGAAGAGAATAGTTTCCGATAAGTTAATCAAGTCCCTGGGGTTTTCAGAGAAAGGCACATTCTGTGAGCACCAATTGTAAAGATCACTGGTGGCAAAGGGCCAGTAATGAAAGGGCTGATGGCCCTCTCCGTCTGGGGGCCCCACCGGCCAGAGGGGGAGGACAATGATGTCAGGCTGGGGGGCTGCCCCCCTCCGGCTCTGTGTGGCCTCCGCAGGTCCCTGTCGAGGTTAGGAGGTGGGGCCTGCACTTGTGGCACTGTTTTCGGGGTGCCCATCTGAGAGGAGTAGGGTGGGGGAAAGATGTCGTTCCCCTCCGTGCCTCCCTGGAGAATGGGTTTCTCTTCTGCCTTTGGTCTGAGAGGGAGGACCTGCAGAGGTGGAGGAGGAGCAGTTGGATTAATCGGGGGAAGGAAGGACTTGACCCAGGCGGGGGGGCCATCGGGTTGTTCGATGAGGCCTCGCCAGGTCATGATGTATGGGATCTGGTCCTGGTGGCCCGTCCGTGGGCAGAAGACATGGTCTTAAAAGTCACTTCAGGGGGCCATCCAACATTGAAGGAGGGCCATTCAACCGAACATAAAGTTGTCCATTTTTTTTCTTTATATCTACACTATTGTTATGGGCAATCATCTTAACATCACCCCAGTGGACTAGTGTAAGATCTAGAGGGAAAGATGGGGTGTTGCCCATAGTATTTATCAGTCCTGTCCGTTTCATCAACAAAGAAATTAGAACAAATATCACAAGACACAAGAATGACACAGACAGAGGGCCCAAATTAAACTACTGCAGCTTTCAGATGATCTGGACTCTTGGCCTTGTGGATTCCCTGGCTCGATTGTGCCAAAGACCATACAGATAGGACTCGTGTGTCCCAACAGGGTCGCGAGGTCCTCTGAGGTTTCAGATGGACTAGTGTCCTGGTGGGGTGTCCAGTGGGGAACACCCACCCGATGAGGTTGGGGACATCTCCTGAATCCTCCAGGTCACCTTGCTAGTGTTCCAG
>NW_008349083.1:2310446-2327245 GCF_000622305.1 Nannospalax galili | reverse complement strand
GGGTCAGGGCATGCCAGGGCATGTCTAGGCATGTCTAAAGCAGCAGCCAAGCATTTTACAGGAGCTAAAAGAGCAATTAGTGGGGGTCTGGAGGGATTGGGGGATAGCGGGTGAATGAAGAGGGTCTCAGGGTCCTACAAAAGAATCAAGTGTTTAATTTGGCTTACAGTTTCAGGGTACAGCCCATCATACCTGGGAAGGCACGGCCTCAGGAGCTGGTCATGGTGCATCTATAATCAGGAAGCAGAAAGTGATGAGTGCTTGCACTCAGCTTACTCTCCCATTTTTTTTCCTTGTTGTTCACTCTAGGAACCTAACCTAGACAGTCCTTCACAGGTATCCCCATTGGATAATCTAACCTAGATAAATCCTCACAAGTGTGCCTAGAGACTTGTCTCATGGATGATTCTAGATCTTGTCAAGTTAATAATCAGTACTAACCATCACAATTCAATCCCTAGAAACCACTTATAAAAGCTGGATGTCATGATGCATATGTTTAATCCCAGTACTGGAAAGGCAGAGACAGAAAATCCCTGGGGCTCCAGGACTAGGCAGCCTAGCCTACTAGTTTTAGGCCAAATAGAGATCTTGTTTGTTTGTTTGTTTTTAATGGCCAGCACATAAGTAACAACATTGGAGGTTGTCCTGTGGCTTCCACATGCATGTACATAGACGTGCACTGTACACCAGCACACACAGAAACAACTCACAACACACAACACATATTTACACATACTTGTACACACGGACACACATACACAAGACGGGTTCATAGGTCAGGGAGTCTAGTGTCTCCTCAGATTAAAATCAAGGTGTCTACTGAATCATACCACATTTTGAAGGTTCAACTTCCTGAGTGTTTGAACTGTTGCCAGGATTGAGTGTAAGACTGAAGACCTCATCTTCTGGTTGACTGCCATTTTGAAACAGGAAGAAAGAGGGTCCCCTAAAGGGTTTTAAGTCTCATTCATAAAAGAATTTAAGAATGGACCCAAACGGAAGTTTTTATAATTTTATTAGAATCTTAAAGAAAAATACTCAGGGCAGGAGAGCTGGTAATCTCGGCAGTTGCCTTGAGGAGGTGAATGGTGGGAAGAAGGAGCGAAAGCCATGAAGCTAGGCAGGTTTAGTCTGCAGGGAGGTCAGACACGTGGCTGACAGGTACATGGCTGGGAGAAGGAAGTTTTAGAGAAAAAGTAAAGAAATACAAGATGCTAGGTGCAGCCCAAAGCCTTAAAGAAAGCATGTTTAGTAAGAAAGGAATGGAGAAGAAAAGGGGAAATTATGTCTTTCTGAAGGATTCAGGAAGGCAGACCGACTTACAGAGATCTAAGTGGCTGTAGCTTGTCAGGAAGTTCTGTGGAGCTCTGCATGACAAACTGAGATTCCAGGCAGGAAAGCACCAGGCATTCCGCCCATCTATTTAGCATCACTGAAGGTGATCCTGCCTTCCTAGGAGTGCTTCTATCACCAGGTGATTGACCTGTGAGACTGGAAAGGCGGGTCTTCCAACAGATAGACCAGGGATTTTATAGTCTTAACCAGTTAAATTTTATGGGGCTATTTGCTACTCTAATTTGGGAGCTGGCCTGGCCTCCAGAGGCCTGCAGAGTCCTTGTTTCCTGCACCTTTCACCCTCTTCAGAGCAAACAGGAGGAGTTATTCCCTCCACATGATGCACCTCTCTTCCTCACCCTTCCTTCCTCTTCCACTTTTAAGGGCTGGTGTGACTAGATTGAGACTGTCTGGATATTCTAGTACAATCTCAGCCTAAGACCTTCAACTTTAGTCACATCAGTCCTTTTGCTGATGTAGCATATATGTAGGTTCCTAGAATTAGGATCCAGATATCTTTAGGAGAGTCATTATTTACCTATTGTAGCTTTCAGACACTCTGTCCTAATTACATTCTTAGATCAATTTATTTAGTAAGCATTTAATGAAACTTTCCTTAGCAACAAAGAATATAGAGTTAAATAAACCTTGACCATACTTGGTGCTTTTCACGACAGAAATAACACTCACACTTACAGATAAATGTTAAATTCATTATCAACTTACCAGGAAGGAGAGAGAGAGAGAGAGAGAGAGAGAGAGAGAGAGAGAGAGAGAGAGAGAATATGAGAATGGCTTTTGTCCCTGGATTCCCAAGGCCAAGCTCTCCTGGTGGTACAAAATAAATGCTCAACAGGTATTACTGAATTCATAAATTTTACAAGTACTAATCACCTACCTCATGCCAATACTGTTTCAGATGCTTGGTAAACATAAGTAAATAATACAAACAGAATCTATACCCTGTAGAGCTTAACTTTTCCTGTGGCACTTAATATTCTAGGGAGGCACATTCTTTTTTATTGCTGAATGATTAAATGAATACACAAATGAAGGAATCAGAGTAAACATATTGATGACAGATTCCCAGGGATTTTGAATGCCTTGTTAGGGTGTTTGAATCTTACTTCTTATGCAATCAGGCACCAGTAAAGGGTTTTATGCAAAAGTGAATTATTAAAATCTTGTTTTTTTAATGATTTATTTTCTTAGTGTGGGGTGTGTGTGTGTGTGTGTGTGTGTGTGTGTGTGTGTGTGTGTGTTTGGCTGCCTGTGGGGCCAGAAGAGGGTATTGGATCTGAAGCTGAAGCTCCAGGTGGTAGCGATTTGCCTGATATGGGTGCTGAGAGCCAAATTTGGGTCCTCTTGAAGAGCAATTTTTCTTAACTGCTGAGCCACCTCTATAATCTCAAATTTTAGTTTTTAAGAACAATTGGTGGTAGAAAAGATAGATTATAGATGAATAATAGCTTGAACCAACATAGGGACAGAGACTCAGAGAGAGTTCCAAGTGATGTTTATAAGATTATAAAGTTGAGAGAGGATCACTAGAGAAGGGAAAGTAGAGATGCTGTTTTGCTGTATCACAGGCTGATATCAGGATCTTATATTTGTAATCTACCTGAGTAAAAGTGGTATTTATTCTCAAATTAACCACTTGCTCAATATGAAATGCTTTTCAGTGTCTACATGCAATGTGTGCATGCAGTGTGAATGTATGTTTGTGGGTGTGAGTGTGAATGCAGGTGCATGCATACCTCGGAACATGTGTGAAGGTCAGAGAACAGCCTGAATGATGGTCCTCCCTTTCCATGTTGCCCGAGATGGGATCTCCTGTTACTCACCACTGGGTAAGCCAGGCTAGTCCTCTAGCTCCTGAGGGTCCTCCTCTCTCTCTTATTTCATCATAGACACACCAGTATTGCAGACACATGCTAAATATGGGTTTAGGGACCCAAACTCATCCCCACACTTGCACAGCGCACGCTTTATCCACTGCACCATTTCCCCAGCCTGAGAAACATTATTTTCCTTTTAACATATTCAAATATTCACACTGAGATACCTCAACCTAATCTTATCAATGTAGTGTTGAGCATCTGTCGAACATACAACATTTTTCAACTTTCAAGCGGGTAATTTAGACAACTATTCTTTTGGAAATTGGGGGCCTTTATGTGCAGAGCCATCAGAACCCAAAGCTTGACATGAGGAATTTAGCAGTTAAAATGCAACCAGGAACACATCAGAGGTGACCTACATAAAGAAACTTAGCTCAGATGATTCCTCCTTTGGGCAATCGACTTTTGTTCTTTCTTGTTTGACTGGGGAGTGGAGTAAAAACAATCCCATCTGTAAAAATGCAGAAAAAGCCTGGAGTGGGGAGGATTGTTTAGAAGGCTCATTTGCCTTGGATGTGGGGATATCCATCGGTGTTGGAATTCTTACATTCTCTCTCGATAGGCTTTTCCCTTTTCTTTCTTCATTCTGTTTTGTTTTGGTGAGACAGGGTCAAGCTTTGTAGCCCTGGCCCACCCCAAACTCACAGCAATCCTCCCTCCCCAGCCTCCTGAGTGCTGTGATTATACTATATACCATCATGCTCACCTTGAGTATGATTTTTTTTTCTGCCCTGGACTTTCAACTATGACCTTTCTGGTTCTATCCTGTATCCTGGAGGTGTTCTGCATGTGGGAAGCCTTTGATCTGCAGAAAGGCTCTGAAGGCTTCCAAAAAGTCCAGTGGGGTCTTCAAAGAGACTCTGACCATTTCACCAACAGCTCAAAATTTTCATCACACTAAAATATGGAAGGATCATTTAAACAACAGCAAGGAGGGAAGCATCCACCTTTGATTTTGTGCTTGCTGTGGCACACATGCACGCACGCACACACACACACACACACACAGTGTCTCAGTCATGTCATGATATTAGAATTCTACCCTGGTAGTGAAAGAGGGGAACAAAACTTCTAGTGCACAAAATATTCCTTCATTGTATATTAGGCTCAATGAGCTGCTTGGGGTGAAACACCTCAGCCAGTTTATTGGAGTCAATCAGCAATCATATTATGTCCACGTTAGCCTTATTCTATGAAAAAAAATAGTGGGATTTCCTTATTTCTCAGATGCATAACACTAGTTAGAAAATAAAGCACAAAAAGACACAAAAGGAGCCAGGTCTGATTTTAAAACTGATGATGCCATGTCAGATCAAATCAGGTTGTGTTCAGTATCTTGTGCAGTGTGCTGCTGGAAAGCAAGCTGTGTAAAACCTTCCCTCAGTAGCTTGTGACCTTGTAGAGCTAGAAGAGGGCTGCTCCCCTCATCTGCAGAGTATCTGAGGACTTTCTAGATTCATAGAGCTGCACAATTTCATCATGAACTAGAACTCAAGTGCTTTGGCCTTTCTGGAAGGACATCTGTTCACATCCTTTGGTTTACACATTTGTGTGTGTGTGTATGTGTGTGTGCGTGTGTGTGTGTGTGTGTGTGTGTGTATGTGTGAGTGAGTCTATGTGTAGGCTTGTGTGTATATCCATGTGTATGTGTGTCTATATGTCTATTCATGTTTGTGTATTTCTCTGTGTATTCATGCCTGTGTATTTATGTAGCTGTGCACGTGTGGACATGCAGGTGCATATATACATTGTAAACAATGTGTGTGAACACCAGAGGTTGTCATTGGGAGTCTTTCCCAGCCACCCTCCACCTTATTTATTGAGACAAGGTCTCTCAGTGGACTTAATGCTCACCACTTTGGCAGACTGGCTGGATCTATCTGACTCTGTTCAGCACTGGGGTTAAAGATGTGCTCTTCTATACCTGACTCCTACATGGGCTCTAGGGATCAGAATTCAGGACCTTATGCTCGAGTTACAAGCTCTTTCCAACGTAGCCGTATCCCCAGCCCCTGATTTACACACTTTTAACGAATGCTGATATTAGTAAGGGACTAGGAGAAGTGAAATTTCTAAAAGCTCAGGTGCAGGGTGAAGGACAATTCGGAGTTCTTTCTTTGTTCTTTGCTCCTCCTTTTTCTCTTTCCTCAGATACTGTCTTGCATCCTGCTGGGAAGCTTTATTTAAATATTCAGCATGTCTAAGTTTTAATCCTTCTGAATCTCAGCACCTCTAGCCTTTTGTTTCTCTCGGGCAGATTTTATGATAACTGGAATAACTGGGGATCCTTGGGGGAACATTCCTGTATTTTGAAATTAAATACTTAATATTTTATAAATGTTTTATCTATTGCCTGATCACAATGCTTCAAGGAAGATAATCAAAATACAGAAAATCAAAGCACTAAAAAGCAGAGTTTCCTAAAACTGAAAATTGAGGAAATTGGAGTGTCAGGGTTGATTTTGTTTGCTTGGCCTGAAGCTCCTTGTTGTTGCTGCATTAATCATGAGGTTGTAATATTCCCAACACGTTAGGAGGTCATAAAAATAAATAAATTAAAAAACCAAGCCAGTTGCACTCAGGAAATATGTGTTATTCCAAGCCATAAAGTTTTACCATGTACTTAAAATTTTTTTAAGGCATAGTTCCTCAGAAAATAGGTGATTGAAAAAAACTGTATGATATGAAAAACTGAAGAATTTTAAGTTCCAACATACTGCGCTAAAAGAAACTTTGACAAAATATTTCATGGTATCGTGCTTAGTTAAAAACATACAGTGCTAAAGTGATTATAAAGCACCGTCTTAATTTTCTTTCTCCTCATGGTTTTTACATAGATTATATAGTTTTTATAGTTATTCTGAACTTTAATTGGTCTAGAGTTTAGTTGAAATAACAAAACATATGTGTATCTGCTATTCTTGTTGTTTTCACACACACCACTGTGGGGGGGGGTGTGTGTGTGTGTGTGTGTGTGTGTGTGTGTGTGTGTGTGTGTGTGTGTGTGTGTGTGTGTGTACCTGAGCATCAGAATAGTCAGAGGACAGCATGGTGAGTTCTTGCCACCATGTAGGTCCTGGGAATCAAACTCAGGTTGTCAGACTTGGTGGCAAATGCTTTTATGCACTGAGCCATCTCACTGGCCCTTGCTGTTTTGAGACAAGGCTTTACTCCCTAGCCCAGGCTATCCTGGAACTCATGATATAGCCAAGGCTGGCCTGAAACTCACAATGATACTCTTGCCTCCATTTCCAATGCACTGGGGTAACAGGTCTGAGCTACCATGACTGGCTGTTTCTGTTATTCCTGCCAAATCTCTTATATCCTCATAAGAACTGCTTTTCACTAAACCAGCCTGTGTCTGTGGGTGTGAGTCTACATCAATTAGCTACTATATGAACTTAATACCGACAAGCCTTCAAGGATCTTTTCTGTGAATGAAAAGAAATTATAGAAAATAATTTTACAGCAATGAGTATAGAGATGCTTTAGAAAATGATACTCTCCTTTATTAGCAATTCATTCTGACTTACAGTGAGGTTTTAGCCACAGTGCTACATTTCCAGGTCTCACTGATTATTTATCATCCCCAGAAAGTATTATCACTGAAAAGAAAGAGGAAGACACGTGTTTCCCCATTTTTCTTTAAAGAAGGAGATACATGCAGATTTGTATGCATTCCAATTCATTTTGAAATTTATTCCCATTTGATTCCATAATGAAGGAAAAGCACGATGACTAAAATTTGTGATTTGAAAGGTATGTTCTTCAGAGCTGCAAGGTCTTGTGGAAAGTACCCAGATCTCAGCATAGTACAGATGCTGATTCAATAATAAATCAGTACATATTAACTCTGAAAGCTATTGAAGCTGATAGAAATGTTCCAAGCCTCTATTACCTCATGTGAAAAAAAGAATAGTTTTTAAGCCTGAATTGAGAAAACAAGTATTATTATAGTATACAGCATAAATATTTGCTAGTTACATAGAAGTTCCCTTTCCCAGAATTAGCTGGTAGAGCTATTTCAAGCAAACGATTGACAGTAGGCAAAGAAAATAAAATCACTTTTTCTCATCATTTCCATAGAGAGTTCTTTTTAACTCTTCACTAGAGTACTGGTAATGGGAACTCCCTGTGGTTTCTTGTTGAAGATGAGCAATATGTCCATTTTCCTATTTACAAAATATTTTATTTATTAATTTTTATTTCTGTGTATGAGTGTATTTTCTGCATGTGTGTAAGTGCACCTGTGTCATGAAATGCCCACAGAGGTCAGAAAAGGGCATTGGACTCTCCTGGAACTGAAATTGGTTGTTAGTCACCATGTGGTTGCTAGAAACTGAACCTAGGTCCTCTGCAAGAACACCCAGTGCTTTTAACTGCTGAGCCATCTCTCCAGCCTCAATACACCCATTTTCTTACACTCCTGTATCTACTTCTGCTTTCCAGAGAGCTATTCACCTTGAATACAAAGTTCTTTAAGGCAGCATACATTTTCACACACATTCTGTACAGTGGCCACTCATATTTTAAGCAGAAAATAGAGATTTCCCTAATGAGTTGGCTGAGGATGGTAGCAGGTGGCAGGAGCTGTTAAGAGATGTGCTCGTGAAAGCCAAGTGCCACCATCTTCCTGAATGATCAGCATTAATGTCACCTGTGATCAGATCTGAGGGCTAGCATGTGCCTGCCAAAAGGATGTCTTAGGAGAGGCACAGTGTCACCTGGAGACAATCTGTCAAGTTTACCTACAATCCATCTCAAGGAAACAGCCACACAAATCCACACTGAGGCAGATTTAAACCAGCTGTAAAAAATGCATAAAATGGCTATTACAATGCTTAAAAATATTTAAAAATATAAAAATCATGAAATTAAGTTTTATTATTTATTTTCATTTTATGTGTATAAGGGTTTTTGCCTGAACGTATGTAATTGCACCACATACATGCAGTGCCCATGGAGGCCAGAATGGGGCATTAGATTCTCTAGAACTGGAGCTATAGAAGGTCGTTAGCTATCATGATTGTCAATATTTTGGTAAGTGGTTCTACAAGAGAATGTTCTTGTTCTTAGAGAAGATGTCCTGAACTGTCAAGAGGGGAAAGGTCATGTGTACCTTTTCCTTTACAATGTTTCAGGAAAACTATCTATCTATCTATCTATCTATCTATCTATCTATCTATCTATCTATCATCTATCTATCTATCTATCTATCTATCATCTATCTTTTATCTATCATCTATCTACTTTAAAATTAGTCCATCTACATACCAGAAATTATATCTATTATAGTTTCATTCTTGCAACATGCCCAAAGAATTAGTTACAAAATTAACTGTTGTTAGATGGAGACTATAATAAAGTTCCACTGCTGGTCAAACAGAGAATAAGTGTCTGTGAGGTGCTCAGTCCTAAGTGACACATCTACAATGCAACCTCTACACTTAAAGCTCAGGGATCACTGTGGAATGGTGGTGGTGGGGAGCATAAATAACATTAATATATTTCTCAACTCTCATCAAAGAAGCTTTCTCATGCAGCAGATGTTGATTAACCCAGGGAACCAGAACTGGGCAAAGTGTAGTGAACAAGTGACTGCATAGTGTGTATCTATGAATAGGACACTTGTATCAAATCTCTGCCACCCAAGGCTCAGGCATCATTGTGGAAGAGGCAGAGGTGGTGGATGACCAGAAGAAAACAGTTTTCCAGATAGCTAGAAAGTTACTTATATGAACTCACATCAATAGTGACAGCATACACAAGACCCACATAATCTCAAACCAAACAAAAATCCCAGCCTAGAAATGGGGAAGTTACCCCAACCTTAGCTGAGGAACATTTGACAACTGATAGCTGCTGGGGGAGGGAAAAGTGATTTGCTTTAAGCATGTAACATTAGCTAGATTAATCAGGATCCAAAGGACAGGTCCATATGGAAGGGCATATGGGGGCACAGATTTGACTCAATAGGCCTTAATATATATGACAAAGTACATGAAATCAGGTGGGGGGGCATTAAGAGGGATGTAGATAGAGGAGGAGTCTAAATATGAACAAAATACATAGTAAGAAATTTACAAAAATTCAATAAAAAATAAAATTAGCTGTTGTTAAATGATATTATTTTTATATTTATTCATGACATCTTACCAAGAGAGTCAAAGAAAGACAGGATAGAAATATAATGAAGACATAATATATAACAATAAGAATATAAATATAATAATTTAGTGTGAATGGTCAACTTGATGGGCTCTGGAATAATTTAGGAGACAAGCCTTCATTCACACTTGT
Source organism: Nannospalax galili (assembly GCF_000622305.1). Lineage (NCBI taxonomy): Eukaryota > Metazoa > Chordata > Mammalia > Rodentia > Spalacidae > Nannospalax > Nannospalax galili. Next base: position 2,317,706 of record NW_008349083.1, on the reverse strand, counting down.
GGGTGGTTATCTAGATTAGATTAGCCTCTGGCTCTGCCTATGAGGCATTATCTTGATTAGCTTGGTTGAGGTGGGAAGACCCACCCTTAAGGAGAGCAGCACCATTCCCTGGGCTGGGGTCCTGGACTGCATAAAAAGGAGTAAACCAGGGTAGGAGAGATGGCTCAGTGGTTAAGAGCACTGACTGCTCTTCCAGTGGACTTGGGTTTAATTCCCAGAACCCACATGGTATATAACAACCATCTCTAACTCCATTTCCAGGGGACCTGATGCCTTCTTTTGGCCTCCAGGCACATTGCATGACAGTGCACTTACATACATGCAGGTAATACGCTCATATACATAAATAAAAATAACAAAAAAACAAGGCCAGGCATGGAGGAGCACACCTTTAATCCTAGCACTCGGGAGGCAGAGGCAGGCAGATCTCTGTGAGTTCAAGGCCAGCCTGGTCTACATAGTGAGTTCCAGGACAGCTGGGGCTACAGGGAGACGCTGTCTCAAAAAGACCAAAAACAAAAAAGGAGGAAGTCAGTTGCTTCCTGGCTGTGGATGCCTCAAGCTGTTGTCTTCAGGATTTCCCTGTCATGATAAACTAAAAGAAGCTGTATTGAGCCTGTTAGATCAAGACCTTGAAACCACGGGTTCACCTGAGAGACGGTGATGGGATCAGTGAGTCAGATGTGGACATGCAGCTCCTTCCAGCAGATTCAGTGCTGCTGGTTTCTTTTATCCTTTTGCCTGCCCCTTCTCCTCCCCTCACTTCTCCTCCCCTTCCCTCCCCTCATCTCCTCTTCTCCCCCTGCCCTGTCTCCCTCTCCTTTCTCTGTCTCAAACTTCTCCTTGCTTCCTTGCTTTCTCAGCAGATACCTCCACCTCTCTCAAAGATCACCCATGAAACACATGGCCAAAAACCATCTCAGACAGCACCTGTCTCAATGAAGAATACACATCTAGAAAATGAAAATCAATGAGCTTATAGTGTGAGTCCCTGCATCGTTATGCAAAGCAGAATAGACCCAGATCCTCCTTGGGGCCATTCAGGAAAGGAAGTAGGTATCAGAGGAGACACCTTCAAAGGGATCACTAATGTGTATTTAAAAAGTAATAGGTCGGACACATCCATCATGGGAGAAATGTAGTACAAAATAGTGAATGAAATATTTATTTATTCCATTGAAGCTGTATGTCTATTCCAGAGGGAGAAGTCCTAGAGAGACTGGTCTTCCCCTTTGTTATCAATCTATTTTTCCAATTCTTCTGGCACAGCTGTGGGCCTCCCAATCATTCTGAAGTTGATTAGTTCAGAAGGTAGAGGCTCGCTTGCCTGGCATGCCCAAAGACCTACATCAAGTTTCTGGGTATTCCAGACACAGGGCCTGTCTATCCAAATGGGTTTTGGTGTCCTGCAGGCTTCCAAGTTGTTCCCTAAATGGTAGAGTGGCTTCATATGTATATCCTGTCCTGTGCATTCCAAGGAATGTGGCACAGGGTCCAGTGAATACTCTTGCCTGGTTTCCATCAATCAAAGTTGAAATAGCTATGGGATTTATGAAGCATGGCTAGAATTACCTTCTCATGGGTGCTCAGTGAATGATAATCAGAGCCTTGGTGGGTTTTCATTTGGTTTATGTGAGACAGGGTCTCATGTAGCCAAGGCACATGCAGACTCATGCATATGTACTTGAACACACAAGTGCCCCTGCACACATATGCGTGATACATCCTGGCCATGAGGAGGAGGGAGTTTAGGCCTGGGAATCATTGCATGTGCTTCTTACTCTAGACAGTTCCTCTCCCCACAACTTGGGCAGCTGACCCACATATTCTGTTCCCTAGGACTCTTCTGGAGAAGGCAGTTGTTCAGACCAGATGACTTTCAAGTTCATCACCAGCAATGATATTATGTGACAGCAATCAACTTTCCACTCCCAAGTGATATAAATGGTTCTAGGTCTGTGTTCTATGCAAAGATCAAGCAACCTTTGGCAATATCATGAATTCTGGGAGGCCCGGTGGCCATGAGACATGGGGGCACTGGTGGAATCCTTGCTGTTGATGGTAAAAAGCCACTCATGTTGGTCATTGATAAAGCACAAAATCACTCAAACTGTTTATAGTCATGTGACCCACAGGTCAGTGGTTTCTCAGGAGAATCCTCTTTCAAAGAAGCCAATGTTTCACCAGGAGGCTATCTTATGGTAGCCTTGTACCCAGATGGACCTCAATCAGATAGACTAAGGACAGACCCAGTTGGGAAAGAGGAGCTGAAGCATCTATAACCCTCTACCTACCCACACATCTGGGAAATAGAACCCAAATCTGTACCTACCTTCCTGGGTTTCAGTAAAGAATCCATGAAATAATGGTTGAAAATCAATTAGCTTAATATCTCTTTAATATCTCTTATGTGGGTATGTGTTCAGACATGTGTGTACTTGTATATATGCTATATATGCACAAGTCAAAGGTTGATGCCAAGTGTCTTCATATTGGTTGTGCACATTTGCATGTGTGATTGCATATGTGTATGTGTGTGTGTATGTGTATACTCATGTATGCATGCCGTGATGCAAGTGTGGAAGTCAGAGGACAACTTACTGGAGTCAGTTCCTTTCTTCTACCATGTGGGTCCTGGGAATCTAACTCAGGTTATCAGGCTTGATGGCAAGTTTCTTTACCCACTGAACTATCTCATCAGTCCCTCCACTGTCATTTTTGAAACAGGGTTTCTCATTGAACTTGGAGATTGAAGCTTTGGATAGACTGTCCAGCAAGTTCCCAGGATACCCCATCTCCACCAGACCAGGATCACAGATGTGCCTTTCATTTTAAAAATATTTTACTTATTTATTTATTTTTGGTCCTTTATTATTTTTATTTTATGTGTATGAGTATATTGCCTGCTTAAATGTAAATACACCCATGTCATGCAATGCCTGAAGAGGTCAGAAAAGGGCATCAGATCCTCTGGAACTGGAATTACATACATTTTTTAGCCGCCATGTGGGTGCTGGGAATTGAACCTGGGTTCTCTGTAAGAGCAGTTTGTGCTCTTAATCACTGAGCCATCTCTCCAGCTGCAGAATTTCCCTTCTTTTACATGGTGATGGAGATCTGAACTCTGGTCCTCATGCTTGTACCCATTGAGACATCTCCTCATCCCTTGAGATGGTATTTTATTATATTAATATTCTAATGTAGAAATAATTATTAAAGAGCTGGTATATAGTGTAAGTTTTAATCTTCACAGAAAAGCTCTGGGTCTTCATTAGTTGTCTTAAACATCATTCCTGAAAATTGTGGATCATCCACATGAACAGAAATGAATTTATTTCTTGGAAAAACTTGTAATAAGAGGCTGAAGAGATAGCTTGCTGGCTAAGAGCACTTGTTGCACTTTCTGGTTCATTTCTCAGCACTCACATCAGGGGCTCATAACCATCTGCAACTCCAGTTCCAGTGGATTTGACATCCTCTCGGGGCTTCTGCAGGTACTACACTCACATGGAGCACATACATATACTCAGCTTCACACACGTACACATAAAATAAGAAGGGTCTAGAGGGATGGCTCAGTAGTTAAGACCACTGGCTGCTCTTGCAGAGGACCCAGATTTGATTCCCAGTACCCACATAGTGGCTGACAACTGTCCATAACTCCAGTTCCAGGGGAATTTGATGCCCTCTTCTGACCTCCGCAGGCATTGCACAACACTGGTGCACTTACATACATGTAGGCAATGCACTTATACACATAAAATGAAAGTAATAAATAAGATATTTAAAACAAATATTTTTTAAAGAACACCTTACAATAAAGATAAGCTTCGAGGAAATCCACTCCTAGTCATGAGATTCCTGTCTTTCTAGTCTTTCATTTGTTATGTGTTTGTAGAAATTTTGGCTCCAAATAATAAAATTTCATGTAGACATACAATCCTAAGCTGAAAGAATTGTTGCAAGATTGAGAAGGGGAGCACTGAGGGGAAATGATGTCTTAGATATTGACATTTCCAGTGGAGATATCTTTACACAGTTAAATTCCGAGAATTTGAAATTGAGTTCCTTTAACATCTCAGAAAAAAAAAAAAAAACACTTCAATTTACAACAAAAGGTAATGACTGAAAAAGCACACCATATCCCCCACCCCCAAAGATACTCAGAGCGAAGACACCTTACATGTGTTTTGTGAAGCAACAAGGCACAGTGACTGAACAAGGTGATGTGTGAGCCCTTTTCATGTGTCACAGGAAACAGTCAGACAATCGTGTAAGAGTTGAAAGCATGTGGCTGCTGATTTACTTCCATTTGTGAAAAACTGACAGAGAAGAAAAAAATACGAAAAGGATTTTGCAAATTTAAGTTGATGGTCTTTCAGTAGAGTTCTTTCTGTTTGTTGTGGATACTGTGGTTCTGTTAAGTCAGTTCTCCTGTCACTATAAGAAAATACCTGAGGCAATTAGCATCTAACGGAAAAAAGTTTATTTTGACTCACAGTTCTGGAGTCTAAGATCCAGTGTCTTCTTTGGGCCTTTGAGATGACAGAACATCATGGAAAAAGGACACGGCAGAGCAAACCCTTCATGTCATGGCCAGGAAAGAGAGAGAGAGAGAGAGAGAGAGAGAGAGAGGCTGAGGGTGGGGGAGAGAGGGAGAAAGAGAGAGAGAACCATTTCCTCCAATTTGTAATATTGGATCAGGCCAATTTTGAATGTTGCTAATTTATTCTTCTTTGAACCACGAAGATTAATTAATCCTTTGTTTTGCTGGATTAATGAGAAATCAATATGGAAACGGGAGAAAAGAGAGCAGGATTTCTACTCCAGGAACAAAGTGCCCAGGTAGCCAGGCCTTTTATCTTTCATGTTTACAAAGCATGCCACAACCAGCTAACACGGGTGCATTTAGAGAGCCTCTCCCATACTTCATGTTTTAACTGTGGTTCTCAATTGGCGTGTTTCCAGTGACTATAGAACCACTAGGACAATGCCCCCAAATCACCAGTGTGGGAGAAGTGATTTATGGGGCCTCCTCCTTTTCTTCTACAAACTTAAGCCAGTTTGCAGTTCTTCAGGCCTCTTAGGATGAAGTCACCTCCCTTGAGCCAAAGTAAACCTGGCCATTCACTCTTTCATTTAAATTCTTTCACAATCAATATGGTGAATTTTGGTTCTCCCCACCCCCATCCCCCTCTCTTATCCTCTTCCCTCGCTTGCTGAAAACTTTTCTTATACCCAGCAAGTCCCCCTCTACTTCGATACCATTTTTTGTGATCCACTGACTTTAGTTAAAGATGCTTGCATGGGAGTGGGTGGAGGATTATTTACTGGCACAAGAACAACCTCCTAGTGGCTACACCAGGAAGAAAAGACTCCATGAACCCCAGCAGCTATAACTGCCAATAGTCCCTCAGTGATGAGTGGGGACTCATGAGCCCTTCCCGCTTCGTGATGGACTGTTAACAGGTGGTGGATGAGTAACCACGACCTCAGTGAGTTCATGAGTGCAAAAGACAAATCATATCCTGAGGACAAACTGTGAGGGCATTCCTCCCTATCCTTCACTCTTACATTCTTTCTCTTCTGGGAGGGTCCCTGAGCCTCGGAGGTGGGGAAATAACACAGATGTTCTAATCCAGGCTGAGTACTTAATATTTTGACTACTTGCTCTTGCCATGAAGCTATTTCCACTCCAGTAGCTAGCTCCACCTCCTGTTTTAACAGTGTTGCTTTTCCTTACTTGGTCCTGTCTAATTTATTTTCTTACCTGCTTCCTAAGCATCCCACATCCATCCCCAAATATGAGCATGGCTTTTTTCTCTCAGTTTTGTTCACCATTGTATTCAATGAGACTCACAGTGAACCTTGTACCCAGCAGTCAGGTAATAAATATTCACTCACTGAATGAGTAAGTTTGCAACAAAATGGGCTTGACCTGGAATGGCCTTTCTGACACACTCAGAGGGGTATGAGGGGATGACTGGAGAGAGTTCAGAGCTCCCAGTGGCCTAAAACCTTGGAAAAATTATGCTGAGAATATCATAGGATGTCAGGGACCAGGACATGAAGCCCATAGTTCCCTGGATTAGCAACTGTCTTGCTATGAGCTTCATAGGAGTCCTGGTTCTCTCTTTGCTGGTCTAGTGTAAGCATGTTGGTGTGTAGTTCAGTGTGGGTCAGCTTGCTGATGGCATGAGTGTTATGTGAGAAGAACTCACCTGCAGGAGGGATGCACCCATAATTGAAAATCACCTTGATAGTGCTCAGTGTCACTTGTCATCATATTCATTCACATTTAGAAGATTAATAGATGCCAAGATGTTAACAGATGCCAGAATATCTTCGGAGGAGTACAATGTTAGTTTTATAGGGGTGCATCTGCAAACAGAAGCTCTAATACAAATTCTTATATGATACTCTAATTGAAATATATCATACCTTGGTATCAGAAGTGACAAGTAATTATATCCACCAAACACATGTGTATGGATCATTAATTAGCTACTTTCTTGTTGCTGTGACTAAATACCTGACAACATCAACTTAAAGTAGGCAAGGTTTATTCTAATTCATGGCTTGAGGCTATTGCCAGTCATGGCAGGGAAGGCATGGCAGCTGGGTGTGAGCAGCTTTTCACATTGCATCTGCAGTCAGGAGACAGAGAGCAATGTTGGTGTTCAGCTTCCTTTTCTCCCTTCAACTACCTTCAGAATAGATCTTCCCTCTCCAGTTAAACCTCCCTGGAAAGGCCAGGTCATATTTTACTAAGGTTATTGTAAATTCTGTCAAGTTGACAAGATTAGTAGTCACACTCATAAAGCTTGTTTTCTTCAAGTAAAATTGAGAATAATCCTTTTACTTGCCTATAGCTAGACCACTCTACTTCAGAATGAGGTCAAATTCCATCTTTTATCATTGCTTTAGATATTGCTGTTTTTTTTTTTTAATTAAATTGCATGTTTGTGTGGCATGTGTGTGTCTGTGGGGAAGTATGTATGCATATGAGTGTAGGTGTTCTCAGAGTCAGAAGATGGTGCTAGATCCCCTGGAGCTGGAGTGATAGGTTGTTGTGAGCTGCACCAAGTGGGTGAAGGGAATCAAACCTGGGTCTTCAACAAGAGCAGTATGTTCTCTGAACCACTCAGTCCTCTTTCTAGCTTCAAATATTTATTATAATAAGTAGAATGAACTATCAAAATTCTTTCACAAAGCTGAGAGAGTAAGGAACAGGGACTGGGGAAGACTCTCTAGAGCATC
>NW_008349083.1:2290261-2310298 GCF_000622305.1 Nannospalax galili | reverse complement strand
TTATTTATTATTTATTTATTTATTATTTATTTGTTAATTAGTTGTATATTTATGTCACTGTGTGTAGAGGCATATGGTGGTGGGCAACAGAAACTATCCTTATAAATCAAAGCAATTTATTATAATAAGTAGAATGAACTATCAAAATTCTTTCACAAAGCTGAGAGAGTAAGGAACAGGGACTGGGGAAGACTCTCTAGAGCATCACCTTGGTAACAAAGAAGCATCAATTACTTTGCATTTTGAGGTCAGTCATGACATGTATTTTTAGGAAATGAATTTGATTGTTCTCCTTGAGTCAGAGACAGGTGCCCAAACAACAGTTAGGAAGAATCTTTAATAAAATTCCTTAATACGCAGGGACTGTTTCCTAGGGCAAAATCAGTACACAGTGACCAAGCAGAGTGAAGGGTGCTAACAAGATGGACCGTGAGCATCCTCCTTAGCAACTGAGCTGATCCCTCCATTTTTTTAGTTTTGTTTTCAGAAGGATGTGAAGTAGTCACTCATTGTAATCATATCCCTTTGAGCAATGATAAAAGAATAACCTTAGATGAAATCTCAGTGTTGATTAAAGGACAATGCAGCCAGTACTTTAAAAAGAAGTATTAATTCATAGTGACAGGGAAGAAAGTGGAAGGAAATTAATTTTTGGACAGAACCCAGTAAGATGCTAATTACAGTCAACTCTTGTTCAATATTCATAATCCATGTAATACCGGATCATACATTCTTATGTGCATTTGTTTAAGTATGTGTGTTTCCTATGGGTGCATGTATGTGTGCATCTATGTATATGTGTGTATATGTATTTGAATGTGTATGCGGACACCAGAGGACAACCTTGGGTGTCCTATCTCAGGCACCATCAACAATATTTTTGAGGCAGTCTACCAGTGATCTCCAGGAATCCATCCATCTTTTGTCTCACCAGTACTGGGATTACAAGTATGTCCCACCACACCTGGCAATTTTTACATGGGTTCTGGAAATCAGACTCAGACAGGCTTTTATCAACCAAGTCATTTCTCCCTCTAAAAGCTGAAGATTCTTAGACTCACCTTACCAATAGGGAAATAGGATAGAGACACTAAGCCAGTTGTTTTGTTTTGTTTTTCATAGTTGCATATTTAATGAACTACAAATATAATGCTGTGATCCAAGTATTGTGTTACTGTCAGTCAGTTTCAGAACAAAACACATGCCATCATTAGTCCATCTTGCTAATGAGATGTTGCAGTTGTCAGGGATAATTCCTATACAACTTGGTTGGACCATCCTGTTGTCTTGAGTCCTCATAAAGTAGAAGCATCTCTTTTGCTGCCTGTGTTTTTAGGATTATGACTATTGTCATTTTTGGTAGATAGCATGTTCTTTTGTTTTGCTGAAACTCTCAGCTGTCAGTTGTTACTTGAAACTGCCCATTTTGTTTATAACCCATTTACCTTAGATCACGTTTCCTAGAAGCACATCCACAGGCAAGGATTCAGGTGCCTGTGATTTATCTCAGAGGGTTTCACAGTAAACACAGGGACAAAAGCACTTCAAAGAAGTAAGGAAAGAGGAAAGAGTCAAGCAGGAAAATGCACCCAGGTAACAACAAGCAGCCTCCTTGATCCACAGGGAGCCCCAGAGCTGGCTTTGTAGTATAAGATATTTCTGCCTTGAAAGTGAAGTGTTGGCCAAAAGCCATTATCCGGAGGTAGGGCTGCTGTGAGCCTTTGGCAGGTGACTCTCACAGCAGCTGGCAAAAGGGAAGACCCGACCGCCATGAGCACAGTCTACTTTTGACATTCAGGAGTTGGATGTCTGCCAACTCCGGTCCCAGGGAAAGCGGAGCTTTCTCCTTTTTCCTCTCTCCACGCATGAAAGGTATGTACTCCTCAGGAAACGTCTTCTCTCATAGGAAGCGGCATCTCACTGCTCAACCTGTTCGTTTCCTGGCAAAAGGACACATGTCCTTGTATACAAGAGACAAAGCTTAGTCACTGGCTGGATTTAGGCCTACCTCAGTAAATGATGCAGGGCTTTGCCATAAAGATACAGGAGAAACAGCAATTTCATGATCGTGGTTTCCTCTAATGACGAAAATCTCTTAGAGGAGAGACCGCCCCTTTGGCTTGCTTGTTTAATTTGCAAATCTGATCTAAACTGTTCTCATACCCTACTTTCATGGCTTAGGCAAATAGATAGCGTCTATGAATGCCCTATGCTCCTTTCTCTACTTTCCTGGTTTAACAAGTATCAGGCTATTTAAAGTTACTTGTACATGCAAACATTGAGGCATGGGGATTTTAAGATGACATAAATAGGAATTTTCTACTCCCTTCCTCAACCTAACATCCAAATGATGGCATTAGTTTATTTTTAGCCATTAATTCTTTTGATTCCTCTCCCCCTGTTTCTTCTTCCCTAAACTCCCTCACCATGACTCCCTCACCTTTCCCACCCCAGGATATCATAATAGACTGTTTTTTACTTATTTTTAAGCAATGGACTGATTTACTGAAAAATCAAGGGATATAAGTCCCTTTAATATATGTAAAAGAGTTAAGATGCCAACTGAAAGTGGGAGTGGGGAGACTTTCCAAAGCTGGGGAATTCAGAAACAGTCACTGGACAGGGCAGATAAATGGCTTTTGTCTTCACAGAGTGATTCTGACAACAGTGATAGGATCCTGATGGATGGTTGAGCTGTTACAGTCTCCAGAATGTATTCTTGCCTCTTAACACTGTTTGGCTTCTCTAAACATCTTAGTTTGCCTATGTCCTGCTCACTTACTAAGTGTGAGGAATGGAAGAGCCCCAACACACGTCTGAGCACTTGTGCTGGAGTGCACTGATCAGCTAGCTCCTCAGGGGCTGGCCCTGGCTCTAGGCATTTTCATTGTATTTCTGCATTGTTCATGCAACATCTGCTCTATTCTCCACACTGCCTCTAGAATTCTGCTCTTTAAACCCAATTATTTTATCTTTTTATTTTTGTATTTATTTTTTCAGATAGGGTCTCCCTGTAGCCCCAGCTAGCCTGGAACTCACTATGTAGACCAGGGTGGCCTCAATCTCACTGAAATCAGCCTTCCTCTGCGTCTTGAGTGCTGGAATTAAATGTGTGTGCCACCACACCCAGCATTATTTTTTTTCATCTTTTGAGATTTGCCTTAGCCATGCTACATGTAATTCTAAAGAAATAATAAAAAATATAAAAACTGGAAATAAAAATGCAGCATTTTCCTATTTAGGCCTTACCAGGTCTCCATGTATACTTGATCATGGATATGGATTATAATTCTGGATGTGTGACACCCTTTGGGATTTAGTGGGATTGATCTAGGATACCCCACAGATGCCAAAATCTGTATGTAGATCCTTAAGTGACACAAATAAAATGTCATAGGGCCATCTAGATGGCTCAGTGGGTAAAGATGTCTGCCTCCAAACCTGACAACTTGAATTCAATCCTTGGGACCTACCTACATGGTAGAAGGAGATGAACCAACTCCCCAAACTTGTCCTTTGACCCCACCCCCAACATACCCAAAATAAGTGTAAAAACCAACATTAAATGGCATTTGCAAATAACTGCAAAGATCCTCACATTTACTGTAAATCATTTCCAAAATGCTACTAATACTTTTTCTTCTTTCATATTTTGAGACGGCATCTCTTTGTGTTCTGCTGGCCAGCTGGGAACTTACACTTGCAGTGAGTGATCCTCCTGCCTCTGCCTCCCAAGTGGTGGGAATACAGATGTGTGCCACCATCGTTGACACAAATAACACTCAATGAAATAGAACTGCTCTGTTAATAATTGTATAGAAAACAATGACAAGAAGCAGTCTGTATGCCATCAATATAGGTCAACTTTTTAAAAAGTTTTATTTTTTAATTTGATTTTTGTTTTCATTAGCTTCCAAAGAGACAGTTTTCATTATGACATTTTTTAAAACAAAATTTATGTTTTTGTTCCTACCCCCCTTATTCCAATCCCTCCTCCCTCCTTTGTGCCCTCCCGATTTCCAGTGGCCTCCCTTGTACTTTCACGCCGCGTGACCTTTTGCCGCGCCCTTCGCCATATCACCTCTTGTGTCTCTCTCCTGATCTCTTATGGAGTTCCATATTCGAAACCCTCTATCATGACCCCTATTTACATATTTACACACTGAAGGTGGCAGAGCCTAACTTTCAATGTTAGTATGAATGGAAAGAAGGGTGGTGGGAGTAGTAATGCATGTTATTAATCTATTTTTATTTGAATCTGTGGATGTAGAACCTGCACATAGAGAGGACTAACTGTATACATAACTTCATTTTTTTCTCAAACTGGATCTTATATAGTGTACCTTAAAATGCTTGCAGATTTGTGAATATGCTGTGTTTTTCCAAACTCTGAATGGTAAAATACAGCATTTTATAATGGTCAAGCCATTGCCCTCTGATCACCTGAGAAAATCTCAGGCATCTTCACTTTTCATGACTGAATGCAAATCTCACCTCCTCAGTGAACCATCTCATGTCTTCATGACTGAACACCATCCTTCTGTGAAACTAGCACCGATTTTCATGTTTATTCTATGTTCTACTAAGAAAGAAAGGAAAATGGGCCCTTAAAACCATAGTAAGTGTTTTTCTATCATACTTGGTATGACAAATTAGTTTTCAGATATGCTCAAATATAGAAATGAGTGTACATGAAACTTAGAAATTCATAAATAATGATGGACAAATGATATATAGGAAGAAGTAATGATATTAAAATCATATAATTATAGCTAATTAATATGTGAAATAAATTCTAAAAGTGCATTATTTAAAATTACTATTACTTTAAAAGAATATAGAACATACAAGTATTTATAAGAATTATGTACAACTCTGTTAAAGTCTCAGCCTTCACAGTGCCGAGATTGTGTGTGTGCCACCATGACTTGGTTTAGATGTGCTTTGAAAGTCAATCACAGGTACTGCTCCTGATACAATATACACATGTGTTCTGAAAGTAACATTTAATCTAGCACAATTATATGAGCTTTTCATAATAATAACCACTATGTGTTGTAGCTGAAAAAATTGAATACATTTATCAATAGTTTATTGATAACTACCATTATTTGAATTATATGTATATATTCTTGCTCATATATGCTTTCGTTCATCAGCATAGAACCAGTTAGCCTGGCATACGTAATGGTAAAGAACCAGAGACCCTACCTTAAACAAGGTGGAAGGCTAGGCTAACACCCAAAGTTGTCCCTGAACATACAGGCACTGTGGCACACATACACCCCCTACCATGCATAGACACACACAGACACAGACACACACACACACACACACACACACACACATATAAATAGCAGATACTTTTAAAGCCAAGGTAACATCGTTGATTCAATAAAAACAAGATTTTGTGTTGGTGCCATGGCTCACTCCATTACACATTAGTGTTTTCCTAATTCTTCAGTATTATCGTGAGCATCATAATGTGAATTATATTAGTGCAAACATTATAAATATTAAAAATGCAACATTCTTAATGAACATTCTCTGGGCAGCAGCCGAATAAAATGGAAAAGCCACACTCATTATGCTTTAGTTCCGTTAGTTAATTGAAATATGAGAGATTTCTTTATTTATTCTCTGTTAAAAAGTGCTTATTGCCTTAGCCAGCTAGTTGCTATTACCAAAATTAAAAATGATCTAAATTATACAAAGCTATTCAAAGAGGCTGGCATAAAAATGCCTGCCCCTGCTGAGGATAAAATGATGTCTCTGGTTGAATTGTCAGAGATGCAATAATAGCCAGAGATAAATTGTTTTCTGGACTGTTATTAAAGGATTAAAGGTAGGTCCCAAATCTCTGTTGTCCAGATGCGTTTCCTCCTTTATGGCTGCTGTGTCTTTACTTGGGTTTGACTTATTTATAAAAGAGGAAATTGCTGTGTTGTTAAATAAAGGTAAGAGTTACTGAGAAAGCGAGTCTCATTTATGGCTCTTCTCTTTTGTTATTTTGGTTTTCTGTGCCACTGATGATTTTAAAACCGATCAGTTTTACAAGATTACGAATTTCAAATGGTGATTGCCTCCAGTCACTAAAATGCTTGAAAACAGATGTTAAGGTAGGTCCAAGCTCATTTACAACTGTGAACATTTTCATAACTTGAGAACAGAAACCTTCAGAATGTCTACCTTGTACCAGGGTGGAAGGTGGTAACAAAGGAAAAGTTTTCATCATGTACTTTCAACCTTAGATAGAAAGCTTCATTTTTTTTTCTCTCCTGTCTGAGAAACAATATCCCCAAAGAAAGCCTTTTAAGAGAATGTGGGCTTGTCGCTCTGCTGGACCATTCTACTTGGTCCATGATGGAATTGTATCATAGAAAACAGAATGGCTTCAGATGGAATGAAACTGGGTCATCTCCCACCATCCTGATTGATCAGAAACTACAGCAGACCTGTGGGAGCAGGAAAGTGCACAGAAGCAACAGCAGAGCTCAGATACGTTTTAATGCTATTTGTCTCAACTGTGGTTTAAGCAGATTTTTTTCATCTTTAAATTGTTCTGTAGTTTAAACACAAAAGAAATTTAGTTTATTTCAAGGATAACAATAAGAAGAATCAAATGAGTCATACTGTATATTTTTCTTCCTTACATACTTTTCTGGCATTGACAGTAATTGGAACGTATAGATAATTTATAGTAAGAATCACTTTCACTTCCAATACTTTGTGAATTATTCACTTGTGCATATGGGCTATATGCTAGATGGGAGATTAATTTTTTGCATGTGTATGTGGCGTGCATACAGGTATGCTTGTTTGCATGTGTGTGGGCACAAGTGTATGTATATGCATATGGATAACAGAGGTTGAAGTTAGGTGTCTTCCCTGATCCCTCTCCCTCTTCTATACAGAGGCAGGAGCTCTAGAGGAACCTGTGCTTCTCTCTACAGCTAGTTTCCTAGGCCGGGTTCCCGTGGTGTTACTGGGATCTGTTACTACTGTACTGGGATCCAAACTCTAGTCCTTGTGCTTAGGTCACACACACTTTATCCTCTGAGCTGCCTCCCTAGGCATTGTTTTAGGAACTGAAGATTTAGCCATAAATGCAATGAACTTTCTTCCCCTCCCCACATCTGCACACCTCATAGCCTGCACCACTGGATTCTATACATTCTGTCATATATGTTAAGACCTATTGAGTCAAGATAGTGTACCCAGACATCCCTCAGTGCAAGTTTATCCGTTGGGGTCTATCCAACCTATCTAAAGTCACTCCCTTAAAGAAGATCAACTCCCTCTCACCCTGCAGCAACCAGCAGTCAACAGTTCTTCAGCTAAGATTGGGGCCTGCTGCCCATTTCCCCAGTTCTATGCTGGGCTTTAGTCTGCTTGAGTTTGCATGGGTCTTGTACATGCTGACACCATTGCTGTAGAGTCACATGAGCAAGGTTCTAGGAATCTGTAAGACTCTGTTTCAATATGGTCATGCACCTCCTCCCCTGGCGCTTACAGTCTTTCTGCCCACTCTTCCACAAAGGTTCCTGAGCCCTGTGGCGGGGAGGGGAATTTACTGTTAGAGTCCTGTCCATGGACCCGTCCTCTGCAGACTTTTATTCGCTGCAATTTGGCCATTTGTGGCCTTTGTGTTCATGGGCCTCTGTTGCATGAGGGAACTTCATTGATGAGAGTTGAGAGATGTATTAGTGTTGTCTCTATCCCTTGTTCCATTATGTTCCGTGTGCCTTAGGTGTAGAGATTCTACTGTAAATGTGGACTTTAGGGTTGGACAGCTCATAGACACTTCTTTGATGAGTGGTGACTGACAACACAATCCATATTTAGCATATAGTAAGAAATCACATTTGTCTAGGGATGTGACAGCCTTAGTGTTTTCTCTAAGGCCCATTACCTCTCTAACCATGTGTGTTCGGTTGTGTTTACAGTACCACACATGAGTTCTCTCTCACTGAGTGGGCTTTAAGTCCTATTCAGTAGCTGTTGATTACCCCCAAATAAAAGTGCCACTACTGCCCCAATATAGTTTGCTGTGTCGGTGACTGTTGTGGTTATTAGGCCTTAAAGCTGGGGTTGGATCATCGATTGATGTTCTTCCTTAGCATCTTTCATAGTGTTCTCCAAAACTGTGCTAGCTAGCCTTCAGAGAGGTGCCTTCCAGGTCAGTCCTAGTTCCACTGCTCCCAATTCTATGTCTGAAGTACGTCCTGTCTTCATACTGGCACAGTTTCTTGTTATATAGCCTTCAGCTATATAACATGGACTTGTGTAGAGATATTGTATGTGTAATTTTTCCAGTAGGGTTTTGAATTAATACATTTCCTTCTAGTTTTCACAACAGCCAAGCATTATTTATCACTCCTTTCATCTAATCCTCCCTCCTCTCTCCTCAGTTAAAGTACCCCCATTTTCCCCATTTCATCCTTCGTAATACCAATCTCATATGATCTCCCTCTCTTGAGCTCCTTCTTTCCTTTTATCTCCATAGTTCCTTCCTAGTTAAATACTCCCATTTTATTCAGTTTTCCATTTAGTAACACATGTGTCCTCCTGTTCCTATCTCTCAGGGTCCTTCTTTCCCTTTACGTTCCTGGTTACTTTTCATTTTCCTGGCTCCTGCAGTTGCATCAGGATATATACTTACATATAAGGATTTAGTGCTATGGTCCATAAATATGGGAGAACATACATCATTTATTTTTCTGAGTCTGTGTTATTTTACTTAGTCTAACAGTTTCTAATCCCATCCATTTACCTGCAAGTGTCATGATATCATCTTTCCCTACCACTGAGAAGAACTCCATTGTGTAAACGTACCACATGTTCATTATGCACTTATCAGTTGAGGGACACTTAGGTTGCTTCCATTTCTTAGCTATTGTGAAAAGAGCAGCAACAAACATGGATGTACAAGTATCTCTGCAGTAAGATGAATTCTTTGGGTATATGCCAAGGAGTGGTATAACTGGGTCAAATTGTAGGCTCATTTTTAGATTTTTAAGGGTTGCATGAGTTTGCAAACCCACAGTGAATGAACGTTCTAAGGGGAGATAGATTTTAATAATGATATAGCAGCTTAGGTGATGATAAACCTGAAGAAATAAAAAGCAAGCTTTATATTGCACATAGTGTCATGGGGTATGTTCACACTCCATTGTGTGAGTATCTGACAGCCTGCAACTGTGCATTGTGACCCTGGGAAGGTGAACTGGAGAGTGCTGGAGAGAGGACAGGCACATAGATGGTATGGGTGGATTGTTCAGAGGTGATATTTTATATGAAAACTTGAATCTTATGCTGTTTCACCGAAGAATGTAGAGAAAGGAGGAATAGACATTGCAAAAGTAAGAACATGTTTGTCTGGTATAAGGACCAGCTGAGGAGGCCAGTGTGGTTGAGCAAAAGGCAGTGCTGGGTAGTGGCAGGAAAATAAGTGTGAAAAGGGACAGCAGAGAGACATCAAAGGAATGTGATGGGCAATTCACTGGAGGATTTCCAGCAATGGAATAGGACTTAGTCCTTAAAAGGCCATTCTTACACCTGTTTAGAGAACAGACTGTGAGGATGGTTAGGCAAGCATCAAAACCAGAAGACCTGTCCGGAAGTGAGTGCAGAAATCTGGGTGAATGAGACTGTGATTCAGACCAGTGGAAGCAGCAGTGAGTGTGCGGGATTCTGGATGAGCAAACCAGACAGTTAATGTGAACTAGTGAGAAGAATCAAAATAACATCAAGGCTGTGGGTACTCTTTCCACAGGGGTATTTCTGTCTAGTGTTTTACATGGATTTGTATGTGTTAAGCTGATGTGTTAGTCAGCATTCTCTGGAGGAACAGATCCAGTTAGATAAATACATATTACAAAAGGGAAACAAAGAACAGGGACTGGAGAAATGGATCCACAGTTAAGAGCACTTGCTACTCTTGTGGGGTTTTGTGGCCAGTTCCAGGGAATCTGATGCCCTCTTCTGGCCTCCATGAACACCAGGTATCCATGTGGTGCACATACATATATGCAGACAAAACACTCACACACATAATAAAAAGGGGAGCTTTATGAGACTGGTTTGAATGATATGGTTTGAGTAGTTCAGCAGTGGCTGTCTGCAAGCTGGAGAGGATGACAACCCAGTAGTTGCCCAGTCAGGAAACTGAATGCCTCAGCAGTCCCAGTCTGGGACTGAAGGCCTGAAAGATTCCTAGAGAGTCACTGGTCTCCAGCCCACAGTGGAAGGCCAAAGAAACTGAGTTCTGTTGCCAGCAGAGGAAGACACCGGAGCAACAACAGCAACAGGATACACACACAAGAAGAAGTGAAAGTAGGCAACAGTGATTATCCTTGGTCTGCTGTGTATCTGGGATACATAGGGGTATACCTGTTAGAAGGTACAACCTACTCCAAAAAATATCTCCTCCCTCAGTTAATTCTTTCTGGAAATTTGGTCATGGACCAACTCAGGAGCATGCATTTTAGTTGATTCTAGATCTCATTGAATTGAATTATATTATATATATATGTATATATATATAATCTACCAATATGTGCATTTGTCACTTATGATATTTATTATAAGGATTTTTTATATCCTTAAATGTTAATTAAAAATAGTTAAAATGGGTTCTGGAGAGATGGCTCAGTGGTTAAGAACACTGACTGCTCTTGCAGAAGACCCAGGTTCGAATCCCAGCACCCACATGGCAGCTAAGAACTGTCTGTAACTCCAGTTCCAGGGGATCCAACGACCTCTTCTGTCCTCTATGGACATTGTACAACATGGGTACAGTTACATACATGCAGGCAATACATGCACACACATAAAGTAAAAAAATAATCAAAAAAATAGCTAAAGTGAAGTATCCCCTTATAATGCCCTGAATTTCTGTTGTATGTGATTTTGGGGTACTTCATCTCAGTTGTGATATCTACAATGCAACTCCTACATCTAAGGTTCAGGGAACATTGCAGAAGGGTAGGGTGGGAAGATTGGAAGAGCCAGAGGACCAGTATGCCTAGTACTAGAGTCTTGGAGACATGTCAGGGGAGCTGCACCAATGAAACTCCATAATGTGGTTGCCTAAACAAAACCTGAGTAATGTCAGCACTAGCTGACGGGCCAACATAGGTGGGAGAAATTTCACCCCTGGATGAAGAGCTATAGGCAATCAATGGCTGCTGAATGACGGAGAATCTGTTTTCTACAGGGATGAGCTCCCTTATAATAGGTTATCCAATCCCAAGTGGTCAGCCCTATTATGTACACATGTACATAGAAACTACACTAAGTGGACACAGTAGGTTGTGTTACATAATGATCACACCAGTTAACATGCCAATGTGGATGGGGAAATTTTCACAAGAGTCACACCTCTAGATGGAGAGCTATAGGCAACCAATGGCTACTGAAGGAGGGAGAATCAGTTCTCTTCAGGGACAAGTTCCCTGATAAGTACCCAATCCCACATGGTCAGCCCTAAACATGAGCAACACTGAGTGATCTCAGTATATGTGTGTGTGTGTGTGTGTGTGTGTGTGTGTGTGTGTGTGTGTGTGAAACAATAATAAAGAAGAAGAGGTCACAGATTTGAGAGGGAGTCAGGGTACATAAGAGAAATTGGGGGTGTAGAAATAAAGTTAATACAGTACTCATGTATGAAATTCTGAAAAAGTTTTTAATTAAATAAATTTTTAAAAATTATATAGCACTTCACAAACAAATAGATTGCACATTGTCTGAGACTGGATGACTGCCTGCAGTAGACTTATGGAGATATTTGTCTAGTTTTCTGACCTCTGTCTTACCATTCAGAGCTTCTAAAATTACAGAGACTTGCCAAAGAGCCATTCCCTCAGTATATTAATTACTTTTCTCATGTTCATGATCAGACACCTGACAAAAAGCAACTTAGGGAAAGGGTTTATTTTGGCCCTTGGTTTGAGGATGCACTCCGTCATGGCAGGGAAGGCATGGTGACTGTAGTGGTTCTCAGCTGTGCCAGCAGGAGTGCAAGGCTGCTTGCTCACATCTGTGTGGATCAGGAAGCAGAGAAGGGGGATGCCAGAGTTCAGCTGGTTTTCTTCTTTACTCCTTTATATTCAGACTGGAACCTGAGCCCATGGGACCACAGACATTCAGGGTGGGTCTTAACCCCTCAGTTAGTCATACCCAGAGGTGAGTCTCCCTAATGCCCTAGGCATTCCTTAAGCCATTCAAGTTGACAACTGAAATGAGCTGTGGCACCGAGTGTGGTGAAGAGGCCAGGAGTCAGGTGCTTGAGCTTAGTTCTCTGCCAGGTGCTCATGCCTCCTTCTGTGCTGGTCTCTCCTTTGCAGGCTGGGCTTTTGTCACCTAACATATGGAAGCATGAGCCATTCTTTATAGTCTCTGGTAGTCCCTGGTCTCCCAAGTACCAGTGGCCCAGATAACGCATCCACTGCCCTGCTTTCACAAGTTACAGGGAGTGTTTCCAGGTCCCTCTGAACATCTGGAATGTCAGGTAGCCTGTTCCTGCACATGCCTATCGCTGCCTCTCAGTCTCTCAGAGGGATTGCCTCAGAGTTTTCTGTTAGAAGTTGCACCTGTGCATTCCCATGCATTCATTCACCATGTTGTGTGGAAATATCTGAAATTTGTGTGTGCATTGTATGATATGTGTATATATGTGTTTGTGTGTACATGTGTATGTGTGATATGTGTATGAATGTTGTGTTTATGGGTGTGTGTGCAAGATGTGTGCATGTGTGAGTATGTACATGTGTGTGAAATATGTGTATGTGTGATTCACGTCACATAGGTGGGTATGTGCATGTGTGATGTACGTGTGGTATATGCGTGTTATGCAAAATATGTGCATGTGTGAGTGTTGTGTGTATATGTGTTTGTGTGTATGTGCATGTGTTTGTATGTGATATATGTGACATGTGTTCATATGTTTATGTATGATATGTATATGGTGTGTGTGAGTGTATTTTTATGTGATGTATGTGTATGATGTTGGTGTATGTGCTTGTGTGTGATATATGTGTGTATATGTAATGTCTGTGGTATGTATATGCATGTGATATGCATGATGTGAGTGAGTGTATATTTTTGTAACTATTTCTGACATACTTTTAAATAACATCAGAACCGTATTTTATTAAGGAGGGAACACTGCAAGTTTGATGCTTCCTACTCACAGTTTTAGGTTGAAATTTCCCTTTTATTACTTAACAGAAAGGCAGATGCTGTTCAGCTTTGCACATGCACAGCTCATGCTGGACAATGGAGACTTTAAGAGGAAAGAAAGCTATGGTCTGGCTTTGCTTTAAGTAGAAACAGATGATGTGCATCAACAGAGCTCAGTGCAGCATGAGGCCTCACATGACCTGCTGGGATCCATGTGGAGCATAATGAAGATGACCTTCATAATTTTTCCCATTGCTAAAATATCCATTTGTATCAGTTTCTTTTCTGTTGCTGTGATAAACTACCCCAACAGAAAACAACTTAAGGGAGGAAGGGTTTATTTTGACTTACAGTTTGACAGGGTTAGAGTTCATCATGGTAGAGGATAGTGGAGAAAAGGGAGGGAGAGCATGGAGGCAGGAGGAGGAAACTGGCTGGTCACATTGTATCCATGCTCAGGAAGCAGAGAGTTGCTAAAATATCGTGGAGATGGGATATAAACAGCATCTTCCCCCTCCTCCCTTGGTCCCAATGACAAACTGAAGTTGGATTCCACCAAAGTATATTCTGGGAGACCAATGAGTTTATTAGGCTTACTTAGAAAGCAGTGGGTGAGGGTTTACTTACAGGAGTTGGGTGCTCCCCACCCTAAGACTCTACCTAAGCATGGATTGTTGCTTCTCTACAGCTGCATAAAATGGAAAGAGAGCCCCTTCCTTTGTCTTCCCCAGTCTCTATACTTTACCCTCCCCAGCAGGGCATGTGTGATTAGAACAATCACTAATCAAGGCTTGGAAGGTGTGGCTAGAGAGGATCCCAAGACTCTCCCTGCCCTGTCCTTCCATTGGAGGTCCTGAAGAATCAACAAACTCAGCTGGGATGATCTTAGGCAAGCCGGCACAGCTAAGCTCAAGAAGATGTGTCTGTCAGAGGACAGTTCTATACAACACAGAGAGAGACCAGGGAGTAGGGCTAAAAAACTTGTATGTGTACTCCTAGCAATGCACTTCCAGCAAGGCTCTACCATCTAAAGATTCTACAGCCTTCCCAAACAGCACTAAGATCTGGGAATCAAGTGTTCAAAACATAGCTATGGGAGACGTTTTATATTCAAACCTATATCCTCTGTCCATATCTCTATCATCTGTCTACCTCTCTCTTATCTATCAATAAGTCTATCTATCTATTATCTGTAAAACAAGCTGTTCTCTCATTGTAATATAAAACATAAGGAACATATATAATTAGATAATCATAAAATATTATTAATAATATTAGGTACACTTATTAAATGATGTTTTCAAAAATATTCAGAATGTATTATCAGAATGAAGAAATACACACAATTATAAAAATTTCATCAAGATTTTATATATATGGGAGGAAGGAAAAAGATTGAGATCCTAAGGAAAGGGACATAAACAAATAGATATATAGATAAACATTAATTAAACATCAATAGCAATTACTTCATGGGGTAGGATCAGTTGGGATTAGATGTGTGACTTTTGTGGTTGTCTTTATATAATTTTGGATTGTAGAGTTCTTATAAAGGACAGGTAAAAGTAATTAGTTTTACACAAATCAAAGAAAGCTGACCCAAGGGCCTCATAATCCTTCTCTAATACACCCTGGACCTCTTAGCCCACTTTCACTTGAGCACCTTCATCAGTCTCTGGCCTGCCTCCACATGAAGACATAGTAAGCACCATTGCTCTAAAGAGCTGGAGACAAGCTCAGGGGGTAAAGTGCCTGGCATGCAAGCCTGAGGACCTGAGTTCAATCCCCAGCACCTGCATGCAAGGCCAAACTTGGAGGATTGTGTTTATAATCCCAGCACTGAGGAAGCCAAGACAGCCTGATCCCTGGTGCTCTCTGGCCATCCAGCCAAGCCTACCGGGTGAGTTCAAGGTAAAAGTGAGGGTCTCTGTTTCAAAGAAACCAGGTGGATGGCTCCTGAGGAGGGGCAGCTGTGGTTGTTCTCTGTCTTCCACCTGCTGTTCCCCCACGCAGGTGAACCTGCACACTTATGACCAAGCATGCCTAGAAAGAAGGGAGGAAGGATGAAAAGGAGGAGGGGGGAAGAGAGGGAGGGAAAGGGAGGGAGAGGAGGGGAGAGGACAGAAATGAAGGGAAGAAAGGGAGGGAGTCAGGGAGCGACTGAGAGAGGAAAGGAGGGAAAAAGAAGTATAGAGGGAAGGGAAGGGAAGGGGAAGGGGAAGGAAGGAAGGAAGGAAGGAAGGAGGAAGGAAGGACAGAAGGAGGAAGGAAGGAAGGAAGGAAGGAGGATGGAAGGAAGGAGGGAGGGAGGGAGGAAGGAGGACGAAAGGAGGAAAGAGGAAGGAAGGAAGGAGGAAGGAAGGAAGGAAGGAAGGCAGGAAGGAGGAAGGAAGGAAGGAGGATGGAAGGAAGGAGGGAGGGAGGGAGGAAGGAGGACGAAAGGAGGAAAGAGGAAGGAAGGAAGGAAGGAGGAAGGAAGGAAGGAAGGAAAGAGGAAGGAGGGAGGGAGGAAGGAAGGAAGGAAGAAGGAAGGAGGGGAAGAGAGGAGATGGGAGTGAAGGGAGAGAGAGTAAGAGAGAGAAAGGAAAGAAAAAGAAAGATCTACTAAAGAGTAAGATATTGATACTCCTTCCAAGTGTACCCTGTAATTTTCTATCTACTGGAGTGAAAGGGCCACTTCTGCAGTGAAGAGAGTGTGACTTTGTTGGGGCATTGAACAGTGACTATTGATGAGTTCCACTTCACAAATGTGCTTCCACCTCAGGGGCCAGGGCAGCATGGGACTCTAGCACGCAGAGGCCTCTGCCAATTTTGCTGCACAGTTGCAGATTAGAATTCAAGTCAGTTTGAGTCAGGCAGGGACTTGGGGCCTCTGAGCTAATTTATGATAACCCACAGAGGCCAAAAATGTGGTAGAATCTGGATTTTTTCCCCCTCTGATGATGAGGTTGGTAATAATTCTGGAATCATCAGTAAGTGACAGCATTTAAAACTAACCTATTTAACATTTTGAAACACATCAAGTCAGTCTTATCCTATTCTTATTTTCTGGCATGAACACAGCACACAGTCTGAGAGTCTCTCTCTCTCTCTCTCTCTCTCTCTCTCTCTCTCTCTCTCTCGTCTGCTGTATGCTTGGGAAGGAAATGAAAGAATACAGGAACAGTGTAGTGTGGGTCTTCCTGTGTGATTCCTGAATTGTTTGAGTTTGAGTTCCTGTAACATCAGAGCTTGAGAGGAGATCTAGGGCACAGATGGGTTGCTTGGGGGTGTGGTTTTCTAAGCAAGTGTGAGGAGTTGGGGAAATGGAAGGGAGGAAACCAAAAACGATGGGATCTTGTCAAATACAAAATGCATGCATAGTTGTGTGGGGGTGAGTGACTTTTGGTGCTTACCCTGCCAAGGTGGAGAGCACCCTGGGAACTTTGCCTGAGGCTAGGAGGTTGGGACATTTATTTACCCTCTCCTTCTTCTTACATCACCCTGCTGTTAGTACCTTGGCTTCCAGATCACATTCACTCACACAGCAGTCTTGCACCTCTGGAAGGCATGGGAGAAGGTCAGGGGAAGATTGAAGCACTTGGCATTTGAGCTGGGGCACTCTAAGCAAAAGGACTCTCGACTCTCAGATTGCATGGAACTCTTGCCTAGAGTGGAGCATTTACAGGAGTTGTGCTGTGGGCTATCAAAGTTCCTGTGATTGGCAGTCCTTAGAAACAGCACTTGAGGGGCAGAGATTGTGTGAACTCTGGAATGTGGTCTGCAGCTTCATCCATTTATTATAGAGTACCTACTGCATTCTGGGTACTGGAAAAGGGGCATGGCTAGGAGCCCTACAGGTTTCCAGTTTGGTGCAGAAGATAAACTCGCTGAACTGAATGCGTTAACGGCTGTACTGCAGGATGCACATGCCCAGGAAGTCTAATGCGGTTTCATGGGAAGGGCTGCTTTTTCTCTAAACCCAGAGAAGGTAAAATAGGAATCACAGATACACACACACACCTCTCTCTGTACATGTATGTAAATATATGTACATAGGATGTGCATATATGTGTACATAAGGACTATGTGCATGTGCGTATGCTTCTCTATATCTGTGTATGTGCATTTCTGTGTGTACATAAGGATGCATATGCATGTCTGTGTGTACACATGCATATGTCTATGTGTGCACATGTGAGTATATATGTGTATCTGTGCATGTTTTTGTGTGTTCATATTGTATGTGTGTATGCCTATGTATACATGTGTAGGTATGTGCTTATGGGTATGTGCATATATGTATGTACATGTGCATATGCATGTGTATATGTGTATAACTGTGCATATATGTATATGGTTGCATATGTATAAGTATGCACTTGTGTGTATAAATATGAGAATGCATATCTATATATGCATGGTGTGCACACATGTGTGCATGTGTCATGTGTGCATTTGTGTATCTCTGTGTGTGAAGGGTGAAGATGGATTGCTTCATTTGAATTATCTGTACTTATTGTCAGAAGTCAAATCTAGAAACATTTCAAGTTTCCCAGTTTGCCCGGAGACCCCCACAGCAGACTGACTCTGTGGCAAGGGAATTTCCTATTTCCTCCTCTTTTTAAAAATTTTTAGTCTTTTGGTATTGCTGTTATTTCTTCTTTTCTGGTAGCTAGCTACTTACATTCATTGAAATGAAAGTGCTTGGGAAGCTTATTCCCAGGTTAGAATTTGTAATCGGTGGAAGAAAACCTTCGTACTTGTCTTTGCTATACATTCGCCCGTGGAGTGGAATGTAGCAGCTGTTCGGGTCTCTGATGGCAGGCCAGGCAGCCTAGCCAGAGAAGGAGGTATCCCATCCCAGCAGATGAAACCAGTGAGAAAGTTTCAAGTCGACAGAATGCAATTGCCCAAATTGAAAGTAGGCCAGGGGCATGTCCACAGGCCCTTCCCATCTGCTGGGGGAAGGACCACCTGATTGTTGAGGGCAATGGTCAGCCACTCAGCTCCAGGAGTCTGTGAAAAGGCAGACAGTTAAAAATACCAAAAGAAAAAGGAACCTGGCCTAAAACCCATATCCATTCACTGGAAAATAAATAACATTAGGCCTTGATAGGCTAGCCCTTCCCTGCTCTGGGAGGAAGGCAATGTTTATGGTTGGGGAGGTTAAATATTTCAACCTAGCTCCTTTCTGCAAGGTTATGAAGTAATGGACAATCGGTTATACTGAAACCGACAAAAAGAGATTTCCCAAACCAAACATACCAAACCCAATACACTTACTGGGTCATAATAGGCAGATCTTCCATTACCAGCTTATGGAACAACACTGAGAAATTTTTGTAGTGGCCTTGATGTAAATATTGTTTCTTCACCAAGAAAATAAGCTAATTTTTCCAGTTTGTAACATGAATAAATAAGCTGGGCTTGGACAGACCTTTAAGAGCTACCACATGACAATTGCATAAGAGAGGCGAAGCCTGAAGTTTCTGTTTTATTACAGGAGCCACTGTCTGCTTTCTCTGTTCCTGGTAACAGCGGTCCTTTTCACATGGAAGGTGACTCTATGTGTGTGTGTGTGTGCGTGTGTATGTGTGCACATGTGTATGCATGTGTAGAAGCCAGAGATTATGACATAGGGTGTCTTTTTGAGAAAGGGTCTCCTATCAAACCAGAAGCTCAGTGACTGGCTAGACCAGCTGGCCAATGAGCTCCAGGGATTTTCCTGTCTTCACCCCACACCCTAGCTCTGGGAGTTAGCTTGTGTTAGTTAAATTTACTGCTGGGAGGTGTGCATGCAGCTTCTAAGTTCCTGCACCCTCCTCCCTTATGACCTTGTGACAAACGGAGATAATACCCCTCCAAACTACAGTGAACAAAAGGATTTATTGAGTTTGCTAACAGAGCATAGGATGCTGTGTATGGAGAGGTACTTACAAAGGTGTAGACACCCTTGGGTTGTTTCTCCCTACATCTGGGCTGCAGCTGCAGCCCCTTGACCTGCTGCCAGCAGTCAAAATGGCTTCCCTTATCCTTAGTCCCTCTCCCTCATGCAGTTAAGGCTGACTGATTGGGTGGGAGGGCGTGACTGTCTCCCTCTCCCTCTCCCCTCCTACAGAGAGTCTTATAGTCCAATTAGTTTGAGGTGATTGAAGCAAGTGGATGAGAATCTAGAGAAGTCATCTATCCACTGCTTGCTACTCAGAGGACAAGTTCATCCAATACTCCACCCTTTACTGTGGCTCTTACAATCTTTCTGCCAGACTCTTCTGCAAGAGTCTCTGAGCTTTGAAGGGGGTGACAGATGCAGGATGACCTTTCTTCTATTGTGGTGAGATATTGAACTCTTGGGCCTTCTCATCCTTTGTTTCCAAGACATGGCTGTTAATCCGTCTCAGTGCTATTTCTCCTACTATAAAGACAAATGAAAAGAAGCAGGAACATCTAAATGAACATTGACTGCTATAATAATATAACCTATAAGTATAAACACAAATGCTTATAAGATACCTTAACAGGTGTATCACATTTATCTAACAAAACACTTGCAGTGGCTTCCCCACTGGGGTCTATAACCTTCTCTGCCATAGGGGCTTGGTCTGGTCTATAGTACTAGATTTGAGTTCCACCCCTAGGAACAGACCTTATATCCAATCAGAAATTTGTTGGTTGTACATATATCAGTCAAGTCACTATTGCACCACCAGGCACATCTTACTTAGCATGTCAATTGCATGCAACACATAGGGGTGTTTCTGCCATTGAACAGAAATTTTGAGGACCATTCTCCCCTAATGATTCTGCTAACCATCTCCTGGTGCTATGATCACCAGCCACCTGGTGGCAGGGTGTTTCTAGCTTAGTCTGGGGTTC
>NW_008349083.1:2282490-2290240 GCF_000622305.1 Nannospalax galili | reverse complement strand
CTCTCTCTCTCTCTCTCTCTCTCTCTCTCTCTCTCTCTCTCCTTTCCTCACATCATGCAGTGTCTTCAGTAACAGGGCCTTACCGACTGTTCCTGGCATGCAACCAACATTAGTGGCAATAGCCTTTATCATTTTGAGGACCTCCAGGGTCTCTCTGGCCATAAGCTCATGGGGAGCAACCCACACCTGGTCTTGGAATTTTTATTTAACAATTGTACAGTTTGGGGGAACTATTTTGATTTTTATAAGGTATTTGTCATTTACTCTGGCATTTACAGGATCAGGCTGTTGTCGACTTTTCCCAAACATTCTAGTGGGTATCTCTTGTGCCTTACCCAACCATAAAACTCCCAAGAATTTTACAACTGTAGCTGGCCTTTGTTTCTTCACCTGTACTTGATATCTCTCAAATGGGATTCACATTTGTAAAACACTCAGAGGTTAGCATTATATACTAAATCAAACATAGACAAGGTCTAACATAGCATGGGAAGATTTTATCTATTTGTATTAATTGTTTTTCCAATAAATCTATGTTTGGTACCATAGCATGGATAAGAGGCATCAACTTAGTTAGTTCTTTACTATCTTTAGTTTTCTTTTTAGGGTCATTCTTCATTCTGGAGATTTTACATGGATCATCCTGCATTTTCTTAGTTTTGATAAACTCATTGGGGCTGGCTCAAGTTGCCTAATCCTGCAGGGGTAAGGAAGAATAGGGTCCCTCTTGTCCCTGATGCACCTGTTGGTTCCCTGAGTCAGGTAGCCCCGGGTCTGCCTCCTGACTGTAGCCATATATGCTGTCTCTCCACTGACCACGCTTGGCTGCTGGGGGACGCCCTGGCTGGGAAAACTGCGTCCACCCCTAGTATAAATTTTCTTAGGAGAGAAAAGTATCTTATTTAATCTTAGAGGGTCCTTATCCAACCCTGGGACAGTTTTTATCTTTTGTATACCTTTGTGAACTGTTCTTCAGGTTTTAAAGTCTTCCAGAAGCTTCTTAGTACAGAATTTATTTTGTTGTCAATTTTTTCTTTAAGAACTTGGGCTAGACATAAATCCTGCCACATTTGCCTTCAAGCAACCCAAACAGACCTTTCTCTGTTTTGTCTTTTTATATCTCTTCTAAGTTGCTCTACTATTCTACAGACATGTTTTACACACCGGTTTGTCATTTAGATCTGTCAGTGCCTCCCCTACTTTACAAAGATCCTGCCCCACTAAGGGACATAGCAAAACCATTAAAGCTCCATACCAATCTCAAGATCCCTATTGAATCAAGTTTTTCTTTAAATCTCTGGTGAACACAGTCCTAGCTGGCCCAGTGAACTGGGCATCATACATTGCTTTCCTTATACCTAGTTCCCTCAGTAATGCCTGCCCCTCTTCTATGGTCCTCCAGCCTCTGGCATTCATGGGATTCTCTATTGATGATGACCAAGAATCTCTAATGGCTCACTCAAGCCATTCCATCAGGGACTGCTTCCCCATATACTGCCTCAGGCTATGCAGCCTATGTCTCAAGGAGGGATGGGAGCTTATATAGCTCAGCTTTAATGCTTCTGCAGCACTTAAACTTATAGCATTGCTCCCATATCCCATACCCCCACAAGCCATGTGGTGAGGGGCTCCTTCATTGCTTGTTTGAAAGTCTTCCCTAGTTCCAACAGCTCTAGTGTGGAGTATTTTCTGCTGGCTATAGTTCCTTGCACCTGATCATTGTTAAGACCTCCATCAGCCTGTTGAAACATGGCTTTTTTCTTTCTTGTATTAAAGGTTGAATCTGAGGGGCACCTTTAGTTATTTCTAGGTCCTTCTCTTTCTCATCACTATCTGCCTTCTCCCATGTTTCGGTTCCTGGATGAACTTTGTATTACTGATCTAATGTGGGCTCTCTTCCCTTTCTGGTCCCCTAGCCTTAAGGAACAGGAATGGCAAATTGAAATCTGTTTCTTTTTCTCTCTTATGCAATTTACTGGCAAGGTCAGAGGCCAATCCGAGGAGGCTAGTAATTCCTCTTTTACCTCTCCCCATCCTATGGCCTCTGCCTTTGACAAATCTTTTTCTATGCAAAGAAGTGACCAAGCAGCTTCTGCTTCTGCTTTTTAAAATTTTGGCCCCTGCTCTGCTTCCAAGGCTTGTAAAATTTGCCTTAGACCTTCCACAGTCCTTAAAGAATCTCCATACCAACGTGAGCCCCCACCACTTTAGCAGGTATGCTATTTTATACCATTTACAATATGGCTGCCATCCCGGGATTTCCCCCATTCACCTCATCTGCTTAGGTATCTTCACCCTAGTTACACATCTCACTACCCACTTCATTACCCATGCCTCTGCCACTACACCCAATAAGCTTGTGGGGATAGCCCACCGTGTCAATATTTCCTCTGCCCACACTCTCCCCTCACCCAAATTTGCTTCAGTCAGTCTCCTTTCCCATATCAAAGACATTAGCATTGTTCTTCCCAAACTACACCTCGGTTTTGTTGTATCCTGCCCTGCTAGGCCAAATGTAAGTTAAATTTACTGCTGGGAGGTGTGCATGCTGCTTCCAGGCTCCTACACCCTCCTACCAAAACCTTTACCAAAAAAATGAGACAATATCCCTCCAAACTACAGTTTAGGGAACAAAAGGATTTATTGGGCTTGCTAACAGAGCATAGGATGGAGATGGGTGGGGGGTACTTACAAAGATGTAGACACCCTTGGGCTTTTTTTCCTACATCTAGGCTGCGGCTCCCTCACCTGCTGCCAGCCACCAAGATGGTGAACTCCCTCCCCTCTCTCTGGCTTCCCCTATCCCTAACCTTAGTCCCCCTCTCTCATGCAATTAAGGCTGACTGACTGGATAGGAAGGGTGACTGTGTCCCTCTGCCCCTCCCCTCCTACGGAGGGTCTTACAATACAATTAGTTTGAGGTGATTGAAGCAAGTGGGTGAGAAGCTAGAGAAGAAGGCATCTATCCACTGCTTGCTACTCGGAGGACAAGTTCATCCAACACTCCACACACTTCATTTTTATGTTGGTGCTGGGATCTGAACTCAGGCCCTCACACTTGAGCAGCAAACATTTTACCCACTGAGCCATCTCCCTTGTTTCCAGGAGGGTGACTGCGGAAGAGGGGATATAAGAATGATAGTCTCTATGCCATTATGAATACATGCACATGCTAGTCAGAAGGAAATGCAGAATAAGCCATCTCCAGCAGGCAGGGGCCTGGGGACTCCATCAGACTGAACACAGTTCCATTTAATAATTTGCCCTCTTTTTCAGCTGGGAGCTTTAGTGTTTCCAGCCTGAGGGAATGGTAAGAGCATCTTCTCTTTGTTAAATGTATTCTTGGAACAACTGCTGGATTAGATGTGTCTACCTGGGTTCCCATGTGTCATACCCCTCCCCCCACACCCGCAAGGAGACTTCTGTTGTCTTCCTGTCAGCTGTTGTTGGAGGTCACGTGGGTAATCCTGAATGTTCTCAGTCCTCCTTTTCCCACTAGGCTCAGAAAGACGAGCTGCTTAGAAATCTCACTCAGCATCAAAAGAAAAAGAAATGTGTTAGGGTGGCTTACTTTGAGCTCTCTTTTCCTGCAAGGGTAGCATGCACACTGGCAATCTGAGCCAGTAGCCAAGGCTAGAGGGGGTGAGGCAAGGTTAACTGGTACATGGGATGCAGCTACGGCTTCAAGAGGGATAGGCTAAGCTAAGCAAGCCACACACAGCTACAGCTCTTTCTGCCCCTTGGCCCATGTCACAACTTACCTATCTCTGGCAGGAAATACTTCTCGTTTGGGCTTCCCACTAGCTTTTCTATCACACAGGACCAGCCCTTCCCAGGGGGCTTTCATGAGGGACAGAGACTAAGAGGTGCAATCCTCTGAACTCCTAAGAAGAGTTAGCATTGGACCACATTCCCCGAAAGCCTAAGAAGAGTATGCTTTGGCTCATATTTCCTGAACTCCTAAGGGGAGCATGCACTGGACCCCATTCTTTGAACACTTAGAGGGAACATGCATTGGTCTACATGCCTGAACTCCTGAGGAGCTGGCCTAGGATCACATTCCCTGAAGTCCTAAGGGGAGCATACACTGGACCACAGCCCCTGCATTCCGACCTAAACTTTACCACGTGTTTACTGATCAGCCTGATCAGATTTTCTTAACCTCCTGTTTTTCTTTCTTTCTTGATAATTCATGAGGACTAAAGTTTATCTCTTACAGAGAAAAGCAGAGAACGGAGTAGTTGATGTTAACTCAGAGCTCTGCAAGCAAGGGGAAAGCATGGCCTCATGATTTAGAGATTTAACTTATACTAATTACCTCTTAGTTTTACTAGCCCTGTATAACAGGGCAAACTTCTGCAGGTTTTATGAGAAAGCTAGTTTTCTGTAAGGCTGAAGGAGTAAAGATTGAAAAGGGTATTGAGTTTTATTCCATCCTAAATAACCCTCCTCCAGGTAGATAAACTTTTAGTAGTTAAATTGCTAGAAACAAAGATTCTACATGTCAATGATGAATCTCTAAGTGACTCTTATTTGTCTCTATTCTTTGCATTTATGGATCTCTGTAAACAATCAGTACATTTATGTTCCCCCCATTACTGTTGGTCATAAACTTCTTTAAAGAAAAAGGAATAATTATGCCCCCTGACTGTACAATGAAAAGAAAGCATTAAACGTGCTGAAGCCCCTTGTGGGAAGGTCTAGGCATGGGTGGGGGTGGGGGACTGCTAGACATGCATTATTTTCAAGATACAGCCCAGAACATTGATATGACCATATGTTTATCCATAGGCACATTCAAGAGAGTGTTATATAGGGTTTGGGGGACAGCTCTGTGGGTAAGCAGGAAAGAGCACTCTACAATTCAGGCCTGAGAACCTGAGTTCCAGTACCAAGTACTTCCACAAAAAGTCAGGCATGGCTGCACCTGCAACACCAACATTGCAGTGCAGAAACAGGAAGATGGTTGAGACTTGCTGCCTCCAGTTTCAGTGAGAGAGCCTGTCTCAAGGCAATAAGGTAGACAGCAATAGAGGTGGTCACCTGAGGTCCTCCTCTGACATTTATGTGCACACACACATTTACTCAAAACTCATACACACAGAGAGAAAAGGGTGCTGTCTTTAGGAGGCAAAACACAACCCTTGGGGCTCTTTGTATATATTTGCTCAGCCTGGGGCTGCAAGGGAGTCAATTCACTGGGACTCTCACAACCTCTGAGAGTGCAATGAGATGCAGTCTCCTACTGATGACATCAGTACAGGCACATCTTAGTTTAACAGCCAGTGCATCATATCACTGTGTGAAAAGGGAGTCATAAAGGGCCCTGCAATGGTCAAATACACCTGCACTTAACACATGAGAAACTGAAATTCCAGTTAGAGAATTAGTTCACCATGGCCAGTCACTCAGAGCAAAGTGCCTAGCATATCTTGGGTTTTACTCCAAAATACCTTCCTTAAAGTCAAAAGATGATTCAAGGCACAGGGAAAGGAATCCACAACTAAAGGAAGTGAGTCGAGAAATAAGATGAAGAAGGAATTGGTTTCCTTTGTAGGAAGATACACATTTTCTTTAGTAGATCATCATGAGCTTTATTACTCTTCATATTGCATTCAGAACACAAATCAATGTGACTTTTTCCAACACTGGGAAGTATGCCGGTGGAAATGAAGAAAAATTAGAACTTACTCATTTTCTTGATGGGTACTTTTCAGACTAACTGTGGTGATGGAATATTTTATTTTGTTTTGTAAAGTTGATCTCAATGGATATTGTTATTAAATGCAATAAAATGATGAGAAAAATACCATGTACAAAGCCAACTTCCAAAACACCAAACTTCGTGTCTTAGAGATAAGAGTTGTAAAATTATGAGAACTGCTATATGATGACTGTTGACCTTCATGTTGGCTAGTTGAAGATAGACAAGAGTTTGCCAGTCAGCGTTTGTTCATGGCACATGGTGTAGATGATTTTTCTCTGCGTCTTCTTTTCTCTCCTCTTTTGTATCTAGATTTGGCCTTTCTTAACTGGACCTTCTTAATGTTTGCATGTTCATGCATTTATGCAGGTATGAATGCATGGGTGTGTGTATGTGAGGAAGGCAGATGACAACAGTGTCACCCTCAGGTGCTGCTTTTTATTTGAAACTGGGTCTCTCACTATCCTGGAACTTGCCAACTAGGCTAGGCTGTCTAGCCAGTGAGCCCAGGGATCTACCTGACTCTGCCTTCCCAGCACTGGGATTATAAGTGTGTGGCACCATGCCTGGCTTCTGGACTGGAACTTGGGTTCTTTTTAAAAAATAATTTCTTTATTATTTTTATTTTGTGTGCATGAATATATTGCTTCCATGTAGGCAGGTGCACTTGTATCATGCTGTGCCCTGGGAGGTCAGAAGAGGGTTTTGCATTCCCCTGGAACTAGAGTTATGGATGGTTGTTAGCTACCTGGGTCCTGTGCAAGAGCAACCAGTGCTCTTAACTGCTAAACAGTCTCTCCAGCCAGGAACTCAGGTTCTTGAGTGCTGCACAGATACCTTATCTATTGATCCATCTTCCCAACCACTTAATTGGACTTCCTTAATATCAAGGATGGGGATTTGAGCATCAGATGTTCCAAACAATACTTTACTATGTTGGCTAACAATTTTAAAAAAGGAAAATAGAATTTGCTCCATACTAAAAGGAAAGAACCAGCTTAAAGTTACAGAAAAACAGATCATTGAAAATAGTATATGGACTTATGTCAGGGACAGATTGTGGTTTATAAATCTTCATGGAAAATTAACTTTGGAATATTTTTGGTTAGCCAGTTTTAAGTGAAAAGGTAACTAAACTATAAACCATTGCTTCCTGCATGAAATCTATACTCTACCAAATCTTTTGTGTCCCTACACAGACCTGTCCCCATTACAGTGGGTCTGTTAGAAACATGGTGCTAGACCAAGAAAATAAAAAGACAGAATACCCAGCTGAATCATAATCTCGTAAAATAATGAGTCATTGTCATAAATATGGTCCAGATATGGGACGTACTACAAGGCAATACTGAAAATATACTTTTCTTAAAAAAATGAATTTTCAAGCTTCCTTGGGTCACTAGGCCTTGCCTGCCCTGCATTCTCACACTCCCTGAGACTTGCTGTGATTAATGCATCTCTTGACTCTTACAAGAGAATCTTCCTTATGCAGCAAATGATGATTAACAGAAAAACTCTCAACTAGCCATCACATGGAGAATTGATTGTCTCTGAATTAGACAGCTATATCAAAATTCTGCTTTCAAAGTTTCAAGGATCATTGCCGAAAAGGGGGTGGAAAGATTATAAGAGCCAGATGTGGTATTTGGCCATACGGAAACAGAGTTTTCCAGACAGCTGGAAGTTACTCATATGAACTCACAGCAATGGTGACAGCAGGCACAATTCCCATGCAAGATCAAGCCAGAAAAATCCTAGCATAGATATCATACCCTGAAGAGAATAAGAAAACACAAAACCACAATACTACCTAAGGAGTTGTTGGAAATTGAAGACTGATGGGAAGGGAGAGTCAGTCTTTTTTAAGGGTGTGACTCTTGATAGATGAACTAGACTACAGTGGAAGGATCTATGCTAAAGGATATTTGGAGACACAAATTTTATTCTACATATAGAGGCATATATATATATATATATTTAAAACAGAGTACATGAAATTGGGTGGTGGTAGCAAGGGAGGTACAGATAGGGGAGGATATTGAATAG
>NW_008349083.1:2244423-2282437 GCF_000622305.1 Nannospalax galili | reverse complement strand
GAAATTCACAATTCACATTGTACCAGAGATCCTGTATTTCATCTTGCAATTCTACTTAGTTGTCTTTCAGCCTGGATGTCTGTCAATATGGCTTTATTTTTTTCCCTAGGGGGAAGAATCAACCCAGCCAAATTAAATCTAGCCATATCGACTAAACCTGTTTAGTTATTGGCAACCAGAAGCCGAACATTCAATATAAAGTGCTGACATTCCTTTTGAAAAAATATGCTTCCCACATGGCAAAATAATAGTCATGTCTGCCTCCTTCTTTCTTCTTCTTTATCGTTGTTGGTCTCTTTATTGGGTTATTTTTTTTTTTCTTTCTGTTTTTTGGAGGCAGGGTCTCAGGTAGCCAAAAGTGGTCTGGAACTTGGAATTTCTATGTAACTGAGGATGACCTTGAACTCCTGCCTCTGCTTCCGACATGGTGGAATTACAGGTGTACACCAGCACATCCAATTGGTTTTACCAACATTTAGAGCCTTCATTTCATTGTTTTCTGATGAGTTAGACCTGCCTAGCTCATGGGTAGCACTGAGGATTTGCCTCTGAGAAGGGCTACAAAAAAGTCTGCCAGCTATGTTGGAAAAATTGGCTCAGTGAGCTGTGAGTAGTGGAAATCTTTGTATGGGAATATATAGGGAGACATAGTAATCAACTGAAATATAAATCTTTATTCCTTCCACAGTATAAACAAGCTAGAGCGATGAATGGTTATTTTGGAAGAATGAGCAGCAATGAGAACAAAGCAAAAATCCAAAGAGAGAATTGGATGAATTTTCAAAATACAAAAATAAAAACCCCTAAAATCTCACAGGTCTGGTGTTTGCAGGTCTGTAATCTTACCTGCTCCAGAGGTGGGGTCAGAAGAAGGCAAGTTCAAGAAGTTCCTGGGCAACAGTGTGAGTTCATGGTCAACCTGGACAGCATGTCGAACTCTTTCTCAAAATAAGAAAGTAAGCTTTATTTATTTATTACGTGGTGTGAAAAATCAGAGAAAAATGTATCAGCTCAAAAACCTACTGGAAACTACACACACTATCTGAACGTGAGGACATGTGTATACCTGAACACTATATAACAAGAAACACAGTGCCTGACAAGAGAACCCATGCTTCACGTTGTTGGTCAGGGTCTTCCAAAAGACTCCCAAAATATCACAGGCTATTGCCACAGCCCTTGATCATCTCCCAGAACTTGAAAGTAAGACCCTAGTGCTGAAGACAGGACATACTCAGACACATGACTTGGAGCAATGGAGCTGGAACTGACCTGGAAGCTTCCTCCTTGATGACTACCTCTCATGGTTTTAGAGGATATTATGCAAGCTGTTAAGGGAGAAAAAATCAATTAGTGATCCAACCCCAGTTTTAAAGCCTAATAACCACAACAGTGACCAACATATCAGTGCAGTAGTGGCACTTTCATCTTGGGGGTCATCAACAACTATCTAATTTAGACTTAAAACTCTCTCAGTGGGAGGGAACTCATATGTGACTTAGTAAACATAGCCAAACACACATGACTGGAGAGGTCATAGATCCCAGAGAAAACCCTATCTCTGTCATATCCCTAGATAAATGCAATTTCATACTATATGCTAAATAAATATGGATCCTTATATTTACAGAGAAGTATACCAGTCACCACTCATCAAAGAAACTTCTTTTGGCAACAGTTGGAGACTATTACAGAGTTTCATAATGTCACACACAGAAAATATGTGTCTGAGAGATACACAGCCATAAGTGATGCTTCTACATTAGAGCCTCAAGACCTGAGAGTCATGGAACATGGTGGAATACTGGGTAGAGAGAATACTGATGCATCTCTCAATGACAGATTGCATGAAGTGCTGTGGATGGGCTATTGGGGGTACAGATAGGGAAGAGGAGGCTAAATGTGATTAAGAGGCATTGTATAAAATTCACAAAAATTCATATACATAAAATTATACTTCTTAAAAAAATAAGAAAGTGAAAAAAGCCTGTGAGTGTTTCTCACTGTAAAGTATTTGCCTGTCATGTATGGTTCAAGCCTAAGTACCACAAGCATGTAAAAAAATTTTTTTGGATATTTTGCAAGTTTATTTTAATAAATAATCTTTATTAGAAATGGGAGGGAAAGAGAAAAGGTGACTGGAAAAAAGGAGAAAGGGAAAGAGGCAAAGAAAGAGAAGTGGAAGAAGAGGGAAAGATGAGGGAGGGAAGGAACAAAAGAGGATGGGGAGAAAGATGGTGAGAGAACGCAAGGGGTTGGGTCATTCAATGTAAATATCACTCCTTTATTAAAGGAATACATTTGTCTTTAGGTTTACATCAGAGTTTTATCATTATTTTGACAAAGAATGAATGATTCTAGATATCCATAGTGGTGTGTGTGTGTGTGTGTGTGTGTGTGTGTGTGTGTGTGTGTGTGCTTCTTCGCATACATGTGTGCAGGTACACATGCATACATATGGAAATTGTAGGTTGGTGTCAGGAGCATTCCTAGCTCATTCTTCCCTTGTTGAGGCTCTCAAACAATCCTAGCACTTACTGGCCTGTGTTGCTCAGGGATGCCCCTGTCCCTGCCTTCCCCAGCTGGAATTACAAATGGCCGCTATGCGTACCTGGCATTTATGTGGGACCTGGGAATTTGAACTTCAGTCCTCAGGCTTAGATGGCAACAGTTTCAACTGCTAAGCAATCTCCCCAGCCACGATTCTGAATTTTAAAGATTTAATTTTTCTAGCATTAATGACCGATTCACATAGAGAGAAAACAGCTTGAAGTCCACATGCCATTTATTTCAATATTGTCACTCCTGGCCCTTGAATGTTTTTCCTTGGTTAATAAT
Source organism: Nannospalax galili (assembly GCF_000622305.1). Taxonomy (NCBI): domain Eukaryota; kingdom Metazoa; phylum Chordata; class Mammalia; order Rodentia; family Spalacidae; genus Nannospalax; species Nannospalax galili. The sequence continues at coordinate 2,279,599 of NW_008349083.1, read as the reverse complement.
AAAAACTAGACTTTGGAATATACTTATCTAGAATTTTCTTTTAAAATTATGTTTATCTTTAAAAATGCAATATATTTTCATTTTAACACCAGCTGGGGCATACCAAAAATGATGAAAAAGAAGAGCAAAACCAGCCATAGATAAGTGAGAGAGTACAAGCTCACTCGTTACTTTGGTATGGTTCTTCTAATCTTTCTCCGTGGTCATAGTTCACAGTGAAAAAGTTAATGTATCTGAAATACTGTATTCTGATCCTTATCATTAGTCATTCCACCTAACGTTTTCCCCATTGTTAAAATGTCATCCAAGTATCATTTCAATGTTTAAGTCATAATGTCTGGTGATCTGTTTTGAATTCCTTGAATTGAAATGACCAGATTAAAGAATGAAGAATTTTACGGCTATATGCGTTACTTTTCAGAACACATTATAGTCATTAATAGACATGTGTAAAGGCGGCATCTCGCTGACTTTTGCAGCTGTTTTCTTCCATCAACCTGTTAAATTCTGGAGATGAAGGATCAGTGTGTGTTTGCCTGTGTAAACATGTGGGAAGGGAATGAGAGGAGACAGAAAGGGGGAGAAAGGGAAACAGGCCAAGACAAAGAGAGAGGTTAAGGGAGGAGGGAGAGAACAAAACAGGATGGAGGGGGAGATGTGAGAGAGAGAGAGAGAGAGAGAGAGAGAGGGAGAGGGAGGGAGAGAGAGGGAGAGAGAGAGAGAGAGAGAGAGAGAGAGAGAGAGAGAGAGAGAGAGAGAGAGAGAGAGAGAGAGAGAGAGAGAGAGAGAGAGAGAGAGAGAGAGAGAGAGAGAGAGAGAGAGAGAGAGAGAGAGAGAGAGAGAGAGAGAGAGAGAGAGAGAGAGAGAGAGAGAGAGAGAGAGAGAGAGAGAGAGAGAGAGAGAGAGAGAGAGAGAGAGAGAGAGAGAGAGAGAGAGAGAGAGAGAGAGAGAGAGAGAGAGAGAGAGAGAGAGAGAGAGAGAGAGAGAGAGAGAGAGAGAGAGAGAGAGAGAGAGAGAGAGAGAGAGAGAGAGAGAGAGAGAGAGAGAGAGAGAGAGAGAGAGAGAGAGAGAGAGAGAGAGAGAGAGAGAGAGAGAGAGAGAGAGAGAGAGAGAGAGAGAGAGAGAGAGAGAGAGAGAGAGAGAGAGAGAGAGAGAGAGAGAGAGAGAGAGAGAGAGAGAGAGAGAGAGAGAGAGAGAGAGAGAGAGAGAGAGAGAGAGAGAGAGAGAGAGAGAGAGAGAGAGAGAGAGAGAGAGAGAGAGAGAGAGAGAGAGAGAGAGAGAGAGAGAGAGAGAGAGAGAGAGAGAGAGAGAGAGAGAGAGAGAGAGAGAGAGAGAGAGAGAGAGAGAGAGAGAGAGAGAGAGGGAGAGAGAGGGAGAGAGAGGGAGAGAGAGGGAGAGAGAGGGAGAGGGGAGATGGAGAGGGAGAGAGAGAGGGAGAGAGAGGGAAAGGGAGATAGGGAGGGACAGAGGGAGAGAGAGGGAGAGAGAGATAGAGAGAGAGAGAGAGGGAGAGAGAGAGGGAGAGGGAGAGAGAGGAGAGAGAGAGAGAGAGAGAGAGAGAGAGAGTGAGAGAGAGAGAGAGAGAGAGAGAGAGAGAGAGAGAGAGAGAGAGAGAGAGAATCTTAAGGAATTGATTTATTGAATTACTGTAGGGACTACCTAGTTAGAAACCTATAGGTGAGTGGGTTAGAGTTGATATGGAGTCTGACTCCTAAGGCAGAGGACTTCCTTCAAGGATTTAGGCTTTTTTTTCAAGCCTTCATCTAATTAGATGAACCACCCTTTTGCTAGTAACGGTAATCTCTTTATTGGCTTTATTCAAAGTGTGCTAATTTAACATTGCTCAGAGCACTTTATAAAGTGACTCACAGCAATATCCAGACTGCTGTGGACGTAACAACTGGGTGCCATAGCCGGGCAGGATGTGGGAATGAACCCTCACATTCATGAGCTCAGCAAGGTGCATGCAGTGTGGTAGAAGGCCAAGGTTTTTCTTTTTCTTTTTTTTTCCTCAAATTTCTCTCTATGAAATCACAATGGATTTTTCAGTACTTGTGTATACTGTGTTACACTCAAATTTTAAACATTAGGATTGTCTCATGCAACTTGGGAACAAAGCTTTTAAGTTCTTCATCAAATGATGCTGAAGACAGAGCCTGAATCTGAGGCCCTTACAAACAAGAATCAAGAATAATCCTGCACCTTGATACAAACAAGTAAACTTGGGCACAGGGTTAAATGCTCACCCTCTCAGTTTTCTCAAATGTAAACTCCCTTTCCCAGATGATTATGAGTTTTAACTTGAAAAGTTTTAAAGTCCGTAATTCAGTATCTACCATATATAGACTCACATTTCTGTTCATTTTGTCCTAGACTTAGTCAGTTTGAGCTGTTACAACAAATAGCCTGTTTTGTGACACTATTCCTGGGAAGATGTGAACAACTGTCTCCTCACCCCAGATAGAGAACTGCAAACAGACCAAAGTAAAGATACCACCAAAGTCTAACTTGGTGAATTAATGAGTTTATTGAGGTTGTTCACAGGAGCATGAGTGGGGGAATACAGTAGCATGGCCAACTCAAAGGCAGCTGTATGACCAAAAGTCCATGGGTAATGACTCCTAAAGCTGGAAACCTAAAGCCATCTGCAGGATTTGCACCACTCAGAGAGTTTCTCTTCAGCAGTCCTTACTGATTCTAATTTTTTATGTGTTTGAGTATTATGCCTGCATGTAGGTAAGTGCACCTGTATCATGCAATGCCCATGGAGGATAGAAGAGGATGTCAGATCCCATGGAACTGGAGTTACAGTAATTAGTCACCATGTGGGTGCTGGGATTCAAACCTGGGTCTTCTCCAAAAATGGCCGGTGCTCTTAGTAGCAAAGCCATCTCTCCAACCCCAACTTACTGATTCTATATCCTTGGGGAGGAAGGCGCCTTGTGAATTTGGTAAGCTTCAGAGACTTCCTGACAATTGTGAGTTGTTGAGTGCCTAAGCCTTCAGGAGCCTCCCTTTAGAACTTCTTGAGTCTTAAAGAACTTCTTTCCAGGATGGAAAGTTTCAATTTGGAGGAAATTGTCACATAATACCTCCACACATAAGCTGTATGGCTTAAACAGCAAATAATCATTCCTCATTTACAGAGGTTGAGAAGCTCAAGGTCATGGGGTAGATCAGGGATCTGCTGGGGAACCTGCTTCCTGCTTCCTGCTTCCTTCTTCCTGCATGCTTAGATGGTGAGCAGAAAATCATCTCTCCCACATCCCTTCTCACGCAGGAGCTAAGTCTACCCGTGAGAGCTTCATCTTCACGACCTGTTGCCTGAAGTTCCTGTGTCTCAATACTATCACACCGGAAGTTACAATTTCAGTGTAGGACTAGTGGAAACACACTCAGCCCCTTAAGCACCCCCACATGCTTTCAGATTATCAGCCTATAGCTCATTTCTGATAGTGTAGAACATTCTTTCCCTCTGAATGCTCAGCACTCCAGCAGTTCTTCAAGGAAATATCTTTTGGTGCATACCCAGTTCTCACTTCTGTGATCTCATGAATGTAAGTACACAAACCACTAGTCCACACTCTAGAGGATGGTGGATCGGTCCACTCATTTCTTTATTCCTTTATGTAACAAATATATATGGAATCTCATGAACTATTCTGTTTTGTGATATGTGAATGGGATAACTAAATTTCCTGTCCTGGAAATTTAGATATTAATGGGATAAATGCTCAAACAAGAAAAACAACAAAATGTGTGCTCAAATCTTGTAACCATACAATGATGCTATATTGGGCATGATAGTCCAGAATATTCTATAGTAACCATCACTAGACTTCACTAGTATAATATAACAGAGGCTTAATTTTTAAAACTTTTGTTATTTATTTATTCATTTATTTAATTTTTGATGAGGGGTTTGTGCCATGGTGTAAATGTGAAGGTCAGTAGACAACTTGTGAGATTAGATTCTCCCCTTTGACCGGCCATATGAGTCCTCCTGGTGGATGAACTCAGGTCATCAGGGATGGTGGCAAGTACCTTTATCTCCGGAGCCACTCACCAAACCAGAGGACTGATTTTGTTTATGACCAGTCAGTGACTATTCCATGCAACTCTAAAGTCACTGTCCTCAGTCTTCTAAGATGATTCCTTCTTTTCACATCAGGGCATGCTTCCACCGGGGAGCAAACAGCAGACACCAGCAGCTAAAAGCTTGGGCATGTGTAGCTGCTGTTCCCTTTGCAAATGTCTGACTAGATCACAGGACTGGGCTGCTTTCAATGGCACAGGGAAGCTCAGACCATGGTAACTATAGCAGTCAAAGAGACCCAATTGTATGGACCCCAAATATTAAGTGTGATGAAAAATAGCTAGAGAGACCGAAAGAAGCCATTTCACCAGAGTAACAAAAGCAAAGTAAGTGGTGTTCATGGACGCTGTGACATAAAACCGTAATAAAGTATGTATTTCAGAGTTCTGAGTAAATATGAAAACTAGCCAATAACTAAGTTGGTTGTTGGATATGAAAAAAATGAAAGTCATTCATAATTGTCTGAAGTTTGGCCAACACAGAGTTATGAAGTCTTTTCAAGGACAAGGTGAGTAATATTTAGATCAGTGCCCTTGATTGCTTAGGAAACATTTTTACAGTTGATGCTCATTGTTGTAAGGTCTTCTAGCTTTCCTACCAGAGAAACTGTCTCATAAACCTGAAATTACAATTTTGTTCTGAAACTTGAGAGCCACTACTTGTCATTCTTCTCCTTTGTCTGGAATTTTTTTCTAAACCAATGGCTAAGTATCCAGTAAAAGTAAAAACAATGGCTGTGCATGGTGGTGCTTGCCTTTAATCCCACTATTCAGGACAGATAGGCAAGCATATCTTTGTGAGATCCAGGATAGTCAGGGCTACATAGTGAGACCCTGCTTCATAAAACAATAACAACAACCAAACCAAACCAACCCAAACCAAACCAAACCAAACCAAACCAAACCAAACCAAACCAAACCAAACCAAACCAAACCAAACCAAACCAAACCAAACAAAAAAACAGCAAAGAAAGCGGTAACACTACCTCCATGTAAGAATTTGCAAACTACAGGCTAGAGACATGGCTCAATGGTTAATAGCCCTTGTCGAGAAATCTTAAGGACCAAGGTTTGAGTCCCAGCACCCATGTAAAACACTGGGTGGTTTGTAAATGCCTGGCACTCCAGCTCCAAAAGATCAGATACCATCTTCTGGCTTCTGAGTGTACACACAAACACACACACTCACACGCACGCACTCACACACATGCACAGAAGAAGTAAAAAGGAAAGAAGGAGGAAATATAAACAGAGCTGGAGAGAGAACTCAGTTTTTAAGAGTGCTTGCTGCTGTTGCTGAGGACCCAACTTCAATTCCCAGCATCCACAACAGATGGCACCCATTAGCTTGTAACTCCAGCTCCAGGAGATCTGATTCCCTCTTTTGGACTCCATGGGCAATAACATGCATGTGCGCATGCACACTCACACACACATACACTCACACACATGCACACACACATTAGAAAAATTACAGTCCACCATCTTATCTTTTTAAAAACATCTTTTACAAATTTAACATCTCAATAGTTATGTGAAAAGAGATTTCATCAATTTGCATGAAGAGGTCAGGAAGAATCAACATTTTAAAATATCAAAACCAAACAAAACCTCAAAGCCTTGAACATCTTTCCTGGTGATGAATTCGTTTTTTGCTTTCCAGGTTTACAGAACTACAACTCCATGTTTTTTCTATGTGCTTGCCGTTTGTGTGCTTGCTGTTCATGCCGCTTCCCTTTGACGAAATCTGTGTATTAGTTACCTTTTTTCCTGCTGTGGCAAAATATCTCACAGTAGCAACTTAAGGGAGGAAGGAAGGTTTATTGATCGCGGGTATAATCCATCCTGGTGGGGAAGTCATTGCGGCAGGAGTGCCAGGCAGTTGGTCACACTGTGTAAGGAGACAGAGAGATGAATATTGATGCTCAGTTACCTTTCTCCTCTTCATTCAGCCTGGGACTCCAGCCTATGAAATGGTGCAGCCAATTTAGGCTAGGCCTTTACACCTCAATTAACCCAATCTAGAAACACTGTCACATTTGTTCTTGGTTTGTCTTCTAGGTGATTCTAGAAGGCAATGAAACTTAACTATCACAATCTGTACAATTAAAAATAATAACAAATGACTCAAGAGGACCCAGCTTTTCTTTAGGTGGATAGGTCAAGAGCATTCTCTTCTGGTCAAACCGAAAGAGGATGTCTCTCTACCTCTTTGACAGTCATCTCAGCACCATCATTTTCCCGCCATGATGTGTAGGCAGCTGGTTAGTCTTAGGAGTTGAGAGTTTGTCTTCCCTGGTTCCCAGGCTGAGTTTGCCATGAACCTGTGAATGCCCATGTCTTTTGATGCCATTCGCTGCTCTTGAATTTCCCTGAAATTTGTTGGTTAATTGGCAACTGGGGCACAGTTGGCCTCTGATTTAGAGAGTACTTCAAAACAGTTGCCTGCTACCTTTACTCGATCATTTAAGTAGAAAGCACCGTTACTCCAACAGAGAAGTGACATAAAACGAGTTCAGATATGAGTATCTTACCTCCCAAATTGTCGTGGCTACTAGTGTCTCTAAGGGGGTGGGGAATAAAGAACAACACAGGTTTTATAATTCTTACAAACCCACTCTGCATGACTTAAGGAAAGCTTTAAATGTGCAATGAGGATTCTTAGGCTAAAGACAATTGATACCCAGCACATTACAATAATCCAATGAAACAGAATAGCATTTTGGAAAGTGGCAATTTGTGTAGAAATTGCTGATAGCATCCACACATGCTGGGAACTTTACATATAAGTGCGCTGTAGCTTTGATTGAAGAGTCATTTATTTGGCCTTCCAGTTGTAAATAAGACAATATCCTTTTCCCTTCAGGGGATCTCCCAATCAGTTATTAATATGAAAATACCACAGCCTTTGTCTGTAGTGACTGAATTAGTGAGCACAATCTAGGCTACTGCTCTTCTTGGTTTTAGGATTTGAAGGACCTCAGTGGGTCATGGAAGATGACAATAATCTAAAGTTGAAGGTGTTTTGATCCCAGGTCAGAAGATTTGGATGGAGTCCTTGCTGTATTACTGTCATCAGTTTATCTCTCCACATCAAGTCCTCACCAAGTACATTAGTTACTCTTCTCATTGCTGTAACAAAATACCTGACAAAAGTAAATGAAGGGAGGAAGGGTTTATTTTGTCACAGTTTGAGAGTGCAGTCCATCAGGACAGAGAAGGCATCGGGGTAGGAGTGAGGCAGCTGGTCACATTGAATCTGGGCAGAGGAGGCATCGGGGTAGGAGTGAGGCAGCTGGTCACATTGCATCTGCAATGGAAACAGGAGAGATGAACCAGGAACAGGGAGAGATGAATGCTGGCTCAGCTTGTTTTCTTCTTTTTCATTCAGTCCAGGACTCCATTCCATGGAATGGTACCACCTGTAGTTAGGGTGGGTCTTTCCACCTCAATTAACCAAATCTAGAAAATCTTCACAGATGTGACTAGAAGTGTGTCACCTAGGTGATTCTACTTCTCCTCAAGTTGACAATATCACACCAAGCCTAAGATGTCATCTTGTGGTCTTTATCCTTCCCTGGTGTCAGGGCAGCCTCAGGGCACTAGATGCACATTCCAAGGACACCTTTTCTTAGTGGGATTTCTGTATTTGCTGTTCCCTATCATTGAGTCGCTTTACTCTCTCCAACCCATAGATACAGGCTAGTATTTATGGGGCAGATATGACATGCTAAAAGTATCCTGAATTCTTCTGGTGATTACCTTAGCTGATCCTTATGTGAACTATACAAAGTAGACAGCAACATTTGATGGAAAAAAGAAATCCATCAAATGGCAGGGACAGTAGAGGGAGGCATGACTGGAGCCTAGGTGGGCTGACTGGTAGTCAAATCTGCTCACACTAAACACTCCAACAGCACCCAAAACTCAGGACATAGTTCCTACCCTGTCTTTGACGTCTAGACTTTTTTTAGAGAGAACATTTTCCTGATGGTCCTTTTTCAAGTGCACGCCTCATGACTGTTTCTCTTTGATTTCCATTTCCTCACAAAATAGTCTTGGGCTGTGTGTTTATCCCTTGGTATACTCCCTCCAACTGGGACATCCGTGTTATGAAGGAAGAGCCTTTTTTGTTCTGTGGTCTCCATATCACCTGTGCCTAGTTCAACTCCTGACCTATGTTTCATTAAAGAAGGAAATACACAGGCTGATGAGATGGCTCTGCCAGTAAAGGTTCTTGCCACCATGTCTAAAGACTTGAGTTCAATCACTGGAACTCACATGGTAGAGGGAGAGAGCTAACTCTTCAGGGTGTCCTCTGACCTCTTCAGACATACACACATTATTACATTTACAACAATTTTAAAAATGAAATATACCAAAAGCATGCTGCGAGTTAGGTGACGATCGTGCTTAAAATATTTTGTTCTTCAAATACACACAGAACACTTTCTTTGTGCATGACTCCCTGTTAGTTTTTTGAGCTGTGAAGGATGTGACCTGCTCTTCTGAGTTAAGAAGTTCACAGAAGAAATACATCCAGATGGCACCCTGGGAGGTGGGATTCTAAGGAAAGCTGCTCCGGAGGGTAACCTGTGAAGGAAGGGCTGAGGTAGAGAACTGGGGATGATCATGGCTATTACATTCCCAACCTCAGCTCAGCTCAGCTCTTCTCAGTGGGGCTCAGGGCAAGGCCATAGGGGCCAAGGGTAAAATTTGGGCTCTGACACTAGAACAGAAAGAAAGGACCACCAGGTCCTCTCGGGTCTTGACAACCACTCCAAGGAGCAGGATTTCCCTGAGCAAAGTGTTATCACCAAAAGATTTTGCAACCAGTGCAGTTTTTATTATCTGATTAGTTAAAGCCTTTCACCATTTTACATATAAGCCGCTGAGACCCAGAATAGCCCCTTTAAAGTAAGTGCAGAGCTGATTTAATTTCTTCATTACAGTGCCCTTGGGGGAGGGGGTTTGGAAGGGGGGTGTCTCATGCTTGCTCTCCAACCTCCCCTCCTTTTCTGACAAAAGTAGAAAACTTGAGGAACTGTGCCTTGGTTGGCAGAGCTTGCTTAGTATGGACAAGGCCCTGGGTTCAATCTCCAATGCCTGCGATCCCAGCACTAGAGAGGTGGAGGAAGGAGGATCACAAGTTTAAAACCATGCCCTGTTACATAGACAGTTCAGGGCTAGCCTGGGATCCATGAGAGCCTGTCTCAAAGAATAAAATAAATAAAAACAAAAGTAAAACATAAAATTACCCACCATTCTTACCTTTCTCCACAGGGTGCCTTTGCTGGTACACAGAATCCAGAAATAAGCTGCCCTGAGCCGAGGCGGTTGTCCCAGGGTGGTCTGACTTGTACAAAAGTAACATCGTGTGTACCAAATTTTGTTCTTTGTGAGGAAACTGCGTTTGTACCAGGAGTCTTTTATCTCAAAGGAAGGCTTGAAAACCCAGCGGACTTGGGCTAGTGCAGGGGCGCTCGGAGCCTGGCTGCCCACGTTCCGGGCATGCGTGAGCCCTTCAGCAAAACACAGCTGGCACAGCTAATTTTAGCCTTGCCGCTGCCTTGCAAAGAGACCCTTTAAGGAAATATATTTTCTCTGAAACAATCTGTATTCTAATGTAGCAGCTGAGAGACATGTCAGAATATTATTACTGGGGAGGGGGGACTCTGACAAGTAATTGTGAATTTTTGTTCATCTTTTTGAGATATTGGTAAAGCCAGGAAAAGATCCATGAATCAAAATTATCATGAAAAGAGACAATGGCAAGGGCAGCAATTTTATTCAAGGAGCTAATAAGCCTAAGGATCGCTCGCTTTGATTTTTTTAAAAAACTAGACGGATATAAGCATAAGAAAGATTCTGATTATTAAGTTGAGCAGCGTGATGTACTGGGGGCATGGCTTATGCACAGACATACCAAACTAGATGCTCGGAATTTCTTCAATACTTCAGCGTCCTCTGTGTCCTCTAGAAAGTAAAAGGTTCATTTCTCCTTCAGGTCTTGGGCTTTTAGTGTGTTAACAGGTTTTGAAAAAGCCCCTGAGCATACTTTATATTTTTCTATTTAACCAGCAAGGTTAGCTCATATATATATATAATTCCACCCCCACCCCTTTTTTCTTTTCTTCTTCCTCCCTGCTCCTCGCTTCCCTCGCAGGGTCTCGGCTGTTTTGTTCAGCCGTGTCATGCCTTACCTCTGGGAACTTGGCGATTGGAGAGAAGGCAGCGGGCAGCGCTGTCGGTGCAGGGCAGGGAGGGATGGGGCCGCGCCCCACCCGGGCGCCGCGCAGGGACGCTCGGGTTCGGTTCCGCGGGCTGCTCGGCTGCAGACGCCGTTCGATCTCCTCCTATTCCAGCTAGCCAGCAGAGGGAATCGGAACTTTGCTTGCAGCACGGGTGGCAGCAGCCTTTTTTTTTTTTTTTTTTTTTTTTTTTTTTTTCTTGGAGGAAATACTGCAGCCTTCTGGACTGCGTAAGCTGCTCCCTGGAGAGGCTCTCTCGGTTCCACCCACTGGCTGGAAGGAGGGGAAGTGAATGAAAAGGGCGGACTACCCCAACACCATGTCACTCTGGGAGCCAGACAGCAGAAACTAAGCTTGCGCCGGGTTCTTTTTCTTTTCTTTTCTTTTTTTTTCTTTTTTCTTTTTGTTTTCCTTTTGTTTCTTTTCTTTTTCTTTTTCTTTTTCCTTTTGTTTCTTTTTCTTTTTTAAAAAATTCTTTTTTCTTACGGCGGGGAAAGAGGCACACAGGAGGAGACTGAAAACTGAACTACAAGGATTCCGAGTTGTGCTAACAGATTTTTTTTTTTTTTCTCCTTCCCCTTCACAAGCGCCGGCAATTGACACCGCTAGAGACAGGCTGGTTAGAGAGCACACTGCTTCATCCCAAGTGCACCGGGCAGCCGGGAGGAACCAGGCAGATCCTGGGAAGCCGCCTGGGGGTTTCTCCACGGATCTCACCCCCCCATCCTTATTTTTAATTCTTCTTTTATTCCTTTGGTGTTTTTGTTTTGCTTTGTTTTGGTTTTGTTTTCAATTCATCCGTGTTGGAACTAGCGAGTGGTGGAGTCTCATTAGACATCCCAGACTGTCGCGAACCCTGGATTAAAGAGAAGGAAGCTTGGCCTGGGGCACTGTATACCCTGTTACCCAGTTTCCTGCCTCCGAGATAAAGATTCCAGCTACATGGGCAAACGCCTGGATCAACCACAGATGTACCCCCAGTACACGTACTACTATCCCCAGTATCTCCAAACCAAGGTATGGGTCGACACCGGTTGGCAAAGGTAGAGCGGTGTCTGTCTTTTCTTCGCTGGGATAGGATGGGGACCTTTCTCTACCCCTCACCCCCGTCACCTCTGGCGACCTCTTTGAAATGAGTAACAGTATCAAGAGAGTGAATGAGACAGAGGAAGAAGGGAAAAGAAGGACGCTTGGAATGGTGGCTTTCTCTTTAAAGACAGATGATAGTTTCAATGGAGTTCTTTTGTTATTTAGCAGTACACATGCTCCTGAGAGGGTGAAAGTCTTTTGCAGGTGGGCTGGGTTTGTAGAAAGGAGGTCCCCACAGGGACTCTCCGAGACAAGAATATAAACTCCTGAGCTTTTCTAGTGAGCTGTTCTTTGTGTGCGGGTCTCAGAGATGTTTTGCGTTTTCTTTTTCTCCATTACAGGAGACACACCAGGGTCGGGGGAGACTCAAACTTTTCTTGGCCTAGTGCAGCATGAAAGAAGGGTTTGGGGAAGTCCAGGGCACCCACTCAAGTCTCTTAGAGTTTGTTTGGGTATGTTCTCATTTTTGGTTGTCTCTATTTTATAGGAGAGATGACTGAGGTGTTAGGGACTGAAAGAACTTGGAGATTGCAATCAATAGTCTTTACTTGGGCGCTGCTTTTATTTCCCGGGTGTGCACTGCCTGCATCTTGAAAAGGCAAGGACTGTAACTGACAATAATTGGACTTGAATTGGTTAAAGACTTTGGGCTTTGTGTGTGCATGTGCTTAAATGATCATTAGGGGCCCAGAGACAAGCCCACAGAACTAAGCAGAGGGCAGTGTCAACCCTGAACTTTATCCTGCAGTTGAGACATCAAAGATTCTACAGTGTGAAGGCACTGTTCCAATTTGTCAATTCTGATCGACTTGGTTTGAGGGGGAAAATATTCGTGGAGTAACCACCTTGCACACTAGGATAATCTGATTTTGTGCTGCGATAACCAGACCCCACCATCTTAATAATCAAATATGCAGACATGAGCAAGGAGTGCCTAAGTGATGTGTGCTGTCGCCAGAGCTTGCTGGTGTGATTAGGGTTTGGTAATTCGTGCTGTAGTTATCGCTCATTGATTCTGTCTCATCGGACAATGCCCATCTGAGAGCCAGACTGGGCAGCAGTGTCTCAGGACAGCCTTAAATGTTGTTCCTTCTTTTTTTTTTTTTCCCTATTTCCTTTCTTGTTTGCAAAGGCTCTGTGATCTGCCCTGCCCCTCCAAGGTCGACTCACATCGCCTTTGTGAGCATTTAGTTTGTGCTACTGCTTACATATACCAGCCCTCCTGCCTGGTGTCCTGAGTTTTAACTCTTTGGGTGACTGGGCAGGGAATGTTGCCTGCTAATTTTCTTAAAGAAATGGTCAGGCAAGGGCAAGTTAAAAAAAAAAAATACAAGAATACTCACAGTCCTTCTCCCCTCTCCAAAGAAACATAAACAATAAGCTCATGGGTTGGCCTGAAAAATATCATACATTCCACCTCTTTTACTCATTTGGCTAAATTTTCCAAATGTTCCAAAAATCGTGCTTTGTGTTGGTCCTAGATTTCCACTACTGTGAATAATCACAAGTAAAACTTTTGATTGAAGTGAATGAAATAATTTGTTGTTGTTATTGTTCTTCTAGAGATTTATTTTAACCTATTGTTATCAGGAAATAATGCTGTGCACAGTACATCAAAGATACAGGGTGCTGGGTAAGCCACCCTGGTAGAAAGTGTGTGTGTGTGTGTGTGTGTGTGTGTGTGTGTGTAGTGGTAGTGGTAAAGCAGGAGAATGGAGAGGTGAGGGAAAGAGGAGAGAGTCTGAAGAATTCAGAGGGAGGTTTTTCAAGACTGTTCTGGGGTCCTGTGTTGTTTAGTGTCCTGGACACCCGCGTCATCTGGATCTTGTTACTTTCAAGTTAGCCAAAGCCATCAACGTCTGGAACATTTTTAAGAAGTTAGCTCCATTAGGTGTTCTAAGCTGATATTCGGGTAATCAGATCAGGCTCGAGAGGGACTGTGAGATCAGCTACTTTAGAGATCATGGTAGCTCACATTGACTATTACATTATAGCATGTCTGCATTGCTGTGGAGTTGTCACGTATTGCTATAGTGCCCCTTTGGAATGACAGACAATAATAACAACCCTGGAAACTGGAGATGGGAAAATCTGCCCGTTTCAAAACTTGGATTCACAGGAAGTGTCAATATGCAAGTCTATTTTACCATGTGGGGACTTTCTGACAGTGTTACTCCAATGTGTGGATAAATAAAATGCTATTTCCACATGACCTTTCACCCTCTCTACACATAGCTCAAAATATCATTCCTAATGCGTTAAAAAGGAAGGAAGTGATGCTTATGTTTATTTGGCGAGCCTTGATGGAATCCACAAAAATCCTCTGTACTAGCTTTGGTTTCTAGTTGTAACCCGACTTCAAACGTCACAGTTCTTTAAAAGGAAATTCACATGTAAAGAATATTTATGTTTGATAGAACTAGAATTCTATGGTAGCGAAAAATCACATTCTGGGGATATCATGCCTTAAAGTGTTGCCTAAAGTTAAATGTTTCTCTTTCTTTCTAATACACAGACAAATTTTCTAGCATTTCTAACTATGTGGTTTTGCATATGTAATATGTATGTATGTGTGATATATGATTGATTTGTGTGTGTATGTGTGTGGGGGGGTGGGTGTGTAATTCTTGTAGGACTTTAAACAAATCAAACTGTTTATTATAATTTTCAGAAAATGCGAAAATCAAACATTTGCTTTCTCTTTAAATAGTGTAGCATTAAAAACAGTTTCTAAGTTCTTATGACAAAACAGCATAAAATTATATTTTAAAAATGAAGGCGTGTATTTTCATTTCTTCAAATATATACTATAGTTTAAAAGAAATTATGACATTTCCCTGCCATCTCTTTTTCTATTGTGCAAGAACCAAACTTTCAACTTTTAAAAATAATTAGAAATGGACTATTTATGTTTCACCTCCTTGAAAAATTTTTCAGAAGATCAAAATATTTTGTGTGAGAAAAATGCACAGTAAATAGCATACAAACTATTAGATAGCATAAAATACATGAACTAGAATGTATTAAATGACATGAGGCTCAGGTAGCTGTAATTTGTATCAGTGATCCTGTGTCACCCCTCTTCTGCGTGCACCTCAAGTCTCAAAATATTTTCTGCATGAGTTTCTTTTGGATTAAGGTTTTTTTTTTTTTTTTTTTTTTTTTTTTTCTGCCTAAAAAAGCAACCTCAAGGAGAAGGATGATTTTGGGTATGGCATGAAGAAAAAGCCTAGTGACATGTTATAATATTTCAATAAGAGAGGGGATTGGACTAAAATAAAGTTTCTCAAAGCAAATTGTTGCTTGGACGTGCTTTAAACTAATCAATAACTCGAGAGAAATGAGATCTGAAAACAGCACATTATCTTAAGGACAAAATATAAAATGACAGTTGGTTCATTATAACGTCTTATTTTACAAGTATTCAGAGAATCCACCTGTTGATGTTGGATTCTGAGACTCCAAGTAATTTCACTGTGAATTTGAGACACTTGGGTGGGGGTATTTCTTGAAATAAATAAACAAACTAGTCAAGAGGAAAGCTAAGAAAGGTCAAACGTGCTCACTGGTGAATAGCTATTTATGGTCAAGAAATAGGTATTTCTTATGTGATATTTGAAAGGCTTCAGAAACCTCACCCTGACCCCCAGCATTTGTCCCTTCTTTCCTTTCCCAGCTCATACACTCCCCTACCAGCCCAGTAACAGAACACGCTTCCTCTCTTTGACTATGTGGCTCCCCATTTCAAGAAGTTCTTGAAGGAAGAGAGGGGTCAGACTCACAGACCGTCTCTTGGTTTTCCTGCTGATGGCACTCAGATGAGTTTCTGAGATGTGCTTGAAGAAGGGTCAGGTGTGAGGTGTGATTTACCAACTTAGCTTCAGCATCAACTTCTGCCATCCACAGCCCAGTCTGCTGCCCTCCTCTAAGAGTCAAGCTGGGGCTGGCTGAGCGTGCCATAGAAAATAAACACTTGGAAACGCAGGGGTAAAGAGCAGGCAAAGAAAGAGGGGTTCCTAGAGGACACAGGGTCTATTCCTGAAGATGTGAACTTTCAGATCCTTTAAAAGCAAAACAAAACAAGCCCTCACTCTACTCCTCAGGCAAGTATATGAACTCGACCTTGCGGAAGGAGGGAAGGAGGTTAGATTTTCTTTAGTACTTCCTGCCTGGGATTTGCATTGATGGCCAGTCTTGGTAACTTTCCAATTGTCTTAAAACAGCCCCTGAAAATTCCTAAGTTCTGTTTTCCTTTGAAAGCTTGAAACATACAAAACTGGTTTTCAAAAAAAAAAAAAAACCCTCCCATTAGATTCAATTTCCAAATATTTTCTTTTGCTTCAGGAAGACCATAGGAAGGCATGAGACCATGGTATATCTTGTTTGTCTTATTTTTGAGTGTACAGAATTCTAACTTGTTTTAAACAAAAGAAATAAACAGAAGCAAGTACCACCCTCCTTTTTCAGTCCTCTACTACTGCACATCTTTATGACAGGTGGGGTTGGATACAGTCCTAGTACATAGTTTTTCTGTCTTTTCTCTAATGCAATCCATTTTTTCATGGCACCAAGTATGATGTCTACTTAGAAAGAATTAGAAATGTTTGGAAAGTTCGTATGTTTTTCTCTAGAATAAATCTGAACTTAAAGGAAACATCAACTATATTTCTTTTAACTGTAACTTCTTAGAGCATTTTCCTTAAATGTACTTCCCATTTAGAAAAGAACAGAATTATACAACAGAGAAATATTTTCGTGAAGTAATAAGCTCTGTTTGGGTGCTGAGTGTAGGGCCAGTTTGAAGGGACAGGCAGAGACGAGGAGGACAGTGCAAGTTCATTTCGGGTCTTTCTGGATTCAGGAAGTCTGGAGGCCTTCATTTTACACTAATATAATTTTTCACAATCCTTTTGGACGTTATCAGTTCTTCTGATAGAGAAGTGTTTCACTCACAATTGTGTCCACGCCAGACTTTAAGAACACCAGTCTTTTCCTAGAAAGGAGCACTTTTTTTGTAGTGTCAAACTTTTGATTCAGAGTCAATGGTGGATGTTTGTTGGCAATTGGCTTCAAGTACTACATTAAAATTGTTTTGTAACAGTCTCATATACCACAGCTGTATGTGATTAAATAGTGTAATATCAAAAGCATGTGAGAAGAGTCGGTTTCACGCTAACACTATTGCAAAGCAAGGGTGCAGATGGGACTGAAGAGGGGCCTAGGAGGAGCACGTTCATGTGCGGTGATGTGCGTTGAGGGCATGTGGGAAAACGTTGAACTATTTTGACTGTGCTTTAAAAAAAATCTATTTCCTGAAAATGGAAGCAGATGAATACTAATAATTTTAAAATATATATGCATATATATTCAATGGATAATGACATCTAACTAGAAGACATAGAGGTACTTAGTGGGGCTTAAAGTTGTGCAAAAGAAAAGCTCAGAATTACTCTCTAGGAATACAAATTCAAAAGGCAAAGGCAAGTTTATCATTTCTTTTTTGAAATTGTAAATGATTTTTCTTTCTTTCTGTTTCTATCTACTACTTAAATCTGTTGAAGTCTTGTCAGACTATTTACCTCCGAAGAAAAATTGGCATAAAATTCAGCAATTTAAAGATAGAAAAATAGGAAACAGTCTTTTTTTTTTTTTCAGTTTAAAATATGGGGAAATATCATAGTTGTCTGTGTGAGAACATGGGACTTCCTGCTGATGTTAAAAATTACAGTGTCACACAAAGGCCATAGATGCCCTTTGCTTCTGTTTCTATGGTAGTGGTGTTGTAAAGAAGTTTCTGGGTTTTCTTTTTGTTGCTGTTTTGCTTTGTTTTTTGAGACATGGTCTCTCTGTAGCCTCAGCTGTCCTGAAACTCATTATGTAGACCAGCCTAGCCTTGAATTCACAGACAGCAGCCTGCCTCTGCCTCCGGAGTGCTGGGATTAAAAGCATGCACCGCCATGCCTAGCTAGTTTCTGGATTTTATGAATAGGTTTTGGTGTTTTTGAGGTAATATTAGTTCCAGAGTTTTCTAGTGATTATTAATCGAGAGGATTAATAATATTAACAATCAGGCTGGGGAGATGGCTCAGTGAGTAAAGCCTAACTACCCAAAATGGGATCCCTGGTACCCACATAAAAACTGAACTCAGTACTAGGAGTCTGTAATCCAGTGCTTGTGTAGGGGAGATGGGAGGTGGAGTCAGAAACATCTCCAAAGGCCAGCTAGCTTGGGACAGGCATTGGGGAAAACTCAGAGACCCTACGTCAAACAAGGTAGAGGTGAACACTAACACCCAAAGTTGTTTTCTCATCTCCACACACACACCTGTACTCTCACACATGAACATGCACACACATGTGCACACACACAAATATAATAACCGATAAATTCATTATAATAAATCTATAACATAAACACATTTATATATAATACATGAACTATAATAAATAAATATAAGATACATTATTAGTAAGTGATTGTTTCCAAGGCCTTGAAAAAGTTTATAGAATTGGCTGTTGGTTTTCAGTTTTCAGACTTTAAATACCAAAGAAAGAAAGGAGGGAAAAAGGGAGTGGTGAGCTGAGTTTTTACTTTGTTTCATATTTTTCTTGCAAGTTGCTATTGACAGAGAATGTGTGCACATTGAATATTTTTTGCTTATTTTCCATCTATGTTTATCATTCAGTAAATATAATACCACCTAGAGTAAGATATATGAACAAAGTTTTACAATTTGAAATTTCAGTCTCATAGAGATACCAGGTTTAAAGAGTGTGGATGTAAAAGAGATATGGAGTCTTTATTTCTTTGGGAACATTATCTGATCACATGCCAGGGCTCTGGTCTGCAGGTCAGGTTCATTTGTTCTGGCCCCTGTCGGTTTAACATTTGGAATTCCCCTTTGGTGATAGCTCAGTATTTGGTATCCTGGTGGCGTTGGGAGGTGATCTGGGTTTGTCCCTATTCATGTGTTTTTGTTTGGTTTTTCAGTGTTTTCTATAGAGCAGTCGAATGCTGTTTTGTAGACTCTGGTGGTTTGACAAATGTAACTGTCTCTTCCCTCTCCACATCTGCATCTGACACACTAAGAGGAATTCATCCATTACTTGGGAGTGGGTGGAGAGGGGCAGGCCCAAAAGAAAGGCATCATTTAGTCATTACTGTCACAGGCTTTGCTGTGGTAGTTAAAGTTTTCTCCTCTGACTGGATACAATTAGAGCTTATCAGAGACTCAGTAGTGATTGTCTGATGACTTCCTTTTCTGCATTTGATTTCCACTCTGTAGGTAGTGGAGGAGCTAATGGGTGTATACAAGTTTGGCTAGATCAGCTGAGGTCAGAAGGAAAATGGGACTACCATCTTAAAGCACTGACAACTTTACTTTCATGAATGGATGTAGGAACCAGTGTCAAGGCAGAAGTAATAACTGGTAGATGAAATTTTGTTTTGAATGACCTTGGCAAAACCTACAAATTCCTGAATCTAAGAATAGAAGTCTCAGAAACATGGGAATAAAATACTGTAGTGACTGAGCTAAAATGATAACATCTCAAAAACATATAAACCCAAACAAATCCCTTTTTCTTGCTAAGGACCCTTCTTATTTCCCCCAAAGCTTCACTAAACTGAATTAATGAGACTAAATGTTATATCATGTTCCATCTTTAATAGTTTACTATTTAAGCTTTGACAGTTTTATGTTGTTTTCATATAATTTAGTACATAAATTACTATTTTACTTGTTGCAATTACACATTTATAATTGGAAAAGAGATAGGGAACATAAGCCTTAAGGAAATGACTTTGATTCTATGTGTCAGTTTGTTGGACTGTGAAATGGGTGTAATGCAAGCCTCACAGCATGAGTTTGACACCCAGAGCCCATGGTGGAAGGAGAAAAATGACTCCCAAAAGTTATCCTGTGATATCCACACACAGGCTGTGGCACGCACCCACCAGAACTAATACATACAAATCATATATATATAAAACACTAACTAATAAAACAGAAATTAATGCTATGGTCAGCATGCTACATGTGAGTGAACTTTTGATTATCTTATTTTTTTCTGATATTTCCACACTGGATAGAAATCATGTATAAAATTCAGTAAGAATTCTTGAAAAGCCTTATTACTTTTAAGATGTATTTATTTATTCTTTATGTGTATAGGTGTGTGTGCCTATGTGAGTTTATGTGTACTACCTACATGTAGTGCCTGTGGAGGCCAGAGGAGGGTGACAGGTCCCCTGGAACTAGAGTTACAGGTGATAATTAGAATTAAACCCGGGTCCTCTGCAGGAGCAAATAGTACTCTTAACAGCTGGGCCATCTCTTCCACCTCCTTCATACTGATTTTTATGTTGATTTCTATTGTCTACTTGTTTAAATCATTTTTTTTTCTGCTTGGAGACAATTCAGTGAAGAGAAATATGGAAAACAGAATGCTGCATGTTTTCCATTTTAAATGGTTTTCTTATGTAGATGAGCCTATGTGATGATATTGCTGATGTATGTAAACTCATGTTTCCTTTTTAAAACTTATCCATCACACAAATGTACAGGGGAAACCCTGAATATAACTTACAGCTAAGTTATCTTAAATTTGGACAGTGACATCTTGACTATAATTTAAAGCCAAGGTATCTTAAATGTTATCTATTATCAAATTTTTTGACATGAAATATTTGAAAGCATGACTATGGAGATTAGAATGACTTGGGAACTCCATTCCTTGACAATTCAATGTATCCCCCTGTTTATTTAAAACTTCAAGGATTTCAGGAATACCACCCTGCCCCCTACCAAACTCCATATGACATTCTTATGCATTGTGATATTTAATTTCTTCTTGAGAATGATAAAACCATGATTTCTTTGATTTCTGCTCGTCATCTGTAGAGTTGTGGCAACCCACATGTTAGCCTCAATCTGGACTTTTTCTCCCTGGCCTCTGGCTCAACCAATGCCAGGCACACCAGTCTTGCCTTCACTCATAGCTTCGGAATATTGCATTTTTCACAAAACTATGTAGGGAATTATGAAAAGTAGAAATTCCAATATTCTTCCTTTAATATATTGAAAAAATTACCCACTGATTAAATTTTGCTATCACTTGTTCAGGAAAATTTGCTTCATTTTAGCAGTGAAAGTTTTTGCTCCTTATTTATTCTTGTTGTATCTTCATTGATGAGCTCAAAAAGGAAGAGATAAGTCAGAGGGAAGGAACAGATCAATGAATAACAAAGATATTTTTCCCCAGTTTTGTGTTCTCCTTGAACAATGGTATAACATGAGTTTATTTACAAACCTGATTTTCTGTTCATTTTGGAGACTCCCCCCATTTCACATCCAACCAAACAAAGTATACTAACAATCTGAATTAATTTTTTGGCAATAAAATATTCTTTGAACACACATACTTAAATTCATTTGGTTTATACATAATTGTGAATTTGGACTCCTCTTTTTATATATGGAGTCCTTACAAGGTAAAAAATAAATGTAATCTATAGACCTTTTTGTCACAAAAAGTTATCAGATGACTAAATGGAGCAACAAATAGAATTAGTCATGTTTTATGTCTGGTTCTGCAGTTCAGTATTAAGAGTTTAGAGGTAACACACTTCTCTTTGTTATATTAGTGTTTTTGTGGATCCCTAAAAATGGTCAGGGCACTTCAAAAGCTGGTGGCCTACGTCTCATTGGTTGAAGATGCTGGGCTTTCAAGAGATATTGTGTTTGTCAGCAATCCCAAATTTCTAGGGAGGGACACATGACAGAACAGCACAGCATATCAGAAAATATCATTAACATTCTTTGGCTGACCCATCTTGAAAGTGGACACATTGGATTAACCTTTGGCAGCAAGAACAGCTGGAAGGTCCAGGTCTTGGTGCCAGGTTTACCGAACTCTTCATTGTGTCGTTGGTGGAACTGTCTGTGAGAGACAGAGTTTCGGCAGAACAGGTGTATCCTTGGGCTGCCTGTTTGAAGATAGAAATGGGTGGCAAATTAATGCCACGATATTTTTTTCTGTGGTGTAATCGTTCTTTATTCTTGTTTCGAACTATAGTTTTGTGTGTGTGTATGTGTGTGTGTGTGTGTGTGTGTGTGTGTCTTTCATGTTTCAAAACTGCTACTTGCTTCTCTATTCTAACAGTTTCCATAGTTTCTTCACTCTGGAACATTCTCCCAGTGTCCACAAAACCCATGTGCCTCTTAAAGAACATGTCTCTCCATGTTTGCCCAAGTCAACCTGATCCCCGTTGCTCTAGAAGAGTGGTGGGGAGAGTCTTGTTCGGCACACACTTTGAGAGAGTGTCTTGTTCTGCACACACTCAAAATCTTCCTGCCACAGCCTCCCAAGTGGAAGAATGGTGGAATAGCAGGTGTGTGCTGCCGCACCCTGATCATTTTCATTATCTGTGTCAATATTGTGAAAGGATCAAAGTCTCAGGCCCATACATGAGTACCTCTCTGTTTTAGTCAGGTAAAACTTCTTCATCCCTCTTTCCTTCCCTTCCTTCCTCCCTCCCTCCCTCCCTCCCTCTCTCCTTCCCTCTTTCCCTCTCTCCCTTCCTCTCTCTCCCTCTCCCTCTTTCCCTTCCTCCCTTTCTCTCTTTCTTTTCCTTTTCTCTCCCACCCCCTTTCTTCCTCCCTCCCTCTGTCCCTCCCTCTCTTTCTTGCTTGCTTTCTTCTTTCCTTTCTTCCCTTTCCCCTCTCTCTAGTTCTATAAATATTCCATACCTGCATATTTATCTCCTCCCCTAACCTTGGGGAAGAGGGGAATCCTCTTATAATCACTCCATGTGTCTTGTTGCTATGATAAAATACCTGACAAAAGCAACCTGAAGAAAAGGCTTATTCTGTCTCACAGTTGAAGAAAGGATGCAGTCCAAGAGAAGGAGAAACAGAAGGTAGAAAGCTAAGACCAGCAGATCTTCATCTACTTTAAAACTTCTGGGGGGTGATGACTTGTCTTCCTTTCCAGAAACTAAAGAGGACCGCTCGACAAGGAGAAGAATGTTTACTAGTAGGCAGGCCGTCTTTGGGCAAAAACTGAAATGTGAACCCAGATCTTGACGTGGAGGAGTCCCGAAGCTCAGGCTGTCAGTGTCTTGTGTGACAAAAAGAAGAAATGTTTGTGTGGACAATTGCTGCCGCAGCATTTAGCTGTGTCCTTCATTTGCTGGTGTGTGTGCATATGTGAATGTGTGCATGTGCATGAGTGTGCGATTGATATATATAGTGGAGGGATGCGCATGTGTGTAAAGTGTGCATGTGCATGAGGAGGCCAGAGGACAGTAGCAGGTATTGTCTCCTGGGAACCAACTATCCATCTTGTTTTTTTTGGAGACAGGGTCTTTCAATGAACCTGGAATTTGTCAAGTAACAAACTACAAGAATCCAGTGTCTCTTTGTCTTCAGGACTGGGATTACAAGCTCCTGGCTTCTTTAGAGGGGTTCTGGAGATTGAACTCAGGTCCCCATGCTTGTACAACGAACACTTTACCAACTGAAACATCTCTGTAGCCCCCTGCTGAGTCATTTTTGTTATTCTGATGTTCTCATCATGATTTCTCAAGGAGACCCTGTCTACAAGTCTTCTTGGGAGTTTTGTTTGAGAAAAAGATTTTTTTTTTTCAGGAAGAATCTCTAGAATCAAGTTTGTAAACAGGTCTCTAGGCATTTCTATGTGTGAATTATTCATGCAAGTCTGTATATGCTCAGAAATGTAATTGTGAGTGGTGCTATTGTTTTGTGTGGAACAGATCTGATTTTGAGGACAAAACAGTGACATTAGTTACAAAACCAGCAAAGCTGAACTGACACAAGAATCAGACAGTAGATGCTGCCAGCCACACAGTGCTGAGATTTTTAAGGCCAAGAATGTGCCGGGGACCCATGGACCAGATCAACTGAGGGTCTGTGTTCACTGGTGCTTGCTCTGGACTCAGCACAGGGTTATGTTAGAGGGGTGGAGCCTGAGAGACTGTCCAGATCTCACTACAGCCTGAGAAAGACAATAATTGTTATTATTTGCAGCCCAGCTCTTCTGCCACAATCTTTGATGCACTCAGGATAGCTGTTGGGCTACCTTCCCCTCGCATTCTGTCCTCTGCCTCTCCCCACACTGCCTGGACGTCCCTTCCTTGAGCTAATTCTTTTGATTCGGCCTTTTCACTTCTCTCCCTCTGTTTCTATTTCCCCTCCTTCCTCCCACGATCAAGTTTTCTTCTTTTTCTCTTCGCCCTTTGCACCAAAGCTTCTTCCTTCTTTTTGTTATTTAACTTTTGGTTCCTTCTTGGGTTTTGTTTTTCATTTTCAGTATTATTAACCCAAACAAACTTACGACTTTTCCCCATTTCTTCCCAAGGCAGAGGGAAACCAGCATTTGGCCTTCTTCTACTCGTGCTTGGTGGTGAATGTATTTCTGCTATTTTGGACATATGTGGATTCTATAGCTTGATTACTCATAAGATAGAGATTATCAAATTTATACCCTACTTATTCTGTAAACCATCTCTGGGCTAGGACCATAAGTTTTCATCTTTGAATGCCTCTGTGGGATCTAAGGTAGTGCCTGATACAGACCAAGGTCATAATAGAGGGTTTTCAGAATGAATTAGTCCAGCTTGTTCTGTGTGTCTCACACATGGTTTCCTATTGGGCAATGCTTTCTAAAACCATAGCACCTTCATCTCACCTGCACTTCCTGTTCCTTAATATGAAAAGGTATACTGGGTACCAAAAAATAACTTAGTAAAGTCTTCCCATGTCAATGCCTAGAGTATTATAACCACTTCCTGCTTCCCTCCCCAAACCCCAAACATGTGGATCACTAGGGCAGATACCCAGGGCTGTTGGTTGGAGTTAGTTTACACACTTGGCTAATGGTGCGCTCAGAAAGCAGCAAGTAGCTAAGTCAGAAGCCATAATAGAAAAGAAAAAAGAAACCACTGGTGCTGCATTCCAACCCAGCCAAGAGACTCAGTACACGGGCCAACTTAGAGAGTGGCGGAAGTAGACGTCAAAGACAGACAAGTAGCCAGGATTTGGAACTTATGGATGAGATTCAACAAGAAGGTCAGAACTAAATGGTAATGCAGTGCTTTGGAGGGAACCTGAGAGATAATTCCTGAGCAAGTCAAAAATACCATCCTTGATATGTGACTTTCTTTCATCGGCAAAAGATGGAAGTTGGACATATCAGGAGCTAGATCTAGCCCGAGGAGATAGGAGATGGACTGAGTGTTTGGTCTATCTTGTATCCCATTTCACTCATTCAATATCCAGGCTTTCCACTGAAACAGTCATCTATTAACTCTTTATGCCGTGCACCCATTCCAATAGTACCAGAACAGTTTTACAGAATTTTGAAGACTTCATAATTCTATAAAACATAAGACTTTCTCATCCGATTAGCTAAGAAAACTAATCAGGTGTAAACACTTAAATTAATAAGACATGGGGCCAGTGAAAGGGCTCAATGGATTACAGTGCTTGCTGCCAAGTCTGAGGACCTGAGTTCAGTCCCTGAGACCCACGTGGTAGAAAGACAGCTTGCACATGCACACACAATAAAAACTGTAAAAAAAAAATATTTAAATGAGACATGATTTCAAGTAGGGGTATGCTACAGACTTCAGAGCTTTCCTCACTTAGAAATACATGAGAATCATATAGGAACAGGTAAAAGCATTAACCAGATCAAACTGAGATTTGTGAGCTGGACTACTCTCATTTTCCAAACTGGGCTGACTCTCTTAGGTTTTGTCTCTAGTGTTTGATTTTTCTGTATCACATTTTTGATTGAACTAATATCGTTTACAGAAAATAGAGTCTCTATATTCTTAATTCCTGGACATTAAGGAAAGATTTCTATCATGTAGTAGCACATGGTTTGCACACCTAGTGAAATTATTCAATCTATATTGTGGAAATGCTAATAATCTCTCAACACACCACCAGGTCATCAAAGAACTCTAATAATAATAGTAGGTAGACATGACCTTCAATAACATTTTCTTTCTCTCTATATCTATATACCTATATATCTATATCTATATATATCTATATATCTGTCTTTCTCTCATATAACTCTGTCATCTCTCTCTCCATGTCTATCGTCTAACTTCAGCTATAGCTATATTCTATGTCTCTCTGTCTCTGTGTCTGTCTCTGTGTCCATCTCTGTATCCGTCTTTCTTCATCTGTCTCTTTCTCCCCCACCCCCACACTCATTCTACAGCCCAGGCTGTCCACCCCCCCCCCACAACCCCATTCTTTAGCCCAGGCTACTCTGGAACTCTGGGAAGCCCAGGCTAACCTTGAACTCATGTGACCCTCACCCCCAGACTCAGTTTCCCAAGTATTGATATTCGAGGACTGAACCACCACACCTGACTCCTAATATCCTCTATGTTCATGCATCTATGCAATTGGATCTATAAGATATCATGTTGACCATATTTGACAACTTTTCCCCAGTAGCTTCCTTGGCACGTTTTCATGAGATCATTCAGATTTTCCTTTTCTTATTGTCAGGATGATGGTTCCTCTCGTGTTTGGACCTCATCTTTTAGGCATGCAGCCCATTGGTCCACAGGTATTTTACTGTGCTTATGTGGCTACGACAGATGATGCTGTCATACATGGCCATTTATCAAATACTGAATCACTGATCTAAGCATGTTGGCTTCCTTTAAGACACTGAAAATTACCTTGATGAGTTTCTTACTGCAGAAGAATTTCTGTGGTTTATTGGATTCCTAGCCCCAAGGTTCTGTGTACAGTGTGATTCATCTGCGCCTTTGTGCTTGTCTCATAGGGGTATATTCCGCTACTCTTAAAGTGTGTGTGTGTGTGTGTGTGTCTGTGTCTGTGTCTGTGTATGTGTGTGAAGACCACAGATTGATAGTGGGTATCTTCCTCAATCATTCTTAACCTTAGTTTCTGAGACAGGTTCTTTCACTGCATCTGAAGCTCACTGAAGTGACTAGACTGGCTGGCAGTGAGCTCCAGGGATCTGCCTCTCTCCTTCCCACCAGTGCCAGGGTTTCAGATGCATACCACCATGACTGGCTTTTTAGTTGGGTGCTGGGCTTGAACACAGGTCCTCAGGCTTTATAGCAACCACTTACTGACTGAGCCATCTCCTCAGTCATATTCTCCTCCATTTGGTGAGAAGATGGCTGTTCTGAGAAGCTCAAGAGGGAACCCTCAGGTTTGGCAGAAAAAAGAAGCTGTGTTTTCTTGACACTCCCATAACCCCAGCAAAATTGTGGGGCACCAGTTCTACCTTGTAACCATCTTGCATTTAATTTTCTTTGTCTGCCTGCCATCTCACAGGCTAAGTTGAAAGGGCAGTGGCATGCAAGGACAGGTTTAAGCAGTACAACTCAGATTAAAATGCTATCGAAATATTTTTGTCCTGGGGCAAGTGTTTCTCCCAGTCTTTGGGAATATGTTGCTCTTTTGGCATTATGATGTTTGGGGGCCTGGAGAGATGGCTTGGCTGTTAAGAGCACTGGCTGCTCTTGCAGAGGACCCCGGTTCAGTTCCCAGCATCCACATGGCAACTAATAACCTTTTGTAACTCCAGTCCCATGGGATCTAATGACGTCTTACCTCCATCAGCATTGCACGACATGGATGCACTTACGCACATGCAGGAAATACACTCATACACATGAAATAAAATATAAATAAAAACTTTAAAAACATTATTATGTTTGGAATATGCACAACTATGTTTTGGGTGGCTCTTGTCTGTTAACTTTGTATGGCGATACTTGGTCAAATCAATAAATGTTATACTGTATTAGTTCAGCTTGAAATAGGAGGTTGGTAAATCTAATAAGTCTGGTTGTAAATCTGATTATATTTCCTTTTACCACTCCTGCAATAACATGTTTCTCACTTTTATTTCCAATTTTAACTAAGATCAGGCTAGGGCAATAAATAAATGCCACAAAAGTTTACTAACGATACTCTGTTGGGTGGTGTAGAAGTATTTAGAAGACATAGAACACGAAGCCTTGAGTGTTTGTTCCTCCTCTAAGAAAATTTAGGCTAAGAACACGTATTTCTCATAATGTTTAAGTTTCTTCACATATTCACATTTCACAGAACTTAATCCTAGCTTTCAATGTTTGTTGGCCAAGTCCCTCACACTTCCTTGGAAAGAGAGTTTTTCCTAAGCACAGTTCTGGAAAGGTGCTGGTATTTCCTACTGCTTTGATATATGTGGATGGGGAAGGAGCTTGGTTCAACACAGTAGAGCCAAATTGGCATTTTTATCTTTTTATAACTGATTCACTATTCTTGACTTACGCTTTAAAAAATCACTTGTATGGAGGTGGGGGAATGGCTCATGGGTGCAGTGCTTCCTGCTCAAGAATGAAGACCTGAGTTCAATCCCCATCACTCATGTAAAAAGGGCAGGGTGGCACATACCTGTAATCTCAAAGCTAGGGAGGTGAAGACCAATAAAATCCCTGGGGCTTGCTGACCAGTCAAACTAGCTTGGTAAACTAGGCCCTGG
This sequence comes from Nannospalax galili, assembly GCF_000622305.1. Classification (NCBI taxonomy): domain Eukaryota; kingdom Metazoa; phylum Chordata; class Mammalia; order Rodentia; family Spalacidae; genus Nannospalax; species Nannospalax galili. The sequence continues at coordinate 2,251,613 of NW_008349083.1, read as the reverse complement.
TCCCATTGAGAGACCTTTATTCACAAAACAAGGCAGAGGGCTCCTGAGGTTGACTTCTGACCTCCCCCCACAAACACATAAAGGTCCCCCCAAAGTCATTATTGAACAGTACACCCTACACAATGGGGGTACAAACATCTTAACCAAGTCTGTGTAAGTTTCATAATCATAAATGATAATAACAAGTTTATTTGGGTGAAAAGACTGAATGCGTTCATAGAGGGTCTTAGATGTCCAAATTCTGATTTTACATCTTGCATTAAGTGCAGTGTATCCAGAATTTTCTCATCTTCTTTACATTTCTCTTTCTTGTCATTTGTTCCTATCGAAAGAATACTTAGTCTATTTGATAAGATTGTCCTTGGACTCAATACAGGACTAGTAGTCAGATGTTTCTGCCTTCTGCAAAGCCTGTGACTGTATTAACATATTATGGAGGAGATATAAGTAAGAGCCATTTACTCGGATTGTTATTGGTGATCATGGGAAGGGGAAAGCAGCTGAGAGGCTTGGAATTGACTTGATACATGACCATAATGGAGCAAGTGCCCTTCTGGCGGCCCAGATCAATGCCACTCATTGAAACACTTCTTTGCTCTTCTATTATGTCTGCAAGTACTCAGCTCTCCAGTCAGTGAGACTGAAATCATGCCGAGGTTTGCTTTCAATATTTCTCATATTTCTTACATGAATTTTTTTTATTGTTGTTCTGTTTTGGAAAGCAGTGTGAGTCTGTCTCAGCCCTCGGTAGAAAACTCACCCTGCAGTCTGAAATGAATATATTGGAAAATTGTCTGGTTTTTACGTTGCTGTATTTCACCATACTTGTACTTTCCTCGTTTAAGTTTCCAGGATGCCTTTGTCCCCTGGAGGAACCAAATTAGAGGGCAGAAGAGGTGTCATTTTCTTGCAGCCAACCCAGAGTGTCAGCTCTTGCTTTTTCAGAGTGAAACCTCGTGTTTAGAAACGCCATGTGTGAGGCCAGTACAGGGTGTGGCGCTGGGTTTTAATGAGACCGTTCTGTAGATGATGCATGAGAGAACCAAGAAACGGAGCTTTCTTTTAGTATTTCGGTTTTGTCTTCCATTTCCCAGCACCCCTCAAACTTCCCTACATTTCATATTGCTAAATAGTAATTTTATCCACTTGTTAGCTCTCTTCCAGTCACCATGACTGCACTCACCAAGTGCTTCAAGCCCAGAATCTAAGGGGGATTGCAGATGTCTTCAAGCTGTGATCCTCTAGTCCCTGTCCTAATATTCAGTAGGTTATTAAGAAGTATTAGTTAACGGAATGATTCTTGCAAATATAAGGTTTTTGTTCAGGGTCTAAACTCTAATATTACTTACTGCTAGATGCTTTTTGGACCCTTAACCATTTGCTCTCTTCCCTTCTGTGTACTCTATAAGCTCCCATGCATAAGAAACTCTGTTCTCAGCCATCTTTGTCCTGCCCCAAGCGTCTGCAACATTGACTGGACACACTCATGGTAATGAATAAGCCTGGAATGGAAAATGATTGCTCTTACTCTCCCAGCACCCTTTACCTGGTTTCATAATCCTCAGGGAGTTGAATAACAACAACGCCATGCCTATATGCCCAGTTATACTTTCCTTTGTCCCTTTTATTTTCTTTTTTAATATTTTATTTATTATTTTTATTTTGTGTGTATGCGTGTATTGCCTGCATGTAGGTAAGTGCACCCATGTTGTGCAATGCCCACGGAGGACAGAAGAGACTGTCGGATCCCCTGGAACTGGAGTTACGGACAGTTGTCATCTGCCATGTAGGTGCTGGGATTTCAAACCCGGGTCTTCTGCAAGAACAGTCGGTGCTCTTAATTGCGGAACCATCTCCCCAACCCCTCGTTTCTTTTGTCCCTTTTATTTTCAAAATAACATTTCTCCTTTAGTTCTAAGATATTTGTATAAATCTAGGAAAAATATTCACATGATGTTTGCTTTGAGGTGCCTGGTTCTTTTCTCACTAAAATTCTTGCTTCCTTCTCAGCTGTTCATTCTTTAAATCTCAAGTGAACTTTGACTCAGCGTGAAATACAGATCTGAGTACACGTCCCCTCCCAACCCCTCCCATACATTTAGTCTGACAACTTCTTGGTACAAAGGAAAACAACACTTTTTAGTACTTGTTGTCCAGTTGAACTAAAGTATCTTCCAGCTCATTCTAGTCTCCATTTATTCTGTGCCCTATAACTATAGGGATCAAGAAAGGGCATGGCTCAATGAGAAACTGCATCAGGCAGGTTCTTGAGCTCTTCCTTGGGCCAGCAGCATATGGGATTACTACAAGACAGAAGGAGGTTATGGGGCGATCCATGCCCTTTAGAAACTGAACTTTATGTAAGAAAGTGGAGAGGGCTCATGGAACCAAGGGAAGTAAGGTCATGCTTACCATGACATGCTAGGTCGCGGAGAAGCCACTGAAGTTGAAGAGAAGGACTGTGGTGTTTGGGCAGGTCAAGTGATGTATTGGTCTTGGACAAAGGGTTTGGGTACTTAGCATACTGCTCCAGTAACAGAGGATGGGGGACGTCTCCCAACTGACTGAACAGTAATACCATACCTCAGGCATCAGTCTGGGGTGGAGGGGAGACAAAGTAGTGAGACAACAAACTGAGCTTCAACCAGAGTATCAGGTGAAAAGATATTGGGCTGATAGGCAGGAAATAGGAAATACTGAAAAGCCTTAAGAAGTTACGAAAGAGTTCTGGGGAGATGACTCAGTTGGCAAAGCACTTGAAGATTTGCGTTCAGTCCTTAGAACCTATGTAAAGATGCCTTATGTGGTGGCGTGTGCTTGTAATCCCAGTGCTGGGGAGGCAGAAACAGGAGGATCCCTGGAGCTTGCCAGCCAGCCAGCCTACCTACTTGGCAAACTCCAGACCAGTAAGAGATCCTGTCTAACATACCAAAATGGGTGGTGCCTGAGGCATGACAGCTGAGGTTGTGCTGTGTCCTCTGCACGCACACACACACACACACACACACACACACACACACACACACAGAGAGAGTTAAATAAAAGTTAAGAAGAAAAACATGAGAAAAATGAGTGATGGTTTAGCCTTTGCACAGAGAGTCTCATTCCAAAATAATAGCCACAAATGAAAAGAACGGACATTTTAAATTCCTTCTGTTTACCCAAGAAATTTTTATAAATTTTTATATAGCAGATAACCTACCATAAAAATGTAAAATGCAAATAAGACTCATAAAAAAGGTTAACATTATGTATGTCAAAATATACTCCTGTAATTCAGTGAGGTGAGGGAATGGTAGAATAAGCTCAAATAATAAAAGGGACAACTCATAAATAAAAATCCAGAAATAGTTAACAAGCAGTGGAATCTAGAAGTCACTTAATTATCATTGAAATGGAACTAAAATATTAGTAACATACTATATAGGTAAACTACTAAGTTGTTAAAGAGTTTTTCTAGCAATCAGGGTAGATGGAGCTGTAGGAACCACCCCCCCCCCATACACACATGCTGTTCATAGTTAGGAAGATAGTACTGATTATGTGAATTTTGGAACTGAGTTTGAAAGAATATATTAAAAGCTTTACAAACATGACCTGTAATCCCACAAGGATGGTTCTGGAGATTTTGCAAAAGGGTCAAGGTATGTAAAACAATTCTTAATGCAGCCCTGTTTAAATAGAAAAGATCATAAGTAAACTAAGTGCCATCAATAGGGAATAGATTAAATGAATTATAGTTACAAAGAACCACTATGCAGCCATGAAATGCATGCATATAGATACTGGCTGATGAAATGCCATATTATTATGTTAATAACAGTTAAAAAGCAGTTTCAGAATTCCAGCCCTTTCCTTAAAAGCTGTCTGTGTTTCAGTGTTTATGCTCTGTCTATGTTTGTTTCTTTCTAGAAAAACAGATGGATGGTTATTATTTGGCTTTTAGAGTTACAAGCACTCTTTAATGTTTTTGAATAGAGTTCATGATCTTTGCAAAAATTAATGATAACAAATTAAGAAAAAGCTAAGCAAAATGTAAGGCTGTTGATGGAGTTAGTAGGAGGCAGGTTGTTTGATTGGAAGAGAAGTAAGTTACATGGAAGGTCCTCTGAGTTGATTACCAGGGTTTATGAGGTGCAGTGGAGCGGAAAGTTAACATTTAGGAAGTCAAGGGAAACTGAGAAACTTGAGTAAGCCCAGTCAGGAAGGCACAGAGTACAGTGGACTGAACAACAAGCGTGGTGCACTCAGCATCAAAACTGAGAAATGCGCAGTGAGTGGTCTTCAAATACAGATGATGGTCTTGGTTTTGTTGTTGTGGTTGTTCATTTTTTGCATGTGTATTTGTGTGTGGTGTGCATACATGTGTGTATATGTGTTCTCATGTGTTGGGGGCACATATAGAGGCAGACGTTGAAGCCTAGTGTATTTCGATAACTTTCTACCTTATGTAGTGAGGCAGGCTCACTTGAACAGGTTCAGAAAGTCTTGCATTGGAGATTCCCTATCTCTGTCTCCCTAGTATTGGGATTACAGGGGAGCCAACACACCCGACAAGTATTTAGGGGGTGGTGAAGATCTGAACAGGTCTTCATGCTTGAATGACAGGCATTTTAGCCACTGAGCCGTCTCTCCAGTCCCAATGTCTGTACTTTAAATATGTCAACTCTAAGGGGAGAGTGGTATAGCCAGATAAAGCTGATGTTCTAATCTGGTGCTGAAACCAGAGGTTTAGTTATCATCACCATGGAGATGACATTTGAAATGATAAACATGAACAGACAGACACTAGTCCTTAAACTTTCCCATGTGTAAGAGTCTTCTAGAGAACTATATAAAACTCTCTTCTGTTTCCTTGTTTTAGCCTCCCTGAATCGGGAGGTATGGGATGGGGTCCAAGAGTAGTTTCCTATGGTCTCCTGTAGTCTTCAGACCACACAGAGATAACCCTTCTCATTCTCACATAGCCCCTTTTCAAAAAGCCTTATCCAGTTACACCACCAAGTACTGTATTAAATGTGCTGATCCTGGTGCTTTTTGATGATCATTATTTTATCCACTTACCAAGTTTGAATTTGCCTGTAATTTGAATGATTAAAACTGTCTTCCAGGCTTGTCTCTGGTGCTTGCCTATTTCATGACATGATTGGAAAGAGCTCAGAAGGGAAGCACCATGAACTGTTCCCTGAACTGTGGCAAAAAGATACATCAGTTTGTCTTCTGAGAGTTAAAGTTAACTGACTTTCACAGCACATGCTAGAAAACAATATCTAAGTGTCTATGAAGAGCAAGTTTAGTCAGTGATGTCTGAAGATCTCTAAAGATAGAACATGTAGGAAGGATTGTTGTTTGACTGGGTAGCTGCTGGTCTGACTAAGAGAAAGGAAATCTGAACCCCAAAGTTCAGACATTCTTGTCATAGAGAGGTCTCTGCTGTGCAGCTGAGTGCCTCATCCTGGTCCAAGGAGACTTCACCCTAACTATATACATCTCTCTGCATTTTATTAACCAGAAACCTTATGTTTTTATTTCTAAATGAATATGCTCATCCTGAAGTGAATGTCTTCTTCTGTCTGGTATCTACCTTAGTCTCATGGGACTTGATTGAGGAGGATTCTCTCCAGGACTTTCCTGAGCTCAGTGCATGCTAAAATGTCCAGTTTCCAAATCTTCAGGGGCTGGAAAAACAACCATGGATCACTGTAAAGAAACCAAGCCAGGCAGATGGTGGGTCCTGTAGAAAGCCACCAAGCCAGGCCTTGGTGGATTCTACCTTTACTCCCTTGAGCTCTTTGCTTACTGTACCCGTGTTCATTCACTGGGAAGCAGAGCTACAGGGCTTTTACAAAGCTGAAAGCTTTGAAATCATCAGGGTGAGTTCTCTCATTGTGAAGTCAAGGCCACAACCTTTTATCAGTGTCTGAGTATCTCATGTACCTGGCAATTGACTGGATTCAAAAGGCCAGACTTGCTGTTCAACTGCATTGTACAGTATGTGGTAGTGTTGCTCTTTTGTGAGACCATAGTCCAGAGTGCAGTGCTTAGCACTGGGTTCTGGTAGAACAACAATCCATCAAGCCTTGCCCCCTAGGCCCCTTCTAACTTTATTAAGAATCACAGGTGTGCACTACAGAGCATATTTTAGTTAGTTTAAAAGTGAAATTTTTTTCATTGAATTTCCCTTTGCAACCTTTGTAGCACAGGATGGCACTTGATAAACTTGCACCAAGTAAATCCTGTTATGATGAACGTATGCTTAAGAATACATCAGAGGGAAACCATGCTACCAAGCACCAAAGAAGATTAGAATGATTGTGGACTTACTGGACTGATAGACACAAGATGTCCATCCAAATATTCATTAATTAATGAAGGGAGATAGAGATGATATTTTTCATAGAGAAATCAGTGTCTGTTTGCATTAGCGTACAGTCTCCTATAATGAGAACAACATAGTCATAACAACTTGATTCTAATCATTTTCAGGTTCTGTTTTTTTTCTCTCTGAGATCTATGGTTGTGAGGATAATTGCTCAGTAGATTAAATTTGAAGCACCCTTTGGAAATGGTAATTTTACTAATGGAGTATATCCCAAGTTTTAGGATTTGATTATGAACTATCTCCCTTTCAGCTCAGCTTGGCCTGAAGCACCCTTTGGAAATGGTAATTTTACTAATGGAGTATATCCCAAGTTTTGATTATGAACTATCTCCCTTTCAGCTCAGCTTGGCCCCTAGCTTTGGTGAAATTTTGGAATCTTCTTGGAGGAAGTACTTAGTTAGGGATGAGTCTTTGAAGGTGAAACCCAGTTCCCAGTCTCTTCTCCCCCTCTGCTTCCTGTCTGACCGAAGTTGAAGAAACTTCTCCCCCACCTGTCCCTGACCACCATGATTTCCTCCTGGCCAACCTCATGGGGTCAGGCAGCCATGGTCTGAACTCCCTGAAACTATGAGTCAACCTAAATCTTCCTTCCCTTAAGTTGTTCTCTTATGGTTACAGCTACTAACTAGCCTATCAAGCTAAGCTAATATTTAGAATTGTTTGTAAGACTCAGAGCAAAGATGAGTTTGAAAGCAGTACAGAAACCTGGGTATGTGGGCACACACCTATAATCCTAACATTCTGTAGATTTAGACAGGAAGATTATGAGCTTGTTAAACCAGCCTAGGCAAGATGATAATAGATGATA
>NW_008349083.1:2240843-2244381 GCF_000622305.1 Nannospalax galili | reverse complement strand
CTATCTATCTATCTATCTATCTATCTATCTATCATCTATCTATCTATATCATGTAGAGAGACTATATCCAGACTCACCAATTTTAGCCCTGCCTCTGGTCTCTTCAGATTCCCAGTTAGACCCACTGACCCCAGAATCATGCTGACAAAGCCCTGCCATCATCTTGACTTACTTAAGAAGGGACATTACAGATCCAACTTTACCCCATGGAAGATCCCAGACAAATCATCCTCCTAGTACTACAGATGATCAGGTTGCAAAGGACTATTAATGCCCTGACACTTCTCATGATACCACCTCAGGTTTCCATGTTAAGACTGAACAAAGTGACAGGGAAACTGAGGTAGGAGACACAGTTCTTGCCATTGTCTCCTGAGGGAAATTTAATCCTCCATCTTTATCACAGCAACCTGCTCAGTGACTAAACTCCCTGATACAGCTCTTCACCAATCCTCAGTCTTTACTGACCGAGCCAACATAAGCTCTGTTGCTTCCCTGTGTTTTGATACCTTTCAACATGCATAATCTTGATGTGGTGCTGGGCAGTTTGCTTCTTTATGTCCTACCTTCCCTACTAAAATGTAAGCTCTGTGGTGACAGTGTTCTCGTCTATCATGGGCTTTGGGGAATACAGAACAATAATTACCACTAATAGGTGTTCTACAAATGTTTGTTTAGGAGGCAACCAGCTATCCCTCAGGTTTATGTCTGTTTCTGACTCAGTTCTCTATGTCCCACATCAGATCAGGGTGGAGATGCCATTGTCTTTGATGCACTGGTTGCTGCACTGTAACACAGCCAGGATGACACTGATTATCAGTGGCTGTGCCCATTATGACCCTGTGTTCCCAGCTGTGCTCCAGAGAAGCTAACTTGACCATGAACCCACTCTGGTTTCTCTACCTTTGACCCTTCATGCTGTCTCTGGTTTTCCTTTCTAGGAGCACTAGATTGATGACACCTGCAGTGAATTATCCACATCCTCTTTAAGGAAGCTGATTTCCCAGAGGAAATTGTTTAGGGAAAGTTTTTATTTTAAAAGCACATGAAGGAAGTTATCAAAACAATGACCTGTAGAGATTTAGAGTTCCAGGCTGACTACACCTCAGCAGTCTCCCAAGGAAGAATGAATCACAGTAGGAAACACTTGTTGTTTGTAGCAAGACATAAAAGGCAAAGGCATGTGTATGGGGTCTCCTGTGTGTATGTGTGTTGTTTGATACGTCTTCTTTTTCTTCCTTTAGAACTTTAGAAAACTCTTTTGAAAATTGCAATGTCTGGTTTGGCACACACAGCATCTCTTCTACGTCGTTTTCTTCTTGTACCCTCATTTTCTTATTGTGAATTTCTTATTGGATGCAATAAGGAATAATAATATCTTATTTGTTCCACTGCTTATAAAACAGCTCTATATAAGATAGATTTCTGATAAAATGTATGAAAAATAGTTATTCTTTCCTAAAAAGATACATCTTAGTTTATCATTATCATAATCATCATCATCATCATCATCATCAATCATTTTTTCAGATAGGGTCACATTATGTGACTCAGCCTGTTCTGGAGTTCACTATGTAGCACAGACTGGCCTCAAACTCAGGATCCTTCTGCCTCAGCCTCCAGAGTCCTGGAAATACAGGCACAAGTCACCATCTAATGTGGCTGTATCAAGATTCTCTTTAGGATTTGCAACAAACTGTCTGTTACCTCCTATCACTTGGGTCTCCAGAGCATCTGTGGTTCCTATTTTAGAAGCTTGCTTCTTCAGAATTCCCTTTGCTGCAGCTATCTAGAATTATCCTGTCATCTCCCCATCCTTTGGTTTATAAGAATTATTTAGTTTTACCTGAAACTCTAGGACCTAAATCCTTATAGCCTAAGTATTTAATATTAAACTATTGAGTAGTAAGACTAACACCTGATGTTTAGTGATATGGAGAAATAGAGAGGAGGATGAGATGTTTGCCCTTTTCTTCCATATTTCTGCTACAGGCAGAGCTATGGTATGGAATCCATACATAAGAAAGAAATGATCATGACGTCCAAGGAATAGATGCTCTCCATTTCCAGAAGGTGGGTTCTAGTTGGCAAAGCTGAGCTGTGTCTCCGTATTCTCTCTTCCTCAGTTCTTCCTGCCCATCTCCACTTTCCAGAGCTTGTTGACATTCTACTTCCTCTTTGAACTGTAGTTTAATGGAATACCCTTTCCCTTGATGTCCAGGGAATCTTCATCCTGAAACCTTGTATCTTGTCAATAGAAAAAAAAGATCTTTGAAAAAAAAGCATTCATTTCATAATTCACTGATCTTGTTTCAAGTAAGGGCTGGTCCTCTGGTCATTGTTTCCACTTCACTCTAAACTAAGGCAGTTTTATAGCATCCTCTGCAATCTGATTCTCCTTACCAAATGTTACTAGTTCCATTAACATCCTATTCAAAACTGATCTGGGGCTAATCAATGCATAGCATTCCATCTAAAGCATTGTAAGGGTAGGGCTGAGGAAGGCCAACTTGTCTCTAATGTCGGTATTTATGCATTGCATCTGAGCAGCTGTCCTCTTTGAAGTAATTCACTTGCAGCTGGTAATGAGCAATGAGTAAGCATGTGATTCTCTGTGGATAAGGTGGCCTTCGGCCCTTCGCCATGTTAGCCCAGCTAGAGTGGTGTTTTATATTGGGAGAGGTGTTTTCAATATGCTAGGATTATTACTGCACCCATGGGTGCAGTAGTGGCACAGTTGTTATGAAGGTAAGCAGCAGCTTTCTGCTTGGCTTTGAGGCCCAATTTACAGGATGTAGTTCATATCTAGTACTGTAAACTTGGTTGAAAGGCCATGCCTGGGGAGGTCAAAGGGGAACTTACTAAGTTATTTTCTACATGGTCATGACGTCAAAAATGCCTTCTGAATATTCATGTTTATACCCATAGACTAGCTTCTTCTTGTAGTGGAAGCTGGTTAATATAGAGACTTATAACTGATCAAAGTGGTAAGAATAAGTGATTGTTGAGTGGTCAGTTCTAAATAGGATGACCATAACACCATTTCTAAAGACTAGGGAACATCATGGAAGAAGGGTGGAATGAGTGCAAGAGTTGGAGGATGCAGAAGAGTGCTGTGTAACGCTGTCTTCTGGATATTATGTGGCTGTTGCCATAATGAACTCACAGCAGCTGAGGTTACCTGTATAAGACTTGTACAGGATTAGACCTGCCAACATTCATTCCATCATGGAGTCAGGAGGAACCCATGAGACCACACTCCTCCTTGAGGAGGAGTTAATTGGCAGTTAATGGATTCCCAGAGGAGGGAGAATCATCTTCTTCAGTGGCATAGCCATTGGTAAGTTGCCCAAACTCAAGTCATTAAACATACATCCATGCTCATGCAAGCAGCCCTAATTTAACCCACCTTCCTGCCTTGAAAATAGGAAAATAGGAGAAGACCAATAGGAAATAACAGAGGGAGGAGGACAAGAGAGAGTAATGTGGCATGAACCTAATTATAATGCCAGGCATACATGTATGAAGTTGTAAAAAA
>NW_008349083.1:2199319-2240827 GCF_000622305.1 Nannospalax galili | reverse complement strand
ATATATATGACATTCGAAGATTAAATTTAAAAAAATTAAAGTGGGAAAGAGCAGTGACCTCAGGGGATTTGAGTGACTTGTGCTCACACTGTACTGTTTGTGTTTCCTGGGGCCTGGGTGCAAAGCTGAAGTCTCAGGAGAAGAGGTATGACCCTCCACTTAGAACACTGACCTTACAGAGCAAGGCAGTAGCTCTGAGTTGTGCTATATCAGAAGCAAATTAAAGGGGACAGTGACATTTATGGGACAAAAGAATATTACAGCAATACAAAGGTGCTTTCATTCCAGCAAAGTGGAAAATTAACGTCTTTGAATATTAATGGCTTGTCTATGATTTGGGTGGATATTTATAAGACTTACTGAGCATAAATCAACTATTGATTGATGAACAATCTGTTATGCATATAAGGCACTTAATATTATATGTTAGATTCATTTTGTCAACTAAAATTTAATAAGTGAATGAATAAATCATTAAATACATAAATAGGTAAATGACATAAATCATGAAAATTACCACTCACGTTGTGCCTTTGAATTTAATTTACTGAGAATGTAATAAGTTCTTCATCATTAAAACAGTCTTGCATGTATCAAACATTTGGTGGGGGGAATAGCATTTTTCAGCCTGCAAAGAATGTAAAAGTTTATTGAATTTTTTAATAGTTGGGGAATGGTACAGTCTAGAAATTAGAGTGAATATTTAAAACTAATATGCCTTGGTTTTGACTACTCAATTACTAGCTTGTGAGATTTTAGGAAGTGTCTGAATCCATGGTGGCTTTGTTTCACCTGTAGAATGAGAAACAAACCCATCCTTGCTCCCTCTGTCTAGCTGTCTCTCTCTGTCTCTTAAGCTAGTTACTCTCTTGGTTAGAAAGAAATGTTGGTTCATTGGAAAGCTGGAGTTCTAACATTTATGATATTGCATTGTCAGAGGCTGTCATTGTGGTTGGTACACAGACCTTTCCATGAACACTGAGCACATGAGCTACCAAGGTACAAAATAAAGCATCAGTCTGTAGCATATGAATGGATTTCAGATAGAAATGATCCACTTAGTGTATGATGGAAAATAAGACCTGTGCATGGTTCAGTGTAGTGACTATATCAGCTTGAATACTCTGGGGAAAATTTTGTGGAGAACATCTCATTTGACAGGAATTTTAAAGAAATTTCAGAATTGTATGGACATGTCTGAAGGAGAGGTATAGCTCAGAGTCTAGAGTCTGAAAGGCCTGTGTTTGAGAGGATTCTGGTATAATGATGTAGGACTGGGAAAGAAAACATGCCAAAAATAAGGGACCCTGAATGCCAGCCTGAGGATGCTAAATGCAGCTTCTAGAAGGTTATAAGCTATATAGGCTTTTCTCCAGTCACTGATTATTATCAGGAAATGGTTTTGAAGAGTCACTCTAGTGTTGGTCAGGTTAGGGTACTAAAGGGAAAACTTGTAGAGGGGAAGACAGGCTGGAGGTTCCAGTAATGACAGATACGAGTTTTAAGTATCAACTTGACAGAACCTAGAATCGCATGGGAAGAGAGTATCAATTGAGGGATTTTCTAGATGAGGTTTTCCTGTGGGGGATTGTCTTGATTGCTGATTGACCTATCCCATGGTGGGCCGCAACATGGTCTGGTTTGAGCCCAGCACTGCATAACAGTAGAAAGGACAGCTGAGTCCTAACCAAGCAGCATCATGAACTCATTTGTTCCTCTCTGTGTTCTTGATTGTGGATATGATGCTTTAAGTTCCTGACCTGACTTCCTCGAAGTGAAGACTGTTATCTGGAACTGTAAGCTAAAACCAATCATTTCTCCCCAAAAGTGGTTTGTGTCAGGGTATTTGTCACAGCAACCGAAATTAAATTAGAGCACTAGATAAGAAACCATTCGATTTCAGCTAATGAAAATTCTGCTAAAAGTGAGGTCATGGCATGGTGGAGGCATCAGCAGCAGCCATGGGGCGATGTTGTAAATAGGGAGTGAGGGGTCATACCGAGGAGCAAATATTCTTACCTGAGGATGAGGTGCGGGTAAAAAAAAAGATTTTGGAGATTTTGGAAGTATTTGCTCAGATGACTTTAGCTTCCCAGGATCTGATGGATGTTTCTATGGAGGTTTGGAATAAAAATTTATGAAAAGGTATCAGTTTAAACTGTTAAGAACAGTAACAATAGTATCAACTGCTATTTGTTGGAGAGGTTGCGTTGTGGTGTACTGACTCACTAAATTCTCACAGTAACCAAGTTAGGTGTTGTGATTATCATCATTTTGTTGATATTTCATAGTGGCCACTGCAGATGTCAGAACAAGCAATATTAAAAGGAAAATTGTAGAATTTCAAGGAAAGCATCCTGGGGAGCGTTGAAGGGCCAGTGAGTAAAGGAGGGAGAATTAGTCAGAGATGGAAGGAGTAGAAATGTTATTGCAGAGGGCATAGGAAATGCCGTAGCACAATGAGGGTTTAGTGGTTTCATATATTGGAAAGAGTTTAAAGTATTTGGAAAGCAGGAAAAAAAAAACTTGCCTCATGTAATAACTTGAGGTCATTGTTGACCTTTTAGAAAATAGTTTCAACTGAAGAGCGGCTGGAAAACTAGTTTAAAATGTACTGAGATAAGAGCCCAAGGCAGCCTGTGCATTCCAGGGCTTTATAGAAGAGCAATGGGCAGTTACAGGGCTGGGGATGTAGATCATTTGGTAGAGTGTTTGCCTTGCATGAATGAGGCCCTGGGTTTGGTCCCCAGCTTCACATGAACTGGGCATCCTGGCAAGCTTCAGGGGAAGGCAGGAACATCAGAGATTCAAGGTCATCTTCAGCTATCTAGTAAATTCAAGATCAGTATGGGCTACCTGAGACCCTGAAATGAAAAAAAAAAAAAAGAAGTAAAAGAAATGCACAGATACTAACACAGATAGCATAATGAAGGCAAGGTGTTTTTGCAATAGTGAGACTTTAGCATGTTTGTGATCCTGGTTGAAGGAGGAGGTGACATTGGAGGAAGGCGATCCAAGGAGGTGGGTGAAGTATGTCTAGGATTCAGGTCAGATCGAGGGCACTAGTGAGGCAAATGGCCTTGGAAAAGCAGATCCATGATCAGAAAAGAAAGGAGAGAGTGAGGGTAGTTAAGGACAATGAGAAATTTTCTGTTGGGACAAAGTAGAAATAGATCATGTCTGAAAACTTTAATCTCAATAAAGTAGGTCATCTTCTTTGAGTGAGCCAGGGGGGCCCTGGAGAGGTCATGTCTGAAGAAGCAAAGGCTGATTTGTCTTCCTAGTAAAACTGTTTGATTTATAGTTCCAATACTTAAGGAAATTTGATGCAGAAGAAATAATTATTAAATGCACAGCACATTTGTATGGTAGATTTGGATCCTCTTGACAGATATTCTTAAGAATACTTGAATTCAAGATTTTGACCTTTATTTTTTTTAATTAAAAGCTTTTGTTTTTTAATGAAATTCTAAAAGCTATGGCTAAGGATGGGAGTCTTTTCTGTGTGCCTTTGTACATATTTACATGTGTTTGTGTATACATGTGCACTTGTGTGTGCAGGTATGTAGAGGCTAGAGGATAAACTTAGGTGTCATTCTTCAGGCACTGTGTACCATGTTATTTGGAGACTGGGCCTCTTACTCCCTGGAGCTTGCCAAATAGACTCAACTGGTTGTCTAGAAAGCCCCAGGGATCTGCCTGTCTCCACATCCCTAGCACTCTGATCCCACAATGCCCCACCACATCCATCATTTTCTTTTTTTAAATGTGAACTCTCAGGATTGAATTTAGCAATCTACTAACTGAGCCATCTCTCCAAACCAAGAGTTTTATAAACCATATTTTTGTTTGTTAATACCTTTAAAGACCAATGCCATGGTCTTGTTGCCCAGGATCATGAAACAAAGGACAGTTTCACGAATTAGCTGCTACAGCCTTTCCCACCACATAGTCCTCAGGCTGAGGCTGGACATCCACTGCAGATGAAATCGCTGTGGCAAACCAATGTGAGCAACAATTTGCTGGTGACCAGGTGTTGGAAAACAGCATCTGGCATATTCATTCATGCTTACAGCTCTGAAGATTGTCTGGTTTTCTATTTCTCTTACCTAGATGAATTAGTATTTTATTTTCAGTGAAGTTTCTTCCCCCCTGTTTTTCCATAAAAGTAAAGCAAAGTCAAGACAAACCGAAATAAAACATAAACCTTGTAGCCGGTGCTTAGATCTCCCAGTGAGTCCACCTCTGTCTGTGATATACTGTGTCAACAGAGCCTGGGTCATCACCCCTGAGTTCTGCTGCTTCTATGGTACAAATCATCAGCATTTCTTTTCAAATCATACCCGATTCAGTAGATTCACGGAGCCGTGGAGCATGGCATTGGTTGATAAGCGGTGCTAATAAGCAGAGCTAGACATTATCGTTTATGTGCAAATGGATTTGAGGTGAGCTTGTTCGTTAACTTCTCTCACTGTCTCCAGAGAGCCCTCCCAGGGGCAGATCGTCCCCCAGTTCTGTAATACGGCTCTTCTCTGAATTGATATTGAGATCTGCCATCAGCCTGGAGTTGAGGAATGCAGTAATGGTGCCTGGAGACTACTTTATTCTCTGAAGTCAGGGCTCAAGAAAGAAAGGACACAGATGGGGCAGAAAATTGAGCTAAGCATGAGAGGCACCAACTCTAGACTGACTGAAGGATGGTGCTTCATACTCTGGGTGTGTGTCTCCTTTTGGTGTGGAAGATGTTAAGGTGGCAGGAGATACATCATAAAGTGGACATGTGCTCCTGTGGTACCCATTTAATTCATGGGCTTGGGGAAGTTAGAGATTTACAGTTGAAGATCATTGGAAATTCTTGTAGAATACTTAAGTATGGAAACATTGCCTGGGTACTGCATACACACTGGAAGACCAAGAAGTAGGGAATTGGGTGTATTCATAGTATAGTGGTGAAGGGTAAGTGTAAGAAGGAATAAGGACCTGTCCATCATGTGCACTGAGTCAACTAGTGATATCCACCATCTGTAGAAAGTGGGGAACTGTGACTGTGTGTGTGTGTGTGTGTGTGTGTGTGTGTGTGTGCACTTGGAGAGGACTTCATTTAGCTCAGCGATTTCTAAGTGTATCTCACAGGATGATCTGGCACTCTGCTATACTTTCAAAAAGAAAGTACTCTCTAAACAAGCTAGTTCTACATTGTAGAATCCTAAGGACATGCCTTTTAAAGGCTCTGAGATGATCTGGAAGTAGAAAATAAGTTTTATGAACGCACTGTTTCCTAAATTTGGGACTGTGTACTATTACAGAGTGCAATACCTGCCATACTATTCTATCACAGGAGCTGCATTCTGTATTATTAAAGCAGTTGCCAGGAGTGTAAATGCTTTTTTAATATTTTAAATTGCATAATTACGTGTATATGTGTGTATCTGTGTGTATGTGCATGTGAGTGCAAGTGCCCACAGAGGCCAGAAGAAGGTGTGAGGTCCCCTATAGCTACAGTTACAGTTAGTTGTGAGCTGCCCCATCTAGGTGCTGGGCACTGAACTCTTAACCACTGAGCCATTTCTCCAGCCCCGGGAGCTTAAAATCTTAAATCTGAAGTTCCCTTTTTTTTTCCTTTCTACTACTGTGCTTACTTGAGTGAACATATAAAACAAGGAACTTGCATTTAGAAGACATGACTTTTGATGGACATGTAATCTATTTTAAAACATGAAATTGACCAGCTCTTAATTTGTTAAGAGGTTTGCATAACTGGAGATATGAAAAGCTGAGAATGACCAAGGAAATGTAAGTTCATGTGTCAGGACTTGACCTCACCCTGTTGTAAATTTCTAGCGGCATGATGGTGGTGTTAGTAAATTAGTAACTGGCCATAAATTTGAATCTGTGTTTCCTCCTCTTCATTTCTATATCCTCTCTATGGGTCTTACTTTTTTTTTTTTTTTTTTTTGGGTCTTACTTTTTAAGAAATGTGATGTGGGGTGTGTGTGTGTGTGTTTGTGAACACTTGTTCGTATACCCGCATATAAAAGTTGACATTGGGTGTCTTCCTTAGCTGCTCCCTCATTATTTACTTAGGCAGGATCTCTCCTTGAATCCAAGTTTTCAGATTTAGCCAGTCTAGCCTTTCATCTTGCCAAGTCCTATCTCTGCCTCTCAAGTACTGGGAGTATAGGCAGGCCACCAAGCCCACCTATCTTCTGTGTGGATGGGAGGGGTCCAAACTCCAGTCGTCCTGGTTGTGCAGCAAGCGCTTTATCCACTGAGCCATCTCCCCAGCTCCAATCTGCATGTCTTTTTCTGTCATCTGCTCTGATTTCAACATACCTCTATCTCTTCATCTTTCTTTCGCCCACCTTTCCTCTTTGTTCCTCTCATCTCTTTTCTCCCAAAGTCAGCACCTCAGCAGACTCAGAGTTCTATAAATTAAATGTGCACAGGCTGTGACTGCGTTTGTGTTCTGTGGAATCTCCGTTTCCTGGAAAGCGTTGATGCCAGTGATCCTCCAATCCCAGGCCTTGGATCTGCTCTGTTTTCCTGGCTCATACAGATTCAGTTCTGCTTTTCCCATTCTACCTCCTTGCTTCTCCTTATCCCTTTTCTTCTTCTGTTCCATCTTAGGCCTGGAGAGGGATGAGAGTTGACCTTTGTTCTGACCCCGGAACAAATCAACCACATTTCTCAAAGCTGACCCGGAAAGCATTTGTTTACCGTCTGCAGAGCCTCCAATTAATTACTTTTAAAGAAAGAATGTTCACATTCCTTATCTTGTTGGTTATGCACATCATTTTTCAAACTTTCGAATGATGAGCTGGCATTTCAAGTAAGGGTGGTCCTACAAATCAAATGGAGTGTGACTTTGGTTTCGTTTCTTTGTTGAAACATCTGGTCTTGCTTAGTGCACAAAAAAAAAAAAAAAAAAAAAGAGGTAGGAAGCAGGTAAAAGTCCTCAGTTCTTCGGCTGTAGTGGTTTTCTGTGTCTGCTATTGTGCTATGAAAACAACGGCTTGCAAGAAAGGGAGGAACTGAATTCCACAACAGCTCCATTTGCTAAAACTTACTGAACTGTTCATGACCAGGAACACTCTGTGCAGCCTGTTTTCCAAATTCAGCCTGGGACTCCTGCCTGGAACAAAGCAAGTTGAGGCACAGGTCACCAGTGCTGGTGGCAATGTGATTTGCTTGTACTAGTATCAAGTTAAGTGTCATGGTCCTAATGAGGGTCATGTGAACCAAGGCTTCCCCTCAGCCTCACTAGATACAAGGTGAGAAGTTCTGTCTCCCCAGGGAACCCAAAACTCCCTCGCGAGAATATATGGTGTCTTGTTGTCCACAGACTTCAGATTGGAGTTATCTGTTAAAATTCCATGGTGCCAACTGAAAGGACAGCCTAGGTCTCCAGAGCCAATTCTGTGCTCCAAGCTGGTGATATGTTTATAGAGAGACAACATGTTTCATATGAATCTGATATGTTTTATAGAGTCTCTCTTGAATGCCAGTTCAGGCCTCTGCTCTGTTTCTTCCTGGAGTTTTATCTATTGAGTTTCTGGCAAAAAGAAAAGTTCAGAATGAGTGGATAGCAGTCAGCAGAACCAGAGGTATTATCCCTGAGCCAGTGCCTGGGTGTCTGGCCGCTATTCCTTACCATCTTCGTGCCATTTAGCCTTTGGAATATTCTATTCTGTTGGTCTCACCTGCTTGCTGGTAGTGTAAGTGTCCAGGTATAGTGGTTGAGGTAGTGAAGGAAGAAGCTATAAGGATTAGCTAACATCATATATCTTCTCTTTTTCATGGAAGGTCCTCTTATAGGTGTTTAGCTCAGTATTCATAGCAGATTCATAGTGGAAGGCCATGGTACCGTACCTGGGCATCTGAATAGATTGTGACCTCCATTGCCCTTACAGTTCTCAGCTTGTTCACCAACTCTTCTCATTTCATTAGTCTAACAACAAAGGCTGTATTAGTTACTTTCTTCATTTCTGTGACACAATACCTGTCAGAAAAAAACTTAAGGGAGGGAGGCTTTATTTTGTCTCATTGTGTGAAGGATACAGTCCTTCAAGGAGGAGAAGCCATAGGTATGGTAGTGTGAGTGCATGTATAAAGGGGCTGGTTATATCACTGCAGCAGTCAGTAAACACAGAGCTTCAGATGGAACCTACCCACTGCCCCAGGGACCCACCTCCTCCAGCCTGGCTCCAACCTCCCAAAGGGACTTCAGCCTCTCAAAACAGCACCACCATCTGGGGACCAAGTGTTCAAACATATGAGTCTTTGAGGGATATTTCACATTTGAAACCATAAACAAATTCTTACATATTTTATGGGATGGAAATTTCTTTTTATTCCACTTGAAAATAATAATAGGGATTGGCTATACTATTTGTTTTCATTTTATAGATGAGGTGCACGTTTTTAAGTATCTTTTCTGAGATACCATGAGTAGAAATTTTATAAGCTCCACATGAATCTGAAATTTATTCTTTTCAGGTATGTGTTAAGCTGAGATTTACAGATGTTTTCTTAAGAAATTATTTGTGTGTGTGTGTGTGTGTATGCATGGGTGCATATAAGAAGCACATGTGGAGGTCAGAGGACAGCCATAGGTATTGGTCCTCAGGTACCATCCAACTTTAGTTGAGGCAGGTCTCTCATTGGCCTGGAACTTCCCCATGTAGGACAGGCTACTGGCCTTGAGCGTCCACGGGGCCTCCTGTCTGCACTTCCCATCTTGCTATCATCATACAACCGCACACCATGGCACCCTGCTTTTTACTTGGATTCCAGGGAGGTGAAGAAGGGCTTTATGCTTGCAGCAAGCACTTTGCTGACTGAGCCATTTCCCCAGCCCAACAAATGGCATTGTAAGAGAAGGATGACGCTGTTGATCAGGGCTGGGGACTGAGGCGCTGGGCCTATTTTACTGACAAGCACTCTGCTGTAGCATCGCATTTTGTTTCTTTTCTCCAGGTGCACAGGGTGGAGGGCTGTGGAATGCATCAACTTCTCTGGGGAGTGGAAGTTTGGCTTGTCAACAGACCTTGGCGCTGAGCTGAAGTTTCAAGTTTTATCTCAAAATGGGTTTCATGAACTGAAGAAATTCTTTTAAGTGTGACTTCATGTGTGAAACATGAGTGCTGTCTAAATTGTGCTTTTCTGAATTAGAGATGCTCTTCCTAAAGTGCCACAAGAAGCCATGTGCTTTTGCTTGGTGAAGCGATGCCAGTGTCTGGCACAGGAGATTAGTAAAACATTTGCCAAAAGAGCATTGGATCTTCCATCTGGATTTAGCTTTGGGGAATACAGGATTGGGAAACATTCTAAAAACAGCCAGAAATGTAGGGCTGGAATTCTTACCGCCTGAGGCTTTGAGACCTTGGAGTATGACCATTTTTTGCTCTAATCACAGCTCTTGCTAACATTTAACTTGAAAAAGGAAGCATATAAATTAAACACTCCTGACTCAATTGGGAAGCAATATGATTAATACTTGTTAATAACCTTAAAATGACCATCAGCTCCCATCTAAGATCATCATGTCAGAAGTGTTAAGAAGGGTGTATGTCCAGAGATATTTGTTACAGCTTTACTACTGATTTGTTTATTATTTATATAACTAATATTGTGGTCTAAAAATCCAAGATAAATATTTACAGCACACGTGCAGATATTTCTCATTCCAATCCCAGCAGTCAGAGTTGAGCTTGGTATGTGCTTCCTAGCCTGTCCTTACTATGTTTCCTCTCCTTTCTCTCTCTCTCTCTCTCTCTCTCTCTCTCTCTCTCTCTCTCACACACACACACACACACAACACACTCATATACATACGACACATATGTGTAATTATGCATATTTATGCATTTTATACAAACTTAAAACTAGATTTTTAAAGAAAATTGTAAGGCTAGATATACAGTCCAATAACTTATTTTTCTGCTGACTGATGCATATTCCAATACTTATGAGTATTTCGTTGGTGTGAGTGTGGTGTACGTGTGTATGGTATGTGTGGGTGTGTGTATGTGGGGGGATCATACACACAGAGTCCAGAGGAGGATGTTAGGTGTCCTGCTCCATCACTTTCTGCCTTATTCTTTTGAGACAGTGTCTCTCACTGACCTTGGAGCTGAGCTGCTGGACAGCAAGCCACAGGGTCACATTGTCCTGTCTCCATCTCCCTATTTCACTAGTGTTACAGTCATGTGCATGGCCGTATCCAGCTTTTTATGTGGGTGCTGGGGCCTTCATGTGTGTGCAGCAAGTGCTCTTACTAACAGACTTATTTCTCCAGCCTTGATTTGTGTGTGTGTGTGTGTGTGTGTGTGTGTGTGTGTATGTGTGTGTGTGTGTTAGTTTGAATAAAAATGTCCCCCATAGGCTCCAAGTATTTGAACATTTTGTCCCTAGTTGGTGGCACTGTTTTGGGAAGCCTTAGAAGGTGTGGTGGTACTGGAGGAAGCATGTCACTGGTGGAGGGTATAAAGAGTCCTTAAGCCTTGCTGGATCTCAAGTCACCCTCTTGCTTCCTCTGCCTGCTTGAAGATGTAAAGCTTAGCTTCCACCCCTCCTCCAGCCATCTCTGCCACCAGGCCTCCCTGCCGTGATGGATTCTTGCCCCTTGGAACCATAAGCTCAAATAAGCTTTTCCTTCTATAAGTTGGCTTTTGGCCAGTGTTTCTATCACAGCAACAGAAAAGTAACTGATACAGTGTGTAATTCTGAATTTCAGGGAATTCTAGAATTGCAATATACTGTTGTCCACTAAGCATGGTGAACATTAGGGTGAGTTCCAGTTTGGTCACACCAGAATCCTGCTGTGAGAACAATGGTTGCACATTTGTACACATTTGCATGGACTGGAACATAGAAACAAATATTAGAATTTCTGAGTCAAAAAGACATTCGAAGTTTGTGTAGCTGACCCTCAAGGCACTCTACCTTCACTAGACTTTCTCAGCAATGATTATGGTAGCCGTGGGTGCTTTTGCTCTTGACCTTTTCTTAACATCCTGACATGCACATTGCATCATGTTTTATGAAAATGTATTTTATCCTATTAATGGCCCTTTATGTACTCTGTTGTTGCATTTTATAGGCTTTGCTATCTACATGCTTCAGAGCTGCTCATACCACGTCATAAAAGGTTGCCATATCCATACACTCCAACCACACACAATTGGTATGGATATGTTGTTAAGATTCAACCAATCAGCCAGGCGTGGTGGCGTGTACTGTTAATCCCAGCACTCAGGTGGCAGAGGCAGGCAGAGCTCTGTGAAATCCAAGCCAGCCTGTTCCAGGCTAGCTGGGGCTGTAGGGAGACCCGAGCTCAAAAAACAAAATCAAACAAAATAAAACAACAACAACAAAAGACTCAACTAATTGTCAGGTTTTCAATTTTCACTAAAATTTCCTTCCTACAGGGCACCACCGAAGCAAACCGTACAACCTGATACTATCTAAATATACTAGATATACCTTGCCTGTATGTCTTTGACCTGAGACTTTTCTTTTCTGGGTTTGCAACTTTCTAGAGCACTCTCTATGGGTAAAATCCTAACTCAAGATTCATGGTTCATTTTAAAGATACCGTCCTGGTCAGGAAGGCATCCTTCTATGAATTCTTTTATGTGTGTGGGTTGGGGGGAGTGGGGGGAAGCCAGGGAACATCATCAGATGCGATTTCTCAGGTATGCTGTTGATCTTATTTTGATACAGGGTTTCTCATTGCCCTGGAGTTCAGCCATTAGGCTAGGCTGGCTAGCCAGTGAGCTCCAGAGATCCGTCTGTCTCTACCTCCCCAGTACCGGAATTACGGATGGGTACTACCATGCTGGGCTTTCTTTTTAATAGGGAAGAGACTCAGGTCTTCATGCTTTCATAGCAAGAGCTTTACCAACTGAGCCATCTACCTGGTCCTGTCCCTTTATGAACTATTTTGTCATTTTTTTGTTTGAATGCATAATAGTAGTTACTATCACTTCCATAAGTGTTCAATAACTCACTTATAAAAGACAAAAAACAAATGGTTTGCACGTACTGGGTTTGCCCTCTTTATTGTATTCAACTCTGCTGAATAGCATGGAAAGGTAGCCAGAGATAATATTCAAACAAATGGGCATGATGGTATTTTGATAAAATTATATTTACAGAAACAGTTGACTGACCTCTGGGCTGGTTTGCACTGGCCCCTGTAGTTTTAGCTACACTAATAATGACTGTGAACTTTACTAATCTTTAATTCTGGGCTACACATTTCTTGGCGATAAATTTTCTATAAGCAGCTCTGATGCTTAAGATATAATTCTTTTGTGTCTAAGAGGCATTATGTGAGTAAAAAGTACTAGTATCACTATTACTTTCCCCTAGAAATTTTAGTGATTTTAATATAAACATTAATATTGGATTATTGACATAACAAAGTCAAATTTGACTCAAATGAATGTTGTTTCTAATTGAGATTTTCATTGCTTACTTGCTCATGGGCTAAACTTAGCTTATTTTTTTATATTTTATTTAATGTGTATGAATGTACTGCATGTATTATGTAAGTGCACTCATGTTGTACAATGCCCACAGAGGTCAGAAGAGGGTGTCAGATTCCTCTGGATGGTTGTTAGCCACCATGTGGGTGCTGGGAATTGAACCTGGGTCCTCTATAAGAGCAGCCAGTGCTCTTAACTGCTGTGTCATCTCTCCAGCCCCTAGTTTATCATTTGAATGTCATCCTTATCAAAATATTTTCAAGAAAAAAAAATTAGGGGGAAAATTAGTCTAGCATTTCAAATTTTTCAAAATAACAAATGACAGTTCTAAAAGGAACTTGAATACTGTGATATTTATTCCTGTCTAGGAGGGTTTATGCAAGTGGCTAATTTGTTTGGAGCTTGCCTAAACTTAGCTACAAGAGATCTGAACAATGATAGATTCAGAAAGCATGCACGATGGGCGACTGACACGATGTCTTTAGCTTTCTATTTTGTTATGTGTCCTGATGGGGTATTTTGGGAATTAGAAAAGCATGTTGAGTCTTGTTCAGTATGCCTGTCTTGCTTTTAGATCTTATCTGACTCTAAAGGCCTTTACTAATATGTGGATGAAAAAAACCTCTCCTCATTCTATCATTAGTTTGACAAGAGGAGTATCAGGTGGATTTACAGCCATCCAGAAACTGCATAAGCATATAAGCTATAAAACCATTAATAATTGGGTAGCAAAAACCAGAGTCAATAAATATCTATCACATACACAAACACACATGGAGAAATGTGAAAATAACCTAGACATAAGCAATTAGGGGGGTTAAAAATTTATTAACTATGAGAGAGATTGTGTTGAGGAGATGGCTTATTCAGTAAAGTGCTTAGCTCTACAAGCTTTAAAAGCCTCAGTTCGATCTTTAGAACCCACTTTTTAAGCTAAGCATGCTGATGAGTGCTTAATTCTGCCTACAACTGGAAAGGTAGAGACAGGCAGATGCCTGGGGCTGGCTGACCTGCTAACTTAGTCTGCTTGGTGAGTTTTAGGTCGCTGAGAGACTCTGTCTCGAACAACAAAGTGGGGACAGGAGTGATGGCTCAGTAGTTAAGAGCACTTACTGCCCTTGCAGAGAACCTCAGCTCAGTTCTCAGCACCAATACTGGGCAGCTCACATCCTCCTGTAATTCTAGTTTCTCTTCTGCCTTCGGCAGGTACCAGCATGCATAAACACATGCAGGTACACTCACATACACACGTATAACACAAACAGATGAATATTGAATAAAAAACAAATAAGGTAGATAGCACTCCTGAGGAACAACAGCCATTGATCTCCACATGCATGTGCACACACATGCCTGTGCACCCTCATACACACAAATATACACGTTAAAAATGTTAAAGAGATCATGTATTTCCATAGGGAAGATTTGAGATGGAATACATCTTCTTATTGACCATAGGAAGACAAAGAACCCAGCTCTACCCCAGCATGTCAGCTGCATAGTTACCCTCCAGCAGAACAAGAGTTTGCTTCATCCCCTCTTAGTTTCTCCTTACAGGACTACACTTGTTCTATCCATTTGTGGAAAGAACAGCTTGTCCTATCACCCTCCAGTGGAGATGAGTTATGAGCCTTTTATCTGAGCTACAGAGTGGCTTTAACCTCTTCCAGTGATGTATCTTATTTCATCTTAGCTAGGATATTTTTTCCTCCCAGAATTCCTTTTCCTGTTCTGATTTGTAGGTGTATGGATGATAATAATAGTAAAGATCAAATTACCCCATTT
This sequence comes from Nannospalax galili, assembly GCF_000622305.1. Lineage (NCBI taxonomy): Eukaryota > Metazoa > Chordata > Mammalia > Rodentia > Spalacidae > Nannospalax > Nannospalax galili. Next base: position 2,226,551 of record NW_008349083.1, on the reverse strand, counting down.
GAGAACATGTTAAACACTTTTGTATTGTCTTGCAAGTTTTCAGTATTAACTTCCTGTTTCTTCTTTGGTTAGTATCAATTCAGTGAGAAAACCAGTCATTTGTGACATTCATGGCAATGTCGTCTCTTTAGTGGAATATTTCTTGTGACACAGTTCCCATATTAAAATAATCTTTCATGGGCTAATTTGGTTAACCCCCTTTTTAAGTTCAAACACTAGGCTGTGAGCAAGAAATGTAGAGACTGAGCCTCGGTTGCAAGTCAAAATGATCACTCATAAAAAAACACAACCCAGGCACTCTGAACAGCAGCAGGAAGCATGATGTGTTATCTGAAATCATTGTGCAGCTTTACGTGACAACTGGCTGATAATGAAGTTCTTCAGGAACCTAAGATGGCAAGGTCTTGACTCAGCTCATCAAGCATCAGAGAAACACATCTTCCCGTCATATTGATTAGCACAAGGCTCTGAGTGATCACCTTGGATGACTGCATAGAGTTTGTGATGTGTCCGATACCACAAGCAAGTCAGATATTCATGATGTTGCTTCTTGATTTGGTATTTCATTAATTCATTCCCACATTCAGGACTTATGTGGTACCCACTGTGGGCCAGGTATTATGCTGTGTGTTGGGGACACAAAGATTGGGATCAGATCTAGAACCTCAAGAGTTGTAGAGTATTAAAACAACATATGCAAAGCAACAATCACATCACATTTTTTTTTAAGTCAGTGCTGTAATGGAATCATGGAGAGAGTACTGGGGGACACAGAGTCATCAAAATCAGATTCAAGGAAAAGTCCCTGGAGGAACCCACACTAATACTGAATTTCAAGGAAAAGTAGGACTTCCTGCTATGGAAGCAATGAGACTGCATTGTAGTATATTTTTAAAAAAGTGAGAGAGACATCAGCCAGTACCAGACTTTGAGGACTGACAAATTGTTTCAGCATGACTTGAGCAATGGAAGCTCAAAGTTCAGTGGTAAGTGCTGAAGATGAGTTATATAAATCAGTGGTGGGGGTGGTATCTGGAGAGATGGCTTAGTGGTTAAGTGGCTCACTGGTTTTACAGAGGACCTGAGTTTGGTGCCCAGCACTTGCATTGGGTGACTCACAACTGCCTATGATTTCAACTCCAGAGGATCTGATGCTATCTTCTGGCCTCCACAAATATTGCACACATGGGGTGCACATACATACACAGAGACACACATATATACACATAATTAAAAATAAAATAAATCTTTAAGTAAAACAGGAGTCTAGACTCCAAAAGATCGAGATGCTAAGCTGGAAGCTGGGATGGTATAACTGGGAACAAGGTGGTATGAGTTGGAGGAAGAATTCAGTTTGCCTTTTGGAAACAAGGTAATATATCACAGTGTCAGAGCTTTCTCCTGACCTCAACCAGGGGATTTCATAGGGCTTAGCATATGATCTACAGCATGAAGGCATGAGTCTCCTCTCTAAATGGGGTTTATATACCAACTGCAAAGGGAGTGCATTCTTCTCCATCTCTTTCAGCTGTAGTTGTCCTTCTAAGCTCTGGAGGCCTGCACAGCCTGCCTAGTTCTTGTGAGCAATTTCCCTTCTGTTTATACTAGTTTAATGTTATATGAAAAGGGCCAGAGGTGTTACCAGGGGAGACATAAGATACAATAAAGACTCAGCTGCTACCTGCAGGGGGCCAGGCACTGGGCCAGACCATTTACACAGCATCTCACTGCATCTCATCCTATCTATTAAGGTTATTCTCACCTCCATTTTCTACAAAACTTAAATAAAGATCTTGGTCCAAGTTGTGCAGTGTTTGGGTAAGTTCAGTGTTTTAGCAGGGCTTGGTCTGTTTCCAGAACTCCATGCTTTGAACATTCTGTTACTGTCCAGTATTGTGGGGAAGGGTTGTCCTCCTGGATGTCTGAAATCCTTAGAGAAGAAACTGAGTTCTGCTCATTGAAATTAGTCATGTTGGTCCACATCTGAGCTGGTAAAGACATGCTCAGAATGCCCCCTGCTCAGTTTATTTTTTTTTATTTACTTTATTATTTTTTTTTAATTTTATGTGTATGCATGTATTGCCTGCATGTAAGTAAGTGCACCCATGTCATGCAATGCCTGTGAAGGTCAGAAGAGGCTGTCGGATCCCCTGGGACTGAAGTTACAGACAGTTGTTATCTGCCATGTGGGTGCTAGGATTTGAACCCGGGTCTTCTGAAAGAATAACCAGTGTTCTTAGCCACTGAGCCATCTCTCCAGCCCTCATCCTGCTCTTTTGTGGTAGCCAGAATCCATTGTGAGATTTCAGGGACTGATGTTAACCTGGTCCTGATTATGAGCATGAACCTTCAAACTGATACTCCTAGGGTCTCATTCCCTGCTGTGGAAAGGGCAGCTGACTTAGTTTAAGCCCTTTTCTTTTTGAGTTCCTGGATTCTGTTCAACAGACAAGACATAGAACAGACCATGTAGATCTCCTGGAGACAAACTGTGGGACACTTGTAGATAACAGGGAGTCAATCTCAAGCTCGAGATACTGTTTATTGCCACTATGAAGAGACAGGCGATCCTATCAAATAGGAGGGTGTTTGTCAGCCCAGGGTTCGTAGGAAGCTCTGCAATACCTGTTATTATTTTAACTTTAAAATGCCAAATTTCTCATGAATGCACTAGAGAAATTTCAGAGGTGAAAGGGGACATTCATTGATTAATCACTTTTTGTGGAAACATTCTATGGATCATAAAGGGAGAAATTTATACTCTCACAGAGAAAACCGGAGGAACATGTTGTACAGTAGGTGGAGAACCTTGGTCCTCTGAAATAATAATAAAAGAGAATTACAGCCACTTACAGGGAATATTTGGAAAAGAAGCCTTTGATTGCAGTTGATTTTCTATTGTGTCAGCTCCTTATTAGCAGGTTATGGGTTTCTTATGGAGCCAATTTAGAGATGTCAGAAAAGCATGAAGAAAAAGGTATTATTTTTAGTTATTAATTAAGAGTTTGAATAAATAACCATTGCTTTCCTAAATAGGAGGCTATTGAGTGGCACTGAAACGCTGGGTAGAAACATCCTTTAACAGAAACATCAGCTATATGTAATGGCAAAAACAAACCTGGAAGTCAGCACAGAATAGCCACCATGGCTCTGTGCTGTTTGTTTCTGAGATCCTGGGAACATCTCTGAATTTTCTTCTACTGTTCTATAAAGCAGTGTATTTTCAGGAAGAAATTAGTTAATGTATAAAATTCTTAGTCAATGGAGGTGCCAGTGGCTCTGGGCACCCATGCCAAATTACAGGAATCCACAGGCAGAATTCAAGGAGGGTTAGCCTCTGCTTAACGCTCAAACAACTTTCCATATTCACCTTGCATAAAGTCTTTTATTATACCAGACACGTGCTTCCAGAAATTTTATGGCATATTACCCTTTTTTCTTTTAGATATATGATCCTAGAGACTTCCCAAGGAATTAGCAAAAAATTATCATTTTGAAATTATTACCTGGTATAAAGTAAAATAACAAGACAGAGTTTTACTGTCTCTTGTTCAGCAAATGATTAGCTTTGTTCAATTACTTCAAAGTGAGGTCTATGAAGAAGTAATAAAATAAGAGAATTCGTGAATGATTTGACACAGAAGATTTCAGACTGAAATATATGCTCTATTGTTAAATTCTCTTTTCGTTTGTTTCTTTTGTGGTGTGTGTCTGTGTTCTGTATGTATGGAGTGCATATGTCTGATACCTGCTTGCATGTGTGTGAACACATGTGTGGATGGATACACACACATATGCATGCATGTGGAGGCCTGAAGTTTATGTCAGCAATCATCCTCAAAGGTTGCTCTTCCACATGCAGGGTCCACATCACTGCCAGTTCTGCCGGCCAGTTTGCTCTGGGGATCTTTCATCCCTGCCCTCCAGGCTGGAGTTACAGCCCTGCTGCCATGCCTACCTGGCCTTTCTGTGGGTTCTGGGTATCTGACGTGCTTTAGCCTGAGTGATTTTCCCAAACCTTAATTCTTCAAAAATATTTTTATATTTTCATCATTATTTGTGTGTGATATGTATATGATGTGTATGTGTGATATGTGTGAATGATACATTTCGTTGTGTATGAAATGTGTGTATATGATATGTTATAGGTATACGTGTGCGATGTGTGTATGTTGTGTGTATATGTATGTGATTTGTGTATGATATATGTGTATATGATGTGTGTATAATGTATATGTATTATGTGTGATTTATGCATGTATGATATGTGTGCATGATATATATGTGTATGGTGTGTGTGTGTGTGTGTGTGTGTGTGTGCTTAGGATGTGTGTCCAGGCATGCACTTTCCATAGCATGCATGTGGAGGTCAGAAGACAACTTTGTCTAGTGTTTCTCTTTCCATCATGGGTTCCAGGGATCAGACTCAGGTCATCAGGCTTGCATGACAAGTGTTTTTGCCTTTTGATCCCTCTTGCTGGCCTTTGTGTGACTAAAGTGTATAATTTTCCTTGAATGTTGGTACAAGATGATAAAGAGGCAATTTTCTGTTTCATACATTCTCAACTTGCTAAATTTTCTGGAGGCATATAAGTTTTTATTTTTTATGACTGAAGACCTGCATCTGTCCACATGGATTTTTCATTGTGCAGTGGATTAGGAGTGCTGGAGTCACCTTCTTCCTCATACTGTGTTCCCATCCCTTGCATACCATGTTTCCTACATCCTATCCAGAGCTCCTTCATCATTCAAAAAACGAGTTATGAGACTGAAAATGAAGGTGGCATACCTGTGTTCCCTTCAGAGCCACCACGCCAGCTGGGACTCCTGGGATCCTGAGGCACCGGCCCTCAGCTTCCCCTCCCTGCTCTAAGTGCTGCACTCCCTCACTTAGTGACACTAAGTGTCTCTAAATGGTTTTCTTTTAAGAAGGAAAACATGCTTAGTGCATTATTTTGCTTATTGATTTTTTCAGATTAAATATTCTAATGACTCCCAGTTGTGGTTTTAATGATGAGAACATTGGGAACACGTGATGAAAGTATGGAAAAGGAATCTTGCTGGGTGCTGTGCTTAGTGTTAGGAAGAATTTTCTGTCAGATGCTCTCTATGGAGTTCTCCCTCCTCTGTCCTTCCTTCTCTCCCTCCCTCCCTTCTTCCCTCCTCCCTCCAGCCTACCTCTTCCCTTTTCTCTTCCTTCCTTCCTTCCCTCCCTCCCTCCTCGTCTGCTGTTGGGACCTGGCTACCCACTTCTGGCTGACCACTGGGGCACTGTCCCCTCCCTGAACTTGATGGCTTCACCTAGCTTTAAATGAGAGGATTGTGCTTGAAACCCAACTGGGGTATGGCACATTTCTCTACAGTCCCTCCTTCCCTCCCTCCTTCCTTCCCTCCTTCCCTCCCTCCCTCTTTCCCTCCCTCCTTCCTTCCCTTCTTCCCTCCTTCCCTCCTTCCCTCCTTCCTTCCCTCCTTCCCTCCCTCCCTCCTATCATGTTCTGTCAGAGACAGAGATGATGTCTTCTGTTGCCTCTGACTTTTCTCTTAGAATCTGTTGGAGGTAACATGGTTCCTTTGGTAGGAACTCAGTGCACAGAATGGACTGGTGAACAAATGAATGCTTCCTTTTTCTTATCCTTTCCCTCCCTCCCTCCCTCCCTTCTTTTTCTTTCTCTCTCCCGCCTTCTTGTAATATTTACTATGTACTAAAAGTTCATACAAAGAACTAAGGATATAAACTAAGGATATAAAAAATCAGTTTGATATCGAGTGAAAGATCATCTTTTTCTATTTTTGCTTCCAAGTTAGCCAGAAGTTGTCTTTATTTACCCATACATATGCACATACATGACATGTAACTGAGCTGTAATCACTCCAGGTGCTTTCAAATACAACCCTATTCTGGACTCTACCTCACCTAATGCAATCCTTCATGTACTATAAAATATCCTTAAAGTTCATCTTTGTGCCTTGAAGTGGACCTGCTAAATACCAGGTATGCATCTGTGGGTAAAAATTCTTGGCTTTTCCATTCTAGGCTGCAGTTCTCGCAAACTATTCAGTCTAAAGTTAGTCATTTGCCATCCTAATCATTTTTCATTTGTGGGGAAAAAATGGCCACATTCCCGTCAGGCATCTTTCTGTTTCAGGAAAGATTCGTATAAAGAAACTACACTATATGCAAAAGATTTGTGGATGGCTTCTTGGAGTTAATTTTCCTGGGCTTTTGGGGGGTACTTAAACTCCAAGACATGGGGAAGATTTATAAACGATTGCCATAAGCTCTTTAGCTACCGGAGTTAAGCAGCGGCAGGCTCCCCTGTCATTGAATGGACAGTGTGTGGAATCTGCCAGGCTGTCTATGACTCTCCAGCAGCCCATTGTTGGAAGATTATGCTTTTGATATTTCTCAGTAGACGTCATCCATTCATCTAGTAAATGTCATTTAAGTGCATGCAGACTGCCAAGAGCTGGACTTGGTGTCACCATAGAAACCATCACATTCTGGTCTCATCCTTCAAAACCAAACAAATGTTGCTATTACTGTCCAGAGCAAGTTAAGACGTCAAGAACGATGGACACCCAGATAAATGGTACAATCACTTTGGGAGATGTGGCCCTGTTATCAAACACATAGAACAGACACCCAGACACACAGACATACAAACACATAGACACACAGACACAGACACAGACACACACACACAGACACACACACACACACACACACACAATTATTCTCATTTCATTTCTTTTGTTGTGATGGAACACCCTAGCCAAAAGCAACATCAGGGAGGACAGGTTTGTTTGACTTACAATTCCTGGGTACAGTCCGTAACTGAGGGGATGTCAAGACAGGAAAGCAGCTAGTCATGTCACATCCACAGTGCAGAGCAGAGAGAGAGAGACAAATGTTCCCAGGTTGCCTGCTGGCTGCTTCTGCTCAACTAGCTTTTTTCACTTTTATATAGTTCAGGGTCCAGTCCATGAAATGGTGCCACCCACAGTGGGCTGGGCCTTCCCACCTCAATTAACGGTCCAGACACCCCCCCCCCCCCCGCCCATAGGCATGCCCAGACGGCAATCTGATCTGCATAGGTCTTCAATTGAGGCTCTCTTCCCAGGTGTTCTAGGTTCTATCAAGTTGCTATTTAACCATTGTTAGGGCTGGAGAGATGGCTCAGCAGTTAAGACCACTGGTTGCTCTTGCAGAGGACTTGGGTTTGCTTTCCAGCACCCGCATGGAGGCTAATAACTGTCCCTAATTCTACTTCCAGAAGGTTCCAACACCCTCTTCTGACCTCAGAGGACATTGCACAGACCAGACTTGACACACTTAAATAAATGCAGGCAAAACACTCATACATATGAAATAAAAATAAAAAATTTAAAATAAACCTAACAATCATACACACATATATAAATATGTGTGTATATATATATATACATCTATACACACATATATATATATATGATCATCAGAGTAACCAGAAGACATTATTTTTATACTTATGCATATCTTTTTTTCCCAACATAAAAGCACAAATGTATTTGATTTTTTTACACAACAGTACTTTTTTAACCAGCATACATAGCACAATATAATTGATAACATTACAGAATGATCTATAACTAACAAAAGAGAGAAACTAAACTGTAAAGTAGGTATTATTGTTCCCATGATCAATTAATCAATTGATTGACTGAGTGACTGATTTGCTTTGTTTGAGACAGGGTCTCACTATATAGCCAAAGCCAGTATCTAACTCACACTCCTCCTTCCTCAGGCCCCTGAGCACTGGGATTACAGATGTTACAACCACATCTGGCATCTTTTAAATTTTTGGACAGAGCAGTATTAAGAGTTTGAAAATCTTGCAGCTGAAATAAATGGAAGTTGAAAAATGCCAAGATTCATATCTTCTATCTTATTTGTACAGTCTGATCTTTTCATCATCCTGAATGTGTGGTCAGCTCTACCATACACAATAAAATTAATAATGGAAATAAACGGAAATCAGAGGCCAAATGCAATCTGTTCAACCTTGAGCCCTCTTCTTTGTCTTCTCTGAAATGAGATCCTTTTTGGGTCATGTACAGGTATTAAATATGTACAGTCCTGAGTCACTTAGTGACAGGATGCATTCTGAGAAATGGATCATTAGAGACTTTGCTGTGTGAGCATCAAGGAGCGTACTTACACACCTAGCACAGTAGCAGTGTCATTCGATGATACAATCTTATATGACTTTTGTCACATGCACAGTCTATCATTGTTGGAAATGTACAGCAGAGGCCTAAATGTTTATGCATGTATGTATGTTAGCTGGATTAAGTCGTAGATCAAATTTTAAAATAGACTTTTTGGTAATCTTCAGTTAATCATTTACAATTTTTCTTGTCATTTCTCTTGTGATTTCATTCTGTTGTTTTTTGTCTTTTAAAATGTTTTAATTTATGTGCACATGTCTATCTGTGTGTGGACACATGCATGCAGGTGCCCCATGAGGCCAGAAGAGGGTGTCAGATCCTCTGGAAACGGGAGTTACAGGCAGTTGTGAGCCACCTAACATTGGTTCTGGGAACCAAGCTCAGGTCTTCTCTAAGAGCAGGAAGCATTCTTGCTGCTGAGTGAGTTCTCCAGACCCTCCCTTGTGATTTCTTTTTAAGCATAGAGTTAGATTCAGGCATGAGGTTAATATTTTTTAAATCCATCATGCTGTTATAGAAATTTTTAGAAAATGCTAAGGAAGTCAGCAAACAACATACCCATTTGGCTGCTGCATTCATCCAAACGGAACTATGGAATGAGGCATTTTCTTAGATTTTTCTCACTCTATTTGGGAAAAAAAGGATAATTATAGCACAAGTAAGTCACTGTCTTGAAGAATATCTAGAGATTTTAAGTTTTGTTTTTATTTTTAACTCTAGACTTTATTAAGAGGACAAAAGACCTCACTGGAGTGTAAATAACACAGATTTTACTGTGCAGTGAACTTAAATGCACTTCTGCAAAGCAGGCCGTGAACACAGACTTCAACCTTGCATTTTGCTCAGGAGGGAGCCCAGCTGGAATCCTCAGTCACTGTGGCTGAGGCAGAGGCACAGGCTTGGGTCTGTTTTGGGCTCTTGCTTGTTAGGTGGGTCTCTTTGTCTGTTTCAGTTGACACAGCTCCTTACGGCCTGGTAGCTATTTGTAGATTTTGAACAAATTGGCTAATATGACAAAGATTTGCTTCTAAAGCCAGGTCATGGCCTGTCACTGATTTTGTTTGTTTGTTGTTGTTGATCTTAGAACATTTGGTCTCCATCTGGGTGGTTCCTGGAAGAGCCATGTCCTGAGCCCTGTTCAGAGACATCTACCCCCAAGTTTTACATTTCTGGCCTTGGGATTTGTTTCTTCTGTGCTGCTGCAATGGAAGAGGCTCGACCAGGAGTCCCTTCCGTGTTATACTGTCCTGACCTTGTAGAACTCTATGATGTTTAGCATGGGTATGTCTATGAAGTCTCCTCACATCCAGAACTGAAGCCTGACCAGTTCCTGTCCTGAAGAGGACAGGTTTCTCCTCTCAGTTCTTTTTCTTGTTTATCCACTTTTCCTTCTTTCCTTCCCTCCCTGCCCCCTCCCTCCCTCCCTCTCTTCCACTCTTCCTTCCTTCCTTTCTTCCACCCTCCTTTCCTTCTTCCCTCCATCTCATTATTGTACACTCCTTTTTTCTTTGTTCTCTGTTACTTTTATTTCTTTTTTGTTGTTATAACAACTACATTCCAGTCAGTAGAAGTTTCTCCTGTTCATACACAGATGAAAAGATACATGCAGATGATGACCCATTGCTGGATTCTTTGTAATAAAAGATGATTTGGGGCTGGGGAGATGGCTCAGGTGGTAAAGTCATTGCTTCGCAAGTACAAGGACATGAGTTTGGATCCCCAGAACCCACATAAAATGCCAGAAATGGTAACAGCAAAGGTAAAATAGTAGCCAGAGCAAGGTGGATTCCTGGAAGCTCTCTAGCCAGTTACTCTGGCCTATGGGCCACATTCCACACCATTGTGAGTCCCTGTCTCAAAGACTCCCAAGGAGCAATACCTAAGGTGGTGACTTCTACACATGCCTATGAATACCTTCCCACACAGTCATACACACTAAAAAATAAGAAAGAAAGAAAAACATTTAAAATACTTCATGTGTCTATCCATAGCCAACAAGCTGAATAAATATATGGCTACATTATCTATACACAAATTAAATATAATAATGTAAATCTCAAAACCAATGTATGATTCTGTTGAAAGGAAACTATAAACCCATTATGTGCTAAAAACAATAAAGATTTGATATGATTGACATATTTGTGTGAGCTCATAGGTGCTTTTTCAACAATGACTAGGGTTTAAAATCATATCAAATACTATTTTTTAACTTTTTAAAATTTTTATTTTTTTTTAATTTTATTTTATGTGTATGCATGTATTGCCTGCGTGTAGGTAAGTACACCTATGTCATGCAATGCCCGCGGAGGTCAAAAGATGCTGTTGGATCCCCTGGGACTGGAGTTATGGACAGTTGTTAGCTGCCCTGTGGGTGCTGGGATTAGAACCCAGGTTTTCTGCAAGAACAACCAATGTTCTTAACCACTGAGCCATCTCTCCAGCCCCTAAATCCTATCAAATATTTTTATAGAAGTACTTCACTAGCTAACTAACCTAAACTTTCTACGTCTTAAACTAAAGCATCAAATGTCCATACTGAAGTTTCTTAAACTATGATGCCTATAATGTTTCACTACAGTCCTCTTCTGTGTCTTCTGTGAATCTTATTTTACTCATTTTTCTGGGCCATGGACATGGTACTGTGTGGTGCAACAGTCCTACTACCTGATCACCTTTCTACTCGGCTTTGATTAATTTTTTTGTACATAGCTGCAGATTCCACCATCATATTTATTGGTGAGATCTAAATGTTCACTTGGAAAGTTGCTTTGAATCTCAAACTCTATTTGAGGATCTGATCCTCAAATAGAGGATATTTTAATATTTAATATTTTTTGGTCATTAGTCTTCAAATTTTAAGAAATTTTATTTATTTTTATTTTCTGTGTATGACTGCTTTGCCTGCATGTATATAAGTGCACTTGTGGGTTCAATGCCCGTAGAGGTCAGAAGAGAGGTTTTTGGATCCCCTGGACCTGGAGTTACAGACTCTCGGTAGCTGCCATTTGGGTGCTAGGATCTCTACTGGGTTATGCAAGCCTCTTAGCTGCTGAGTCATCTCTCTGGGCCCTAAATAGTTACTTCTGATTAGATTAAAGAAACACCTAGAAAAGTAGAGAAGCTCACCTCTAGGTGTATAAAGGAGAAAGGGGCCTGAGACAGATCATGAGGGCTCTCAGACTTATAATCACTCTGTAGCTGCATATTACGGTTGGCGGTGTTATTGAGGGATAAGACTTACTGAAGAAGGTGGATCACTGTGAGTAGTACCTGGGGCTAAATCTTGCCCTGCCCCTCCTTGTATTCCCTCTTTTTGCTTCCCGTCTGACATGAGCTAAAGAATTTCCTTCGATACATGCCACACTAATGTTCTGTCAAGGTTATGTGGCCCACCAACTGTAGACACTATCCTCTGAAACTGTGAGCCAAAATAATTTCTCCCTTAGGTTGTCTATATATGTTTTGTTTTCAGTGATGAAAACTAACAAACACAGCTGCCAAATTCATTTTTCCACAACCACGTGCCATTTGAATCTGGTTGTTCTTGATAGATGGATCCCAACTCTCTTGTTGCATCATGGAGTAAACAGGAACTAAACTCTCTAGTGGATGTTATACTTGGATAGAAAGAACCTCTCAGTGGCTCATGTTTGAACACTTGTCCCCAGCTGGAGGTGCTGTCTGGGAGATTATGAAAGCTTTTGAGAGATGGGACCTGGATGGAGGAAGTAGATTTCTGAGGGGGAGGGTTAACTTTGAGGTTTATATTTCACCTTGCTTCCTGTCCCACCTCTGTTTCCTGTTCTGCTGAGATGGAAGCAAGCAGCTGCCATTTTTTTTCTGCTAGCACGGAACAACCCTGCCTTACTGCACACCCCGCATGATGGATGATAGCCTTCCTCTCTGAAGCTGCCTCTTGTCAGCTGTTTGTTCACAGCAATGAGACAAGTAACTGATTCAGCAAGGTGTTTAATTAAGCTCTATTGTCATCTATAGCCATTGATTCTTTAGTGTGCGTGCATTTGTGTGCACATGCATATGGGGGCCAGAGGTCAATGTCAAGTAACTTCCTTGATTGCTCTTCAACCTTGTTTTTCAGATAGTCACTGAACTTGGAGGTCACTGATAGGTTAGGCTACCTGGCCAGTCAGCTCCAGGGATACACCTGTCTACTACTCCTGTTTGTGCCAGTACTGGAGTTACAGGCAAATTACACCACACCAGACTTTCTTCATGAGTGCTGGGATACAAACTTAAGTCCTTCTACTTGCACAAATGTCATCTTACTGATTGAACTATCTCCACAGGCCCCCACTGGTTACTTTTGCAAACATCAGACCTATTATTTCCACCAAATTGTGCTCCCCAGTAATCCTCCAAGGACTTGCTTTGCCTTGGTAGAATCTGCCTGCCAAAAATGAACTTCTGGACCTTCTTCAACTGTCCAAATTTTATTACCATTTAAAGGGTCTACCAAATAAAAATTTTTTCTTCAGTAACTCAGATTTCCAACCATGCACAATTCATTTCCTGCTTACATATCCATGGTTCCACATATTTACCCTTATTATAAACGTATTATGTGCACTCTAGATATTTGTTTCTGTAACTGTCTTCCCCTTCTATCCAGTGAGTGCTCGGCAGCAGAGCTGAGGCCTTGGTTGTCCCTGTATACTGCATGCTGGGCTCAGCGTCTGGTATGTACTTTTGAGTTCAGTAAATATTGACATGCTGAGTAATTCCTCAGTCTCACCCACTACTGGGCTCTTTCTCTATGTGGAAAGAAGATTGTAGAAAAATATCCTTTAAGGCAGAGGATTTATGTCAAGGAAGGCTTTGGGAGAGGGGAAAGAAATGCATTTACTTGGGGATATGGAAGTTGAAAGTCTTTGTCAACTCTCCAATTTTCTCATTGTTTGCCAGAGAAGTAAGATTTGCCTGTGAAAGTAGTCTAGTGGCTGGAGAGTTGGCTCAGTGGTTAGGAGCACTCACTGGCTGCTCTTGTAGAGAATGCTGGTTCCATTCCCAGCTCCTACGTGGCAGCTAACAGTCATTGGTAACTCCAGTTCCAGGGGCTTCAACACCCTCTCTGTCCTCTGTAGGCATCTGCTTTCATAAGACAGACACACAAACATATACATAAATTTAAAACATCTATTTTTAAAGAAAATATTCTAAAGTTATCTTTTGTTTCATATTTATAGAAATTTTGAGGGTGACTACAGCATTAATGACAGTATGAATTATGCTAAATCTTTTATGTAATTATGACGAAGATCTTGATTCTTCCTGTCGGTCTGAAGGCCTGTGCTTACATTTAATTCTAAATATTCTGGCTGCATCTCTGTCATAGATACAGTCACTTATGTTCCAAAAAATAAATTGGGAATTTCTGAGTGGAGATTTCCTCTTTCTCTTGTTCCCTTTTCTCTTATCAATACCACAGTACCATACTCTGGATACGTTATAAAGAAAAAATGGTTTATTTTGGCTCAGTTAGGGTTAAAGGTTAAGAATCTGTACCTAGTGAGGGTTTATTTCCAGGCAGAGTCTCCAACTGACAGAGTGTCCCATAGTCAAAGAAAGGCTCTCACGTGTGTTTATCTCCTCCAAACAGCCACCAGGACTTAAACACGGGTATCTGCCCTACTTGTGATGGTAAAATTCCCTGACAAAAACTAATGTAGGGAAGAAAGGTGTTTACTTCAGCTTACAATTACATCATTGTGGAGAAATCAAGGTAGAAAATTCAGATAGTCACAAGACATCCATAGCCAAGAGCAGAGAGGAAATATGTGCATGTTTGTGCTGAGCTTGATATGCTGTTCAGGAATTCCTGTCTAGAGAATGACGCTGCCCACAGTAGGCTAGGTTTCCCACATGAATCAACTTAACAAAGACTATGTCCCACAAACATGACCACAGGCCAGCCCAATGGAGACAATCCTTCACTGAGCCTCTCTTCCTAGGAGATTCCATGTTGTGTGGAGTTGATAGTTGAAGCTCACAGTCACAGTGTTCCAGCCTGATGTTCTCCTAACCTTAAGAATCCCTATTGACCTACCCTATCTATGTTGGATTTGTACCATTTTATAGAAAAAATATATTAAGTGTCGACCTTACAGTAATTACTGATCATGTAGATTCTTTGGTGGTAGGTGGGCCCTTCTTGGTACATAGATGCATGGCTAAGTAGTACTAGAAGTTGGGGTAGGTTTTAGCATGTGGAGATGTCTCAATCATCATATCTTTATCTTATCCGAGAATCAGGTTCCCTGCTTTATAGATCCTAATAAAATCTCGTAGTTGTCTGTAATTTACCGTTGTCTTTGCAGTTTGTCAAAATACCACCAAAGGGGCTGGAGAGATTGGCTCAGTAGTTTAGAGCATTACTGCTCTTCCAGAAGTCCTCAGTTTAGTTCCCAGCGCCCACATGGTGACTAACAACCTTCTCTAATTCCAGTTCTAGGGGGTCTGACACACTCTCCAGACCTGGGTGGGTATTACATACATGTGATGTACATACACATACATGCAGGCAAAATACTCATATGCATAAAACAAAAAAATAAATAATTAAAATGCTACCAAAAAATCATGATCCCTCACTTGTAAAAGGATGCTTGCACAATGCTAGAGCAAGTTTTAGAGAAGGAAATAAAGCAATTCTATCCTTGACTTTAAGGTTTTGGCTGTGTTTTATTAATAGATGATTCGTTTTCATTTACAAGGAAAATCAGCACATTTTAGCAAAATGCTTGCTTATGTGGTACACAGTCTGGTGTACTTTATCCTAACATAATGATGTCTAGCCAATCACACCATGAGGTGCTGTGCCCTCCTAGTATTTCCAGTGTTTTTCCATTTAAATAATGTAGCACATTTAATTGGTTTATCAATATGATAAATTTTAAGCTGTCTTGTACATTCGATTTTTAAAATAAGCAAACATTTCTACTAGAAACCTGAAGTACACATTTGACATTCTGTGTTGAAATGTCAAGCCTTTGAAGATGGTGCTATGGGTGATTATCTGTTAGCTGGATTGGTCTTGTTGGCAGTTAGTTTTGTTTAGTGGTATATACACCTGTAATCCCTGCAATCAAGAAATGAGGGCAGGAAGACCAAGGGTTCAAAGTTAGCCTCAACTGCAGAGCAAGTCTGAGGCCAGCCTGGGATATTTGAGACCCTGTTATCAAAACCAGAAAGTTTCCTGTTAATATGAATAGCAATTGTAAAATTTGTGAGTTCCAAAAGGGAGATGATTTCCCACTACACAGTTCCCTTTGAGTTCTGCCATCCTCTAGTACCTGAACATTCCACCCCAGAGTTAGGGAAACCTGATTTTCACAGGTTTCATGCAATAGTTGGATTATGTCAGACTTCCCCTAAATATTCTCTTCTTTGCCCCTGACCTCTTGGTAAATCTGACCTTCCTTAGCTGATCAGATCTCCCCATAATCTACTCAACACTGATTCCTTTCTAAGCCCTGGTATCATCTCACATTCAGGTATTTACACTATTACTTTTAACTAATTCCTTCCCTGTTAAATCCAAAGGCCCTACAAAGCTGCCCATAATTGCACCTTCGGTCCCAAGTAGTGTTTGTTGTTACTGTTGTTGCTGTGAACTGTTTGGTTGGTTTTAGGAGTATTTTATTTTATTTTTCTGAAATATGTTCTCCTGTATTCCAAGCTGGCCTTGAACTCCTTACGTAACCAAATATAATCTTTAACTTCTTATCCTCCTGCCTCCACTCTCTATGAGTGCTGACATCTTAGGTATGTACCACCACATCCAGTTTATGTGGTCCCAAGTTTAGAATATGAGACTTCATACATGCTAGACAAACACTCTATCAGCTGGCTACATCCTCAGCCCCTGCCCCCAAGTAATATTTTGTACATAGTAGTTACTATAAAAATGTTTTTAAATGAAAAAGTAAATATATGCTGTGATAGTTAATCTTGATTTTCAACTTGATGGGATGTAAAGTCACCCAGAGTATGAGCCTTTCATATGCCTTCCAGGGATTATCTTTTTTGTTTTTTTTGTTTGTTTGTTTGTTTTTGTTTGGTTTGGTTTTGAGACAGGGTCTCACTATGTAGCCCGAGTTGGCCTGGAATTCGATATGTAGACCATACCAGACTGGCATGTTGAAGACAGAACCCAGGACTTTTTGTTTGTTAGGCAAGCACTCTACTACTTCTGGGATTTTAAACTCTTGTTCCAAATCTAAAGAAACCATGAGTAGACCTGGAAAAATTTGAATCTCATGTCATATTCATAAGATGCTTTAGGATACTTAAAAAAATATTTTTATTGAGCTTTTGTACATTTCATACAACAGTTCTTAATCCAATCTAAATACCCTCCCCCAGCCATGCCCCTCCCCACCTGACCACATGCATTCAGCCATTCATGTTAAGTCCTATTCGGTCAAGCATTTGTACATGGATGTCCGTCCTTCAGTGCAAGTTCATCCGCTGGAGTCTAGTCAGCCTATCTAGAGATCTTAAGGAAGGTCTACTCCCCCTCACCCAGCAGTAATCAGTCTCCAGCAATTTCCAGGCTAGGGCCAGCCTGCTGCCTATTTCCCTCCCTCCACTATGGGCTCTTGTCTGATTGAGTTGGCATGGGTCTTGAGCACAATGCACCATTGCCGCTAGTTCACATGAGCAAGCTTCCAGTGACCTGAAAGCCTCTGTTTTCCTATGTTCATGGACCAACCCTGGCTCTTACAATCTTTCTGCACCCTCTTCTGTCATGGTCCCTGTGCTGTGGGTGGGTGAGGTTTAATATAGGAGTCCTAGCCAGGGACACACACTCCGCGTCTCTTATTCTCTGAAACCTAGCCAGTTGTGGCCTTCTGTGTGCATTGCACTCTGCTGTATAAGGAAGCTTCACTGGTAAGAGTTGAGGGATGCAGTGGTATTCTCTCCACCCCCTGTTCTGCTATGTTCCGTGAGCCTTAGGTGTAGAAGATCCACTGTAGATATGTCACTTAGTGCTGGGCATCTCTCAAACATATATTCTCTGTGTGTGACCAGTTGTGGAACTCTGAAATAGCTTCCATTTGTTGCAAGAAGAAGCTTCTTTGATGAGTGGTATACTGTATACTTGTCTGTAAATACAAGACTCCATATTTAGCATATGGTAAGAAATTTCATTTGCCTAGAGATATGACAGAGATAGGGTTTTCTCTAGGATCTGTGACCTCTCCAGTCATGTATATGTGGCTATAACTACAGTGTCACCCATGAATTCCTTACTAGTGAAAGGGCTTTAAGTCCAATTAGATAGCTGTTGATTACCTCCCCCCGCCCCCCAGATAACAGTGCCACTACTGCACCAAAAGAGGTAGTGTGCTGTGCCAGTTGGTATGGTTATTAGGCATTAGGGCTGGGTTGGACCATTGATTAACTTTCTCCCTTAGCAACTTGCATCGTATCCTCTAGAACTAGGAGAGCTAGTCTTTAGGAAGAAGGCTTCCAGGTCATTTCCAACTCCCTTGCTCCAAGTTGGAAGTTGTCCTGTCTTCAGCAGTAGGGTCTTACCTTCCAGTTCTTGGAGATATCCAAGGGCTCTGTCAATAGCCTGTGTTACTTTGAGAGTCTCTTGGACCACTCTGACAAACTCTCTCCTGTTTGGCACTGTGCTCCTTGCCATACAGTCCCCAGATATACACATGCACTAATGTTCAGAACCTTATTCAATCCCCTAAAAACGTATTCAAATCTTTGTAAAATTAGTGTCTTGGTCTGTATTGTTTGACCGGTTGCCCAGAGCTGGGTGTCCCTGTACCATAGACATCAGTGATCAGACAAAGCAAAAACCCAACATTTGGAATTATTGTTCATTGAAGCCCCTCCCCCATACCTGAATTCGACTATGTCACCCTGAGCTGAAGTCTGGACACAAACCTGTAATCAGCCCCAGTGCTTGGAAAGCAGAAGCAGAAGGATTGGGATTTTAAGGCCAACCTGGGCTATATAGCCCAAAGCTAGCTTTAGCTTCCCGAGACCCTGTCTCAACAATACAAAAGAAAAAGAATATCACTAGATAGATCTCTATTTCTGCAGACAGCAAAATTTGCCTTCTGGGTTCCCATTATCCTATTTTTAGAAAGGGTGTCTGTTTTATAAGTGCCAACCATGCATTTGTAATCCCCACTGTTTGTCACTCAGAATCTTCTGCGTTCAGTCACCCCTGTTGTGGGTATACTTCCAAATAAGCAATACTTGATAAGTCGTATTTTAAACTAAACTGCTTTATCTAATTTATGAAAGCATTTGGGCTGGAAGAGCCCTACAGTGAAATGCATAGCTCATCCCCCTTTTCTAGCATAGTGGGATAGATTTTTATTGTCTATAAAATCCGTTCTGGGTGGGTATCTATTCTCAGCCTTTATTATCTCCAGTGATAGCAATTCCACAGCCTCCCTTGGCAGCTTTCCCTATAGCTGAACTAGTCTTGCTTATTAATCCTATAATAATACCTTATGTTCTTTAAATATTGAAGTACCGTTTAAGTTTCCCCTGCTAACTCATTCCTCCCTGCCCACCCTCTGAACTGCTTCTGGTGTGAAGAGGGGAATAATTATGTAAGCACACAGCACTGACGGGTGTAGTGTGTAGTCTTGTCCTGAGGCATTCCACAAGGGGCTTGTTAGGATGGACATTGTCAGTCCATAGAAAATTAAGGTATTAAATCTGCAGTCCGGGGGTAGTGATTGAATTCTGGTGCCACTGGGATAAAATTGCTTTGCAAGCATATGAATGTCACAGCCAGTAGTGTTCTTCCCTTCATGTGTGCTTTAATGGTATTGTTAGATTAGTGCAATGATTTAGGGGCTATTGGTGATAAGTATCTCTGCTGGTGTGGGGACAAGAGCATTGACTGGGCCTGTCCCTGGAGGGTGTGGTCCACAGACTGTCCTGGAAATGGAATTGATTACAGGTGGGGGCTGGGTAAATGACTCTGTCTTTAAAGTGCTTGCTGTGCACAAGGACAAGAGTCTGATCTCCAGAATATATGAAAAATAGGTGGGTAAAGTGACACAGACTTGTAATAACAGTGCTGAGGAAGTGGTGCCAGGCGAATCCCTGAGGCTCACTGGACCTAGCCCACCTAGCCTGGTTGGCAAGCTCCAGATCAGTGGGAGATCATGTCTGGGAAAACAAGGTGCACAGAATCTGAGGAACTACCCCTGATCTTGTCCTCTGGCTATGCCCGCACACCTGTGTGTGTGCCTTCATGCACCTCCACACACATGCACATGAATATGCACATACGTGTTATTTTAAAAAACATTTTGATTTAAATTTTTTTAATTTATATATTTGTGGATAGGTGTGAGTTAGTGTGTGTATGTGTGTGGGTGCATGTGGGCATATGGAGGTTAAATGCCAATTTGCAACTTGTGGGAGTTAGTTCTCTCCCTCCACCAGATGGGATCCCAGGATCAAACTTAGGTTGTGAGTGTTGGTTGCAGATACTCTTACCTGCTGAGCCATCTTGCCAGGCTACAAAAGTTTTATTTTCAAAAAGAATTGATTCTGGGGATTTGCACGAAGTGTTTCCTCTGCCATGTTCTCCTTGGTCTGTGCTTCTAAAGTCTGGCACTGTGCTGTCTCTCCTTGAACACCTTTTACCCTTCCCTGTGCTCTTACCCCAACTTCAGATGCATTGTTTGTGTTGGCTAGAGTTTGGGAACTTTCTTTGGAGGACACCAGGACTCCCCTCTGGTACACATGAAACCTCAGCTCCTTCACTGAAGGTTGAGATGAACTCTGACATCTCACTTGCATCCTCTAATGCCCAGTGGGGCCTAAATGAAGGTTCTTTCCAGCACTTTATTTGGAAACATAACACTTGTTTGCCTTTTCTTCGCTTACTTCCATCTGCTCCCTTCACCACTTCATCTTGAGAGCCTCTGAACAGAGTAAGCTAAGGAACCCTCTTCTAGGCTGTGCTTCTGGGGAACCAGATACCTGGCCCCACTCTGCAATGCACCTACCATGTTCAGCTCAGTGGCCTCCCATGGTTAGCTCACTTGGTTTCTCTTGGTAAATACACTTGATCACATCTCTGGAGATCATGTGCTTTGTTCTGAGATGGACTGTGGTTTGTCTGTAGTTTTGCTTTAAGATTCCTAGATCACAAATCTTACCAGGCCTTGGGACCAAGAAAGAACCTTGGGGGGTAGTTTCCCTGAGTGCCGTATCTGTCCTGGATTCCTTCTGAAGTTGATGTGTCCATTTATTAGAATGTGAACCCCTATATCTGTCTGACTTTCAAAATAGATAGTGAATTCTTTGAGGGGTTTCTGCGTAGCTGAACTCCTGCATCTTCCACTGTAGAGCTACCCAAATGTTCTCCGATGTGTCCTGCTGTTAAAAGGACTTCACTAAGTCCATGTTCCTCTTACAGTCTCATGACTGATGCACGTTCATCCCTGTTGTTCTACTTAGCTCTGCTCTTGCAACACTATCTAATTTATCTCCTTTAATACAAATGAAATTTATATATCCAGTTCAGTTGATGTTAGAGTGTAAGAATAATCAAAGACCAATAGCAACTTAAGAATTGATATATTTGTATATAAAACAAGCAAGTAAAATAGTTCTCTCACTTTTTGCCCTCAGAATTTTTATCCACAAATACAATGTAGGGCCCCAGACAGAAAAAAGATGGGAAAGGATTCTCTTCACTCAACTCTTATAGTTGATTTTACTTCTAGAACAGTCTGTGGACAGGACAGCTCTAGTTAATGCCCTTGTCCCAACACCAGCTCAAAACCCTTGCGTATTGCTGTCTGTGACTCTCTTTATGAAATGTTCTAGGAATGCTGAGATGCTTTACCTCAGAAATGAATGTCTTTTCAAGAATGAAAACTGACCTTATTATGATGTGAGTTAGCCCCAGACACCCATGACAATGTGCCTGGTCAAGAATGTTCCGAAGCTATTGAAATTTATGTCAGAATGTTGGCTGTTAATGTTGGCTGTTTCCTTTAGTTCTAAGGTCTTTACATGAATACCTGAAGACTCTGGGTTATGCCTTGTACACAATTGGTGCTCCATAAGCACTTTCAAATTATTTGGCACTCAAGGCTGGAGAGGTGGCTGAGCAGCTAAGAGCACTTGTTGCTCTTCTAGAGCACCTGAGTTTGGTTCCCAGTGCCTACGTGATGGCAAACAACCATCTGTAACTCCAGTTCCAGGGGATCTGATGTCCTGTTTTGGCCTCTCTGGGCATTGTATGACACAGATGCACTTACGTACATGCAGGCAATACACTCATGCACATAAAATAAAATAATAAATGAAATATTCAAAAAATATTTTGCATTGTATTTCTTCTGATTCCTCAAAGCAATTTTCCAAAGTCCTATCCCAAATACATAATTGATAACATTGAAAAATAAGCAAGGAAATTGTATTTATATGTTCCTACAATCATCAAAATGTAATTAAGTTATGACATTGTTCTAGAAAGAGTTCATACCCCCCGTGGTAGACAAGCATATTACTTTCTAGTTATTAGGCCCTCAGCTGTTCTCTTAAACATAGAGAAATATCAGGAATGGAAACCAAAAAATGAAAAATTCTAGTATCCGGAAACTTTATATTCTGCAACCACTCATTCTTTTATTTGACTGATATCTACTTAAATGTGTGTATTTGTGTGAGGATGCTGTCCTGTATAGAGGTCTGTTTGTATAAGTTACTGTTATGTCAGGGAGAAATTAAGAACAAAGGTGTTACAGGTTCATCTCTGTTGTGATAACATGCCTTGGCAAAAGCAGCTTGGGGAAGGAAAGGGTTAATGGGCTTGCAGCTCCAGGTTAAAGTCTCTCATTGCAGGGAAGCTTGGAGGAGGGGACAGCTGGTCACACAACATGCACAGTCAAGGGCAGAGGGAAAGGAATGTTCCCATGCTGCCTACCTGACCGCCTGCTGGCTAGCTTTCACTCTCAATGGAGTTCAGGGCCTGGTCTGTGATCTTGCTGCCAGCAATGGGCTGGGTCCTTCTACATCAATTCGCGATCAATGCCGTCCCCCATAGACATACTCACAGGTCAACCAGATGTAAAGAATTTCTTGCTCAGGCTCTTTTCCCAGGTGATTCTACGTTCTGTCAAGTGGGCAATTAAACACTAATGAGCACAAAAGTTTCTTCCATTCTCTGAAGCTAGAATTTGTTTCTCTTCAAAGCAATCCACTGTCCTTTTCATGGCTCGGTCCTACCTGGAAGATTATTTCCCTTAATTTGTCAACAGAAGTGAGACAGGCAGTGGTCATCTGCATTCAGAGCGCTCTCACAGGTTGATGCTGGGTTAGAAATCTGGGCACCAAGGAGCCTCAGAAAAGCATATTAAGAAACATTTCCCACTACAGTACTGACACAGTCTTCTTTGAGAGACATCAAAACAAAACGGAGCTGAGGAGATGGCTCAGTGGGTAAAGCACTTGGCAAACAGGCACGAGGACCTTAGTTGGGATCCCCAGAAGCCAGACGTAGTGGACCATGTGTGTTGTCCCAGTGCTCTCTATGGCAAGATGGGAGGCAGAAACAAGGGAAATCCCAGGAGCTCCCAGGCCAGCTAGCCTGGGTTATACAGTGGTAAACAAGAACAGGCCCTGTCTTAAAGAAGGTAAAAGGCAAGGATCAACATCTAAAGTCCTGCTGTGACCTCCATACACACATGGAGGCTTGTGGGCACTCCCATATGAACACACATGCACATTTATACAAGATTTAAAGAAAAAAAAATCCAGGTTCACATAGTAGCACAAACCTTTAATCCCAGCACTTGGGAGGAAGAGGCAGGCAGATCTCTGTGAGTTAGAGGCTAATCTGGTTTATACAGTAAAACCCTGTCTCAAAGAATACAAAACAAACAAACCCAAAATTTCAACAGCTTTCAATCCAGTGAGCAATATGCCTTTTAAATGTATAGTAAAGCTACAATTTAGTTTGACACAGTCTCTTTCCAATTCACTGACTGATTTCTTCATAGTAAACACATCTGATCCTGCCCGGGGAGGTTGCAAGTTTTGATCCAGGATGGATGAAGGTGGTTGGTTGAGGTTTGAAACATTCTTCAAGGAATGTTGTCCTTGACAAAGTTTGTCTCCATTGTGTAGTTGCTAAGTAGAAATAGGTATGCAACACCTCCTTTGTTAATATGAATAGGCTGTGATTTTTATGACTGTCAGTTCTTCATAGGATAGCTCCAAAGCCCTGATTAGTTCATCTTTATATGAGGAGAAGTCCCCACAAATCACTGGAGCAAGTGGTAAAGATGAATGGCTGTGTCTAGTGCTTCTGTGATCATATAGCCCAGAATGCGGTCTAGCCATATGCCTTTAGACCAAGCTGTGTAACTCTGGGTTTTATGTTCCTTATCTGTTCAGTGAGACTATGTTTGAGGGCTGGTATGAGCATAAAAGTAAAATCAATGCTCTAGAGCCTGCTGGGCATAGGGCAGGACACTTAGAAAATGCTAGTTAATACTGAGAGTGAAATTACATCATCCTTTTTTTGTCTTTATTATGCATGATTATTATTTAAACTTTTCATAATTCTTATTTGCTACATAAATATATCTTAATGTTTTTGGTTCGCTCTAAATTTGAGAATGTAAACGAGCAGTTTAAGAACAAGAGGAGTCAGCAAGATGGCTCAGTGGGTCAAGGTCCTTGCTGCCAAGCTCCAGTACCTGAGTTCCATCCCTAGGCCACAATAGTGGGAAAGGAGAACTGACTCTCACAGATTCTCTGATTTTTCATCCAAAAGCATCCACACACACATACACACACACACCATAGCACATGTATACATGCCCCCCACACACAAATAAGTAAATGTAATAAAAGTTTTAACAACAGCATAAAGAAATTAGGAGACTAGTCAGCTTAAATAACTTTCTGTCCCTACTTTTGATTAAATATTTTTTACAGCTATCTTTTACATTACTTCTTGTAGACTGGTTTCTAATACCATACAAGAAAGTTTTCAAAGACTCTGATCACTCTATATCTTTAACAAAGTATTTTGCTTTTATGATCAGTTTAATGCTTTCTCTTTCCCACAGCTCTGAAGCAGCGGATGATACATCAAAAACTAATATTTCCAAGAACATCAAAAAATAAGAGTCTCTGACAGACTAAATATGGGCTAACTGAGGCCCAGTGGATGGTTTGTTCTAATTAGACTTAAGGTAAATGTTCATGCAGTTGTGGCTTTTATTAAAGTCAGAACATGTGGTTGTTCAGGTTTTCTGTGTTGCCCTTTACAGAATCATGTGAAAATATTTTGGATCTGCTGTCTCTGAGACAATATGGCTTGGCAGTGTATTGGTAACTTAATAAGCATGCCACATTTGTCATGCAGAAACTGTTCTTTGTATGCAAAGCTGTCAGGCAGACTGAGTATATAATTCTTCCTTGCATGAAATAATATAATGGAACTCGAGTATCAAATTGAAAGCTGTACTGGCATTAGGAATCTTTCAGGCATTGGTTGGAATTGTTTTACAATGGATGTGTTGTTTGATGACAGATATTCTTTTTGTAATGTTCATCAGTTATGTTTTAATAGCAGGCATTATACCTCTGACTGTAGCTCTACCTTTGTTTTCCTGTTAACATACTGCAAAATGAAGCCTAATTCCTCTGTGTGTGTCTCGGGTGTGTGTGTGTGTGTGTGTGTGTGTGTGTGTGTGTGTGTATGCGTGCACATATGAGGAAGCCAGAGATGGCCATCAAGAGTTCTACCATTCTGTTTTATTCCATTGAGACAGGGTCTTTCACTGAACCTGGAGCCAAGCCCCAAAGATCCTTATATAAGTCTCCAAGCCAAGCTTCTCAGATTTTACCAGGTCTGTGATTCAGGAAACAGTATTTACCTACTTCTTGGTTTTGATTGGCAGTTCAAAGATAATGCTTATGATCCTTGAAGTGTCAGTCCATCACAGAAGTGCACGTGACGTGGCATGTGGTTCACCATTCATGCTGGACAGTAGGAGAATAAACACATATTGTGGCTATAGCCCAAGTGGAAAATTCTAGAAGGTCAGCTTATGCCTTTTCTTCAGTGGTGGAAGTCCTTGAGAAACTGGCCCACCCATGTCAGTTCCAAGGGGCTAAAAGAGAAAGGGATGGCTACAAATATGCACACAGCAACTGTGCCTCAGGCAGTGGCTTGCCAAGTCAGTTCCTGTTACAGAGTGGGCCACGTGCCAGGGCTCTTCCAGGCACTCTACTGCACTTCATGCCTTTGGAATGTGGGAGCTCATAACTCTGGGACTGCCCATTCTACAACATCTGTCACGTCAAAAGCAAGCTCATTCCTGGCCTCACAGCTACTCAGGTCAGAGCTCAACATGGCAGGGACAGGCCTCGCCCTCAGTGGGAAAGACCAAAGAGTGCATTGTGATACACATCTGGCTAGCTCTCTTCCTCTCTCTTCCCTCTCCCCCCATTTCTTTCCTTCCTCCCAACTTTTCTCTTTCACTTCCTTCCTTTTCCTTGGTTTGTAACACATACTATTTTTAAAGGGAGATCTGTTTTAAATGTGCAAAAATGATTAGAAAATATGTGTGGTGACTATTTCTTAGGCCTGGGGCTGGGCTAACCTTAATTTTTCAGCTGATCCATCTTTCCGGATTTTCTTAACAAAGGGAAACCAGATAGGCTGCATCCCATAACTTTGCTGCAAAGTCTCCATCTGGAACGAATTCAACATCTTTAACAAATATGTGTTCTCTCTTCAAAAACCATCTAAAAATAGTGCTCAAACAAGTCAGACAAAAATATTTTGACATTTTCTTCATGTTCCGTGCGGTAAGCACCGTTTAAAACAGGCTTTCGGTTAATTTTCACAACCGTAAGAGTCTGTGTACCTTTTTTTTTTTGTGCATGCACAACATATTTTACTCAAGGGTGATTTCTGATTCAAAACATAACATACCAACTGTGTTTGTTAGAAAGGCCCTGCTTTTATCACAGTTAGCCCTAACATAAAACTTAAATTACAAGTACTCAAAGTGAAATGTTCAATTACGTTCTACTGACACATGACAAATCTGATTTTTTTGAAAATTACTTTTACATAAAGAAAATCACAGCTAACTTAAGAGATCGTGTTTACAGTATATACCACAAATAATACCGACAGCAATGAGTTTGGAAACAAATGAAGGGTTGTTCTTTTAAGCCTAAACACCACTACTAGGTATGCTGGTGCACACTTGTAATCCCAGGACTGACACAGGAGGATCATGAATACAAGGCCAGTGGCGCTATATGGTGACATGCCGCCTTGAAAGGAAATGAATGAAGGAAGCAGCAGGGGGAGGGAGGGCAGGAGGGAGTGAGGGTGGGAGGGAGGAAGGGGGGGAAGCATGGAAGGAGGAAGGAAGGGGGAGTGAATAAAGGAAGGGGGAGAAGGAAGGATGGGAGGGAGGGAGGGACGGAGGGAGAGAAGTGGGGAACAAAGGGTGAAAGGGAGGAAAGGAGGAAAAGAAGGCTAGAGATAATGACTCTAGGGATACGAACACTTTCTATCTTGCAGAGGACCCGAGTAGGGTTCTCAGCACCCTTCATTAGGTAGCTCACAACTGCCTATAACTCCATATCAATGGGATCCAGCACTCTCTTGTGGCCTCCATAGGCACTGCATATATGTGATGCACATACCTGCACATACACACCATACATATAAATAGACAATGAAAATGATGCTTAAAGAAAAGAAAAAATAAAAAGTAAAACATTCCCTATCATCTATTAATCAGCTACTGTGTTTTGAAAATCAGGAAAGGGTTTGCACATTTAATTCAGAGAAATGTTTAGAAAGTATAATGCATATATATCGAATGTATACAAACATATATATAGAGAGAGAGAGCAATGCACACATGCATCTTTTACTCTCTTATTAATTATTACTCCACATGGAAAAATGAGCTCAGAAGGTTTAGCAAGTGGCTGTGGGTGAAATGAGTGATAA
>NW_008349083.1:2195908-2199258 GCF_000622305.1 Nannospalax galili | reverse complement strand
TATCTTTTGGATTATATCTATCTTTAAGTAGGAAAAAAATCAAGCTAAAATTGATCCGTCTTCTCTTTTTGCTTGCTAATCCTCTTCATGCTTGAAGGATCAAATTTTAGCAAACCTGACACTAGGTTTTAATGACGTTTTCGTAATTTCCTTGTTTCATTTTATTTTACAGAGATGATAAAGGAGAATACTACAGCAAAACTGGTGGCCCTTTAGAGAGGTATTTATTTTCTTTGTTGAAAGCATGGCTACCACAGAGTTACTAGTATCCAGCACATTGTCCTAAGCGTGTTTAAAATGCAGTGTTGAAAATCCTCTCTGGTGATCAAAACTGTTTCTCCTCTAATAAACACAGTGCTTCTAAGGTCCAGTAGGCTGTTGAGTCAGGAATGTAGGAGGGAAAGTTAGGTTCAGATTCATATGTGTATTCTGATGTTAGATGAATCTGGGTGAAACAAGGTTGGGCGGAATGGTTAAGCCATCTTACCCACCTCAGCACACATATAAAACAGCCTCACAGCACTCACTGTTTGTCTCTGCAAATGTCTAGAATCCCGGTGCAGGACACATTTAGCAAGGTCAATCTGTCCAGGTGACAGTGCAAAATACTATCTGGAGATTATATCTTAGGAAAGAACAAATTAATTGGAAAATCACTCTCTTTTCCAAATATTTCATTTATTATTTTAAATTTATGTGTATGGATGGTATTGTCTGCATATAGGTAGGTGCACCCATGTCATGTAATGCCTGCAGAGGTCAGAAGAGGGCGACAGATCCTCTGGAACTGAAGTCATGAGTGGTTGTTAGCCACCATGTGGGTGCTAGAAATCAAACCCAGGTCCTCTGCAAGAGTAGCAAGTGCTCTTAACCTCTCTTAACTGCTGAGTCATCTCTCCAGCCCCAAATCACTCTCTTGACTTCCCAATTTCCTAGGTCTTCTCTTCTAGCATCCCAATTTTTTAAGATGAGAAAACAAGTTTATCAGTATCCAGTGACGGGCTCCACACAGAAGGCCAGTTCATAGTAGAAAGATCTGGAACACAATCTACATATTCCATTCTCTACTCTTCCTTCTGCACTGTGATTGGCTCTTGGTAA
Organism: Nannospalax galili; assembly: GCF_000622305.1. Lineage (NCBI taxonomy): Eukaryota > Metazoa > Chordata > Mammalia > Rodentia > Spalacidae > Nannospalax > Nannospalax galili. The sequence continues at coordinate 2,198,157 of NW_008349083.1, read as the reverse complement.
CTTTTTTTTTTCCCTTTGAGTCAGCTTCAGAGATATTTTGTCTTTGATTTGATTTTCATTCATTTTTATGTGCCAACTATAAAATATCAATTCTAGCATCTCAGAGATCATAAATGAGGCTTAACATGTATTTTATACTTTGTCAGTGAATTATATAACAGAAAATAAAATGTTTCATAACTTTCCAGATTGACGTCAGCTGAGGCATCAGAAAAAAAGAATAAACTGGCTGCCTTCAGCCCCACAGTAATTTCCCTTGTCAACTATAGAAGAGCATCTCTGCCGGAAAAGTTAAGAATAGTGGTTTTCAAAGGGTGGCCAGTGAGCCAGCAGCTGTAGCAACTTCTGGGAATTTAGAAGTCAGATACATTTGCAGATATCAACATTGATGGACTAAATCAGAATTTGTGGGTGTGGTCTAGTGATCAGTACTTTAAAAACTTTCCAAAGCCTAGGGTAGTAGCTCTGTTGGTAAAGTGTTTGCCCTGAATCCCTGAGTTTAAATTCCCAGAACCCATTGTGAAGAAAAGCTGGATGTGGTGGCATGTGCTTATAATCTCAGAGGTAGGCAGAGGCAGGCAGATGCCTAGGGCCCTCTGGCTACCCAGAGTAACTTCATGATGAGCTCCCTGTGTCAAAAAAGCAAGGTGAAGAAAGATGAAATCATGAAATTTACAGGTAAATGAATGGAACCAGAAACCATTATACTAAGTGAAGTAACACAGACGCAGACAAATAATCGACGTATGTTCTCCCTCATATGTGGATCCTAGAAACCCTGATAAGTGAGTATGTATCCAGACATAACTACAGGAACCAGGATAATGGAAAGGAAACAGGGAGGTAAAGAAAAGAAAGAACCTGAAAGAGAAGAACAGTAGGAAACAGGCCTTAATAAGGGAGGTATGGATAAAAACTGGGTTAGTTTAAGGGAAGGGGGAGGGAAGGGTATACAAGGAACCTAGGGGATAAAGGGAAAGAAGGAGCTCAAGAGAGGTAGGACCGTAGGAGAAGGGTATTATTAAGGGAGAAAGAGGGAAAATGGGGGCACCTTAAGTGGGAAAATCAAGATGGAGGGGTGAGACAATGTGAGAGATAAATACCTAGCTAGTTTTAAAAATCAGAGGGAAGCGGGCATGGTGGAACATGCTTATAGTCCCATCACTTGGGAGGCAGAGGCAGGCAGATCTCTGTGAGTTCAAGGCCAGCCTGGTCTATATAGTGAATTCTAGGACAGCTGGCGCTAAAGGGAGACCTTGCTTCAAAAAGACAAAAAACAAAACAAAACAAAAAAAACAGAGGGAACCATATTACTCCAACAACCTACTGACAAATTATACATACCAGATCAAGAAATATATGTCTAGGTAAGGTTTATCTGAGAACAATTGGTCTTTGCCCAAGATTTATCTACATGACACACAGTAATTAAAAATTCCAGACGGGTGGAACTAACCTTTCTGGATGTTTAACAGACATACTTTGAGGCCTATACTAATTTGGTCAGAGGGACATAAAGGACAGTTTTTGCTCCTTGCCCTCCTAGGCTGACTAGTTCCAGGGGACTATAAGCATCTTTCAAAATGTCCTGTAATTGTGGTGGGTCACCTGTCTTCTTCATCAAGGAGGCTGAGGAGACCCCACAAAATTGACTTGAACCAGTGTCCAGTCTACAAAGAGGAAGGTCAACACAGAGGAATCATTTCTTCCATGCTTCCAAGTAAAACCAGCCATGGTCAAGCAGGACCGTTGACTTATCTTCACATAGGTGGAACTGGTAAAAGAAAGGAGCTAGGGGCTCCTCCCAAACCCATGTGACCCCGAAGGAACAGATCCTCAAACGAGCTTAAGAATAAAAATAAATTGGTTTATCTGAGACAACTGCATGGCCTAAACACCCAAAAGGAAAGTATAACTAAAGATTAAAGGGGCCAATATAATTTTTTAAGAGTCCATATGCATAGCTAAAGGCTACATAACAAGCAACAATGCCAGATAGGAGATACCTTCTTTTGAGTTGTTGGTCAGGGTGGCCAAAGGGACTCCCAGATAGTAACCCAGCATAGAACTGGGAAAATGAACAGCAGACCCCAATCTTATCTAAAGGAATATTGACAACTGATTGCTACAGATAAGGAACAGCTGACTTTCTTAAAACAAAGCCCTCTAAATAGGCTGACTACAGTCACCAGATAGACAAGTAGTGGGGAATGGCTGGGGAGCCGACAGCACAGCAGACAGAATCAGGG
>NW_008349083.1:2194521-2194956 GCF_000622305.1 Nannospalax galili | reverse complement strand
TACTCTGATATCCCTGATACTGTCTGCTGTGTTGTTGGCACCCCAGCCATTTCCCACTACTTGTCCTTCTAGTGAATATAGTCAGCCTATCTAGGAGGGTCAGCTGTTCCTCATCTAGCAGCAATAAGTTGTCAATATTCCTTTAGATAAGATTGGGGTCTGCTGTTCATTTTCCAAGTTTTATTACCATTGAAATCTACCTGATGACTTTATAGACATACACAGGCACCAATTATCCAAGTGCAACCGATTGTGACTAGTAATAGATACATACAGATTAGAGATGCATACGCCAGCATCTCAGCGCTGGTAGCAAAAACAATGAGTCTTTCTTCAAGGAACAATATATTCTAAAAGGAAATGGAGATCTTTTTTTAAAATTATTTAATAACCACACAATAAGAAGCATTTCATTACAACAGCATTGACATATCA
>NW_008349083.1:2192500-2192980 GCF_000622305.1 Nannospalax galili | reverse complement strand
ACCATTTGCTGAACATGCTGTCTTTCCTCCAGTTAATGTTCTTGGCCCCTTTGTCAAATATCAGGGGGCTGAAATTGCATTTACTCATATTTGGGTCTTCAATTTTGTTCCATTTGTCTATGGGTCTATTTTTGTGCCAGTACCATGTTGTTTTTATGATTATAGCTCTGTAATACAGCTTGAAATCTAGTATAGTAATCCCCCAGGCATTACTCTTAGTGCTCAAGGTTGTTTTGGCTATCCGAGGTCTTTTATGCATCCATATGAATCTTAGGATACTTTTTTCCAATTCTGTGAAAAACATCGTAGGGATTTTGATTGGCATTGTGTTGAATCTATATATGACTTTTGGTAGGATGGTCATTTTCATAATATAAATTCTTACAATCTATGAGCATGGGAGTTCCTTCCATCTTCTGATGTCTTCCTCAATTTCTTTCTTTAATGATTTAAATTTTTCATTGTAGAGCTCTTTAATGT
>NW_008349083.1:2190485-2192272 GCF_000622305.1 Nannospalax galili | reverse complement strand
AATTTGATCTCTTCTTTTCCAATTATTACTCATTTAATTTCCTTTTCTTGTCTTACTGCTCTTGCAAGAGTTTTAAGTACTATGTTAACGAGAAGTGGGAATAGTGGACAGCCTTGTCTGGTTCCTGATTTCAATGGGAATGCTTCCAGTTTTTCTCCATTTAGAATGATGTTGGCTGTGGGTTTGTTATATATGGCTTTAATTATGTTGAGGTATGTTCCCTCCAGTCCAATTCCCTCTAGGACTTTGAACATAAATGCATGTTGAATTTTGTCAAAGCCTTCTCTGCATCTATTGAGATGACCTTGTGGTTCTTGTCTTTGAGCCCATTTATATGATTTATGATGTTTGTTGACTTACATATGTAGAACCATCCCTCCATCTCTGGGATAAATCCAACTTGATCATGGTGGACGATCTTTTTGATTTGTGTCTGTATGTGGTTTGCAAGTATCTTGTTGAGAATTTTTGCATCTATGTTTATTAAGGATATGGGTCTATAGTTTTCTTTTTTGGTTGTATCTTTACCTGGCTTTCGTATTAGAGTGATGCTGGTTTCATAGAAGGAATTTGGAAGTTCTCCCTCCATTTCTATTTTTTTAAATAAATTAATAGAATTGGATGCAGATCTTCTTTAAATGTCTGGTAGAATTCTGCAGTGAATTCATCTAGTCCTGGGCTTTTTTTAGTTGAGAGGTTTTGCATTACTGTTTCAATTTCTTTTTGTGTTATGGGTCTGTTTAAGCTGTTAATCTGTTCTTGGTTTAGTTTTGGTGGTTCCCATGCCTTTAGATATCTGTCCATTTCTTTTAGGTTTTCAGATTTAGTAGAATATACTTTTTAATGTATTCCCTTACAATATTCTGTATCTTTCTGGTGTCTGTTGTGATGTTTCCCCTTTCATCTTTGATTTTGTTGATTTGGAGGTGCTCTTTCTTTCTTTTGGTTAAGTGGGCTAGTGGTCTGTCAATCTTGTTTATCTTTTCAAAGAACCAGCTCTTGGAATTGTTGCTTCTTTGTATTGTTTTCTTTGTTTCAATTTCATTCATTTCTGCCCTGATTTTTGTTATTTCTTCTTGTCTGCTGTGTTTGGTTTCATTTGCTGCTGCTTTTCAAGTGTGTTGAATTGCAATATTAAGTCATTATTTGTGTTCTTTCAGATTTTTTGATGTAGGCACTTAGAGCTATAAACTTTCCTCTAAGGACAGCTTTCAGTGTGTCCCAGAGGTTTTGTTGTGTGGTATTGTCCTTTTCATTTCATTCTGGGAATACTTTTATTTCTTTCTTAATTTCATTTTTCACCCATTTGTCCTTCAGGAGTGTGTTGTTTAATCTCCATGTGTTCATGTAGTGTTTAGGGCTTCTTTGGGTGTTGATTGTGAGTTTTATTGCATTGTGGTCTGATAGAATGGATGTAATTATTTCAATCTTTTTGAATTTGTTGAGGTTTGTTTTTGCCCCAGTATATGGTCGATTTTGGAGAAGGTTCCATGGGGTGCTGAGTAGAAAGCATGTCCTTTGGTGCTTGGGTGGAATACTCGGTAGATGTCTGTTAAGTCCATTTGATATATGGTATTGTTTAATTCAGATGTCTCTCTGTTAACTCTCTTCCCTGTTGACCTATCTAATGGGGACAGTGAGGTATTAAAGTCCCCTACTATTAATGAGTTGGTGTTAATCTGGGTCTTAAAGTCCTGTAGTATTGTTTTTATGAAGTTGTGTGCACCAGAGTTTGATGAATATATGTTCGTCATTGTAATATCTTCTTGATTCATTGTTCCTTTGAT
>NW_008349083.1:2189569-2190378 GCF_000622305.1 Nannospalax galili | reverse complement strand
TGATATTTAAAGTTATTAATGAAAGATATGTATTCAATCCTGTCATTTTTATTTCTGTTCACATTCTTGATATAGCTGTGCATTTCCACAGTTATACCTTCATTGAATTTTTTCCCATCACCCCTTGTGTATAGTCGCTCTTTCTTCAGTTCTTTGTATTGCTTCAAGAACTCTCTGAATGGCTGGTTTTGTGGACATGAAATCCTTCAGCCTATTCATGTCATGGAAGATTTTTCTTTTCCCTTCAACTATGACAGACATTTTTATGGGTAAGGTAATCTGTGTTGGCATCTGTGGTCATTTAGAACTGGGAATACTTTGGTCCAATCTCTTCTGGCTTTCATAGTTTGCACTGAAAAGTCACTTGTAATTCTAATGGGTTTTCCTTGATATGTGGCTTGTTTTTCTTTTGTAGCTTTCAGCATTCTCTCTTTGTTCTGTACGTTTAGTGCTTTTACTGTGATGTGCCGAGGAGTGTCCCTCTTCTGGTCCTGTCTATTTGGTGTTCTGTATGCTTCTTATATTTGTATGGGCACATGTTTCTTCAATTTTGCGAAATTTTCTTCTACAAACCTGTTGAAGATCTGGTTCAAACCATTATCCTGAGATTCTTCTTCCTCTGCATGCCTGTGATTCATATATTTGGTCTTTTTATGGTGTCACACAGTTTCTGCATATTCCATTCTTGTGTTTTAAATTTTTCACAATCTTTGCTTGAGTGGTCTAGTTTGTCCACTTTATCTTGTAGTCTTGATACTCTGTTTCCCATTTCATTCATCCTATTGGTGAGGTTTTCTCCTGTCTTTTCT
>NW_008349083.1:2177349-2189457 GCF_000622305.1 Nannospalax galili | reverse complement strand
TCCTTTGTGTGTCCTTTAAATTCACTGAATTCTTTTATCATGATAGTAATTGTTCTTTTGAGTTCCATGTCCTGTGTTATCTCTAGGGCATTCTCATTGTACTCCTCTAGAGGACTATTGGTACTTAGTGGGGATATATTATTTTGGTTTTTCATGTTATTTTTTTTTCTCTGTGATTTTGACATGTGAATTTCTTTTGAAGTTTCTGATTCCTGTGTGAGACTCAAGCTTTTAAGTTTAGGTCTGCTTCTTTTTGTGAACTTTATGTGTCTTTGTGGTTTACTTTTGGGGCATGAAAAGCTGGTTCATCTAAACTTCTAGTTCTCTCTTTTGATTTTATATTGGAGTGGCCGGATTACTTTTGTCTTCACGAGTTCTCACAGAGGCCCAATTCAGGTGAGGGTCAGATGTTTTCAGGCTTTCTCCTAAGGTCTGGATCCCTCCAGGAATGATTTTAGCCTCAGGAATTTGGGGGTTGGACTGGCCTGGGAGCCTGGCCCAGGAAAGATGCTGGTCTAGGGCAGCTGGTGGCCATGGCACCCAGAGATGCAAAGGCAGATGGGGCGGGAAGAGGCCCCAAGGACTCCTGGGGACTGCACCGAGGAGCTGGGTTGGTCCTGGAGAGAGGCCTGTGGGTAGGAGAGAGTAGAGGTCTTTTTTAAAGGTTAAAAACTCATTCAATTTTATGTCTTACAGGGCTTATACTGAGTTCAATATTGTATAACTGTATTAATTCAGCTGTGAACCTAGAAACTTACAGCCACTTGTGAAAGAGATGTACTCTTACTCTGGAGTGTGTTACTGAACACGTTAAAGCTGTAATGAAATGCTTCTTTTAATCATGTAGTTATTAAAAATTGATTAAAAAAAAAAAGCAAGGTGTGCTCCTGAGGAGTATCTTCTGGCCTCCACAAACATGTGCACATATGTGCACTACACACAAATTTATATACACATACACACACATATGCAAACTTTCCAGATAATTCTAGTAAACACTAGTATATATGATCCGCCGTCTATGGGTTTAGATAATATGGGTCTCGGTTTTGTTCCCTCCTTTCAGCCACCTTCTCTCCCTTCCTTATTTCCCTCACCCCTAACACTTTTATACTTCCTTAATACTGTTTTTATTGTCGTATAAATACGTCAGCTTCTTAGTTTCACATAATCAGTCTTATTAAAAAGTATACCTTATTAAACTAGCACTGTATCAGTAGTTATTCTGGAATTCCGATAGTGCTTAGAGCCAGTTTTGTCCGGTGCCCCAGCATCATCAATTTTGGTATGATTCCTGGCAGGTGTTTCCCTTGCTAATTTCAAATGATTGCCTGGTTTGTTGTACCTGCTGCATTCACTACTAATTGGTATTTGTTGGCAGACCCTACAGAGAAGTGAGCCATGGGCAGCCAGAAGACCCCGAACTCCTCTCGCTGACCTCTCTCCCCTGTCTGCAATGCTTCCTGGGCTGGACTGTAGAAATGGAGCGTTAGCAGAGGAAGCCTGCCTTCTCAGGGACCCCGGCCATAATTCTTTGGGGCTCAGTGAGAAAAGCCTCATTCTTCAAACTCTGGCCCTCAACTCTCTTTTCACCAACATTAAATTCACTTCATTATCTCTGATGAAGAAAGACCAAGACAAATGGAGTTTACCAATGATGAAAAAATCTTGGATGCAGGCGCTTTGGAGTTTGCCTTGCAGGAAGCCAGATGGCCTCTCTGCTGTCCTGCTGGTGTTGAGTGTTCTGGTGAGGGAATGGGGCGTGGCAGCAGGTCCTTACACATGCGGTTTCTCATCTGAATTTCTGATCTTTGGTTGGCTAGAAATATTATGCTGCATTCATTAATCATGATTATTAAACAAGGAGGTAGGACAGCTTCGTGGCTGTTAGCTAACTCCTAACAACAGCACAAAGTGGAGAGACATTCTAGTCTACCTTAATGCTTTGTTTTTTGAAGAGCAGAATGTTTCCTCCAGTAAAATGCTTCCCTGCACCCCACATACATACTAAAAGTGAAAGTTTTCAATATACTGACATTACAGAATTAAACCATGAGAGGTCTCTTTCTAAAATGAGGAATTCCATGCAAACATCCCATGCCCACAAGCTGTCTTCCCTCTACAACTCATTATATCATCTATCTATCATCTATCAATCAATCATCTATCTATCATCTTATCTATCATCTATCTGTCATCTATCTATCTATCTATCTATCTATATCTATCATCTCTCTGTCATCTATCTATCATCTATCATCTATCCATCTATCATCTATCATGTATCATCTATTTATCATCTATTTATCATCTTTATTTTTCTATCTATCATCTGTCTATCTGTCTATCTATTTATCTATCTATCTATCTATCATCGATGTATATATCATCTATCTATCTATCTATCATCTATCTATCATCTATCTGTGCTTTTTACTCAGATATAGCAGTAAGGGCATATGGCTCATGACAGAATGTAGTTTGTAAAGCCCAATTTAGATGCTTGTGCACTAGAGTCTTTTATGAGGAGTTGTAGAATTGAGGAGTACTTTCTCTAGGGTCCAACTAAATAGCAAGTGAATGTTTCTCAAAATCACATATATCTACCCCATTCTCCTTATAACACTAATGCCGTTAGCTTTGGCAAAATGCCAAATCTTACCTCACATTCAGCAATCAAGTATCCTTAAAGGAGAGGAATGTCTGTTGCTGGAATCCCTTATATCAAGCAACAAAGCTAGTCTGTTAACCTCCCTTAAAACTAACTCTGCTTTTTAGGAGATGTCAAATATCTACATTTCCTCTATGTGTTTTGATAGGATAATTATCTCATAGTATATCAGGGCATAACAGAAATGGTAGCAAACAAAGTACATTTTAAGCAATGTAAATTCACATGTGTGCATGTGGACATGAATATATGTACACATATGTATGCACGTGTAAAGTTTAGAACAAGGTAGATAGATCCTATTTGAGTAGTTAAGTTTATTTTATTTTATTTTCAATATGTTTTCTAATCTCTTATCTCACAAAATAGGAGCTGTTATTCTCATAAACTCTGCATCAATTCCACACAGTATTAATAGCCACCAGTAGTAATTCTTTTGGCTTTGGGGCAAAGAAATCCGTATATATGTATACATACATATATACACATATGTTATGCTACTGTGAAATGCATATATAAATTAAGTAAGGAGCAGGAGTTTTAATTTTGTAGTGCACAGGGGGTTGGAGATATGGCTCAGTGGTCAAGAGTGCTTGTTGCTCTTGCAGAGGACCAGAGTTTGATTCCCAGAACCTACAATGGGCAGTTCACAACAGCTGTGATCACAGCTTCAGGGGACTCAACACCCTCTTCTGGTATCCATGAGTACTGCCCCCATATGAATATGCCCACATACAGACACACACACATATGCAGAAATAAAATATAAATATTAATTTTGTAATATGCATAATTGAATGTATAATGGTAGTTGCATAAAAATTATATTCAGATCGAAGAATCAAAATGTTTCATATATCCTGTCATTTCTTTATAAACAACTTGGAGGAAGTAAATATCCTCACTCACTTTTCACATGAAGAAAGAGATTCAGGGAAGTTCAGTTGTATTGTCCTTTGCCCCACTTTGAAAGTCTCAAACGCTGATCTGTAGCAATTCTAAACTACATATACTTTTCACACTACTCTGCCCACTCAGCAAAACATGCCATCATTTTCTTGGTATTTTATTTGACTCTTTTTATCCCTGCTCTTTCATATTGAATAAGTTATGTAATAAATATTTAACTTGACCTGTTCTTAAATCTGGAGAGATCTGAGGGGAGTTTCTAAGCTGCTCAAGTCCTGAGATTCAGCTTTGTTCAGATGAACAGGCTGTGTTCTCATCCCCAGACCATGCCATCTTTGTTCAGTGGCTCTCTCTGCTCTACAATAACAGGGTGGATTTATCTCCACCAGTTTATAACCCTTCTAAAGGTGGGTACTTATTTATCATTTGTAGAACTGTTATTTTCCATCGTCTACCATCTAAAATGATAATTACTGTGAGAATATAGACTGCGTTCTGCATTTTAGGGATCATGCCAAGCCCTGCTAATTACATTTCACTTAACTGGATTAAAACCACAATGACACGTTTTCTCTTGTCTTTGTAAAAATGCTCCTCTTGTTTCATCTTCTTAAAGCACTGTGCACTTAGTATAATCCATCTCCAGGGACACATATGGGGTCACTAGAGAGGAAAGAATTCTGAAAGAAAATAAGAATTCCTGATGTGATTGATAGGAGACACATTTTCAAAGTAGAACTGCAGAAAAAGTCCTAAATATCAGTGGGGAGCTCTGAGCTACATCCAGGAATGGGCTCATCCCATGGGGACAGAAAAGAGAAGCCTTGATTCTTCACAAATGACTTAGTGAGGCATCATGGTATCTCTGACATAGTCCAACCACTCTACATCTGTGCTGAAGAACTGACCAATTGGGGAATCAATATAGAAGCTAATCTGAAATGGAGAGGAAATGGGAATCTTTTCTTTGCTTGAGTATTTATTTTTAGCTGTTTTTCTGGATCTGGGCTAGACTAAAATTTAACTTGTTTGAGCCTTGCCTCACTCATTACTATTATCTGTTTGCACAAAGTACTGAACATTTGGAATCACTGAAAAAAGCTATTTTTTGAAGTATAACTTTGAGGATCATAGTAAAGAAATAGCTAATGTGGGTCAGGGAGATATAATGGTCACAAAGCATAATCTACCTGTATATGTGCAATGCCATCAAGAAAGTAAGCAATGTGATTGCTAGTTGTCAACAGCATAATTACCTCGAACATCACATTCTATTCTTATTTTGACCAGTTATGTACTCAGGGAAATGTATGATAGAATCCTTAATTGTGTGTTTTGTTGGACAAATTTTCATATATTATACAAACAGTTCATATATTTGAGGAAGAGCCAGAGACAACTATCCCTGCTCACTTTAAAATTCTATGATTTGAAATTTGTAACAAAAGATATACACTGAAAAGTCAACTAAGCATTTTTTAGTAGACTAATTTGCTGATAGGAAATAGTTGATTTTCTGGGTCATGTTAGAGATTTAAATTATAACTAAATAAATGTTATATAGCACAAACTTAAGCTATTGTAAAATGTTGGCTATTAGGAAAGATTTTTAGAGCAACTGACTGCTACTTTGTACTGCAATTTCTGAAATACTGATAAATTTGTTTGTATAAATAACTATCTAGTAATATATTTGCATCTATTGTTTTAATGTTTATTGCACTTTATTATTTATTTAGTGTGTGTTTGCATGTGCGTGCGCGCGCGCGCGTGTGTGTGTGTGTGTGTGTGTGTGTGTGTGTATGTGTGTATATGCTCATTGCCATGCCATGGTGTGCAAGTAAAGGTTAAAGGACAACTTTTGGGAGTTGATTATCTCCCTCTACCATGCGGGTCCCAGGGACTGAACTCAGTACATCATGGAAAATACATAAAACCAAACTTGGAAATGAAACATGAGTCCAGTTGAGACTCTGGTTTCTGATCTGAAACTATCTTTTGGGACATTTGTAGCAATACCCATAAATGAATCCATACTTATATTTTACCTCTTAAAATATAGCCATTTGCCCAAAGAAGTAATGGGTTTCACAGCCTAACTCTAGGCACCAATAATGTTCCCAGGACTGAACAAATCACTGTGATCAATACGGAAGAACAATGCACCTTAATACATTAAATATTTTGGTCTGTGAGTGAATAATTTTAGAAACTTTCAAAATAAACTTTGCTACTTAAGAAAATTTACACATCTATGTACTAAATATGCAATAGTTTGTCTTCAATAGAGTTTAGTATTTTCCTCTTAGGAAAATTCATTATTCAGTATTGTAATATCAAATCACAAAAACTGGTCCCTAACTTTAAAAGTAGAAGATAATTTTCCCTCTACTAGAATATAGAGAATGTGGGTGAACGAAAGCATTGCAGATCTGGGGTGTGAAGTCACTGTCCTCTAAGGCACTTCTGCTTATAAAAGTGCTTTGACCATCTGGAGAGATGGCTCAGCCACTAAGAGCACTGACGACTCTTGAAGAAGACCGAAGTTCAGTTCCCAGTGCCCATGTAGTGGCTAACACAGTCCTTAATTCCAGTTCCAGGGGATCCAAAGCCCTCTTTTGGCCTCCTCAGGCATTGCTCATATGTGGTACACATTGCTCACACGTGGTATACTAGCTGAGCCTGTGCCTGTGAGTGGGCCAGCATACTTATAGACAAAGCACTCATACACATGAATAAAACTAACATTTTTAAACAGTATTTTCAGAAAATAATCAATGAAACACGGTGTCATGAATGTAAGTTTCTTGATGTTTTTGACCACAAGGCTAGGAAGTCTCAGAGACCTCACAGGAACTGTGACCATTCTCTACATTCTCCTCTCATGTATTTAGGGCACTGGGCTCTGTGCACTGGTCCTTTGTCTCCAGTTCTCTTGCTCTTTAGTACTGTGCTGGATAGTTCTAGTGTCAACTTGACACACCTGGGTTGAGGGAGCCTCAATTGGGGAATTTCCTCTATTGGACTGGACTGTGGCCATGTCCATTAGGCACCTTCTTGATTATTGAGTGATGTGGGAGGGCCCAGCCCACTGTGGGTGGTGCCACCCCTGGGTAGGTGGGCCTGTGTTGCATAAGAAAGCAGGCTGAACAGGGGCCAGGGGAGCAAGCCAGTAAGCAGCATTCCTCCATGGCCTGTGCTCCAGCTCCTGCTTCCAGGTTCCTGCCCTGAGTTCCTACCTTGGGCTCCCTAGTGAACTGTGACCTGGGAGATGTAAGTTGAATAAACCCTTTCCTCCCCAAGTTGGTATTGGTCAGAGCGTTTTGTCATAGTAATGGAGAAACAAAGTAAGACAAGTACCATAGTATTCTGCAGACTTAAACGTGCTATTTACACTCTACAGATAAGATAGTAAAGTCACATAATAATGGCATCACACAAAGTTGAGTATCAAACTTAGACCTCTTTATTTTCTTTCTTTTAAAAAGTTGTTCTTTGAGGGGCCGGAGAGATGACTCAGATGTTAAGAACACTGGCTGTTGCAAAAGACCCTATTTGACTCCTAGCACTTGCATGGTGGCTAATAACCATCTGTAACTCCAGTTCAGGGGATCCAACACCTTCTTCTGTCCTCCAAGGGCACTGTACAATACAGGTGCATTCATATATGAAATAAAATAAATAAAATTACTTTTTAAATAAAATTTATTTTTTGAGAGTTTCATGCATGCATGTCATGAAATAGTATGATATCCACTCCTCATTTTCCCCTCTACTTCCCCTGCATCCCTGTCCCACGCTCCTTTCTCAGCTTCCTGTCACACAACAGCTGTGTCTACAATGAAACCACATTCCTTTCTGTCCTATTTACCTTTGACTGTCAACTTGACACAGCTTAGGGTCACCTGAGAAGAGAGTCTAAATTGAGGGATTTCCTGGATCAGATTGGCCTTTGGGCATGTCTGTGAGGATTATCTTGGTTGTTAATTTATGTGGGAGGGTCCATCCCACTATGAACAGCACGTTTTCCAGGGCGGGTGATCCTGGGCTATTTGAGAAAGCTAGCTGAGCCTGGGCCTGTGAGTGGGCCAGCAAGCAGCAGTCCTCCACGGTTCCTACTCTACTCCCTTGGCTGTGAAGGAATTCCCTGGTCTGAGGTAATGGTGCTTGGACTAGCAAGCAGTCCTGCCATTAGGTTCCTCAGTTCCTGCCCTGACTTCCCTCATTGATGGACTATGATCTGGGAGCATAAGCCAAATAAATCCTTTCCTCTCCTAAGTTGCTTTTGGTCACAGTGTTTTATCACAGCAACAGACATAAAAGTAAAACACCTTCCCTCCCTTACTTCTTTTCTTCAGTCAAAAATCAAAGAAACTAATCCCTATCACATCTATAAAGGAAATTCTTTTCCTGTCATTTTATTTATCTATTGTGCTTGAAGGCACGGGTATTAGGAATAATATGATATTTCCATAAACAGTTTGGAATACTGTGATAATACCATATGGTCTGTAATACTTCATCACACGATCCTAATCACAGCCTTCTTGAAAAGTAGACTAGATAAGCTCCCCTAAGAACTTATATTTTCCTTAATCATACAAGGGCAAATTGAAACTGTCCTTGGTTTTGCTTCAGCTGCCTGGTTCTGACTCTTCTTATGGGAATTGCTTGTAGAGAGCAAGTTCCCAATCATAGTTCCTATTTTTAGTTTTAAGGGCTCCTGTGTCTATAAATGGTATTCCTTTTGTTGAGGCTAATGTCTTAAATGTAGTCCAAAATCAATTAGCTATTATGTGTAACAAGGCAGTGCATTAGTAAGGTGACTGTTCTCTTTTGTGTTTGATCATCAGCATTTGGCATCCAGACCACAGGCAAGAAACGGGATGGTACCTGGTGCTTTTCTGGAGGTAACTGAAGCTGGTGATTTTTATACACCTGCTTCTCTGCCCTCTCTTCTCCTAAAAGGGGTTGGTTACATTTTCAATATTTAATCATACAGACAATCAAAATGGAGTCTCCTGTCACTTATCCATGAAGGTCTTCTCCAGGAAGGAAAGCAGCCGGATGGCCCTTGCTGTCTATTTTCTCTGACCCTAGCCCAGCTCTGCAGAGTTCTCTTCAGGAACTTCAAGCTCAACGAGTGATCTTTTCCCAATGGGCTACAGGAGTCTTAATTATCAAATGTCTGCTCCCACCATTCATTCCTACAGACAGCATTTAGCCCACCTTGATGGCAGCAGTATTTGTCTTGTTAAAGACCCTAAAGTTAAATTACTGCCTCTCCGGTTTCCTTCCAGGCTCTCTTGCTAGTTATGGTGGAAGAGAGTTATTGACCGGATCTTCTCATTCATCTGGACTTCCTTTATTATTTTAAATGATCTCACTAGGCTACAGGGCAGCAATTTGCATTGCGTGTTCAATGAATTTTACCTGATGGCTCTGTCTATACTTTTCTTTGGCAGAAAAGAAAATCTGAGACTGGATAAATTGTCTATTGAAAACTCACAACTTTATCTATTCCTGTCACAGAAACACTATAGATTTCAACTTTCTTGATGGAGGAATATTTAGTAACAGTAGGTCCTGTAGTCTAACGGTTTTGAAGCAGGGGAAATCTTCTTATAGCATTCTTTCTTTTCTGTGTTTGAGTGTGTATGTATGGGTTTGTGTGGAAGTGTGCACTTGTGTGTGCAAGTACACATGCACATGTGTGTACATGGAGCCTGAGGTCAACGTCCAGCATAGTTTTTAATTGTTCTCCACCTGAGTTTTTGAGACAGGATCTGCTGTTTGGCTTTGGTTGTCAACTTGACATTCCTGGGAATAGGGAACCTCAATTGGGGAATTTTCTCTATGGGATTGACTTGTGACCATGTCTGTGAGGCATTTATTGTTGAGTGATGTGGGAGAGACAAGCCCAGTGTGGGTGGTTCCACTCCTGGGCAAGTGATTTTGGATTGTATAAGAAAGCAAGCTGAGCAGCAGCCAAAGGAGCAAGGCAGTGGGCAGCACTTCTCCATGGCCTGTGCTTCAGCTTCTGCCTCCAGGTTCCCACTTGAGTTCCTGTCCTGGCATCCCTCAATGATGAACTGTGATCACCGATGTAAGCCAAATAAACTCTTTCCTCCGCAAGTTGGTTTAGTCAGTGTTTAATCACAGCAATTAAAAGCTAGCTGGGACGGAATCTCTCCCTGAACCTGGAGCTCACTGATTGTGCTTGGGTAAGCTCCTGGGATCCACCTGTTTCTACCCCCCCACCCAGTAGTGAGGTTACAGACATACACTGGTTGTTAAGTGGGTGCTAGTAGCTAGAGCTCAGATCTTCATGCTTGCATGACAAGCACTTTACCAGCTGAGCCATTTCCCTAGCCTGGGCCATTTATTCCCTCCTACTCTTCCTTGTTTAGGCTATGTTTTATCTAAAATCTTGAGGTACCCTCCCTTTTAGAATGATGAGAAGATAGGGAGCCCTCTGGGGGGACAGAGCTCTTCCCAGCAGTAGATTTAGTTGCCTGACATGTTGTTTCCTCAGCCAACATGCCAAGACAAAATGCCTAGTAAAGTCTCCCTATGAATCTGTCACCAGGTTGATGTGAGTATGTGATATTTGAAGGAGGTCATTAAGGAGACAGGTATGATTGAAGTCCTGACACCAATCCTGACAACATAATTAAAATGATTCATTTGCAGTCAGAGAAGTGCTTCAAAAGAATTAGGAAAGTGGTTTGGATCATACTCTCAGAATGGCCATGTGGCTGGGGGAGGCCACTGATTTAATACACAGAAAAAAAAGAAACATGGGTGTTACAAATGGCCTTTCTTTTCCCGAGAGGATGCTGCAAGGTAAAAAAACAAGGGATTTGCCAACTTTAATTTGTGAAAATGTTGATGATATCATACTTACATAAAATGCACTGTGACCACATTTACCCCCTCTCTCGTGCCCCTTCCTTTCCTGCTGACCCTCTTCTTCTCAAAAAGCCCCTGTCCTACACTCATGTCCCTCCCTGTCTTTCCTTTCCATCTTCTCCTTCCCTCGCTCTCTCATCCCCCCGCTCCCCCATCTCTGCAGGCCATCACAGCTACTGTGTGTTCATGATTCCAGTAGCCCTGTTATAGAGTGCCCACTGCACTCCTCCCATTCTTTGGCCCTAGCGGTCCTCCCATTCCCTCTTCAACAATGTCCCCTGTACTTCAAAGGGGGTAACACAGATGTCCTGTTTGTGACCAAGAACTCCGAATCACTTATTCTCAGCACTGTGTTTGAGCAGTTATGGGGTCCCCACTTGGACTAACCCACTTCCACATGTAAATAGAATATCTCACAAAGTATCTAAAAGCTTTTACCACTACCCCCATGGTATATAAATATGTTAGTCTTCTCTTAATAGTCGGAGATCAGGTCAGGGACCAGGAGATCAGGTTAGGGACCAGGAGATCAGGTCAGGGACCAGGAGATCAGGTCAGGGACCAGGAGATCAGGTCAGAGACTGGGAGATCAGGTCAGAGACGGGGTCCCGGAGATTGGGTCCCAGAAAACTGGATCAGCAGAGTGCTGGACAGCAAGGAGCAGAGATACAATAAAGCAGTAAACACAGACTAAGCCGCGCCTTGAGTCCTGTGTCTTACTACCGGCGACCTGATCTCACCGGAGAGCAGCACTCTCCGTTACCGACCCACGGATATTCTAGCTTTCGCCGCCTCCGTGTTTCTTCCCTGCTCCCCCATCTCTACAGGCCATCACAGCTACTGTGTGTTCATGATTCCGGTAGCCCTGTTATAGAGTGCCCACTGCACTCCTCCCATTCTTTGGCCCTAGCGGTCCTCCCATTCCCTCTTCAACAATGTCCCCTGGACTTCAAAGGGGGTAACACAGATGTCCTGTTTGTGACCAAGAACTCCGAATCACTTATTCTCAGCACTGTGTTTGAGCAGTTATGGGGTCCCCACTTGGACTAACACTCACCGTAGAAAGAGACTTCTCTGACCAGGGCTGAGAGCCGCACTTATCCACGAGTACAAATATAAATATCTAAAAGGCAGCTTATCAGTAGCAGATTCCCCCATGGGCTTCATGGCTTTTATGTCAATGATTTATCTGTGAAACTTTGAGCCTGTCATCCCAGCTCTTTGGCAGCGCTTCTAACTGGAATTGGGGCAGGGGATGGAGGGCACACTTCGATTCAAGAAAAAGCAAGAATCCTTACATACCCATAGACTTATTCTGAATAGAATTCTCAGTCAGAAGAACTATTCACTTGTTCCTTGCTGTATTATAGAGATGGACAGAGAAGAGCAGCAGATGACATAGCTCAGAAACAGGGCTCTGGGTTTTGTGTGTGTGTCAAAGCGACTGAAACAATTCATTTGCGTGTATTCCAAGAAGAAGAAGGCACAGTTTTACTTCCAGCTTAGATTTCTAGGAAAGGTATTAAATCTTAAAGGTTCAGGACACCTAAATGGTCAAGGACCAACTGGGTGGCATGTCCTTAAATAAGTAGTGGGGACTTACTTCAGGGTTCTCC
>NW_008349083.1:2137591-2176789 GCF_000622305.1 Nannospalax galili | reverse complement strand
ATATAAAGTATAAAGTTTAGAGCAAGTCAGTATTTTTATGTGTAGCATAAATACATGGCAGTTATGGGTTCCAGTTTGAGGGTTATAATTTTTAAAGATGTTTAATAAATAGGTCCCCTTTACTGTAGCAGGAGACAGACTGAAATTGATAGGCAAAAGAGTGGTCCAGGGACCATTTGTTTTAATTTAATAAAACTAATCACTCCTATAATCCTGCTAAATTATAGTCTATTTCATATATTCTTGCTAATTAAAGTCATTATCTATGGTGTGTGTGTGTGTGTGTGTGTGTGTGTGTGTTTGTTCATGATAGAAAAAAATAGTCTCTTGGGAAGAGTGCCATGTTGAGGAATCACAGGAAATAGTAAATTATGTAGATTACACAGAGTTCTCAAGACTATGACAAAGATCTTGCCCCTGAAATTCAGGAACGAAGGCTCTGAGAGGGTTTGAATGGAATTACAGTTCAAGTGGTTTGCTTTGAGAGGAGAAGGGGGTGGGGGTAGAATTAAATGCTCAGATTGTTTCTCCAAACAAAACTCCTGTGCTAGAATAGGAAAAAGAGAGGGAGAATGCTAACTTGCTCCTTTCTAGTAAAAATCTCTAGTCCCGTGAAACATCGTAGCAACGAGATGATACCAGTCTCCATGACCCTTACAGTGTGTTCATAGCAATAGACTATCCAAAATGGTTTAGAAAGGAGCAAAACTGAACTGATTAAGTTTGGCTGTGAACATCAAGGGCTAAAGAAATAAGTGTGTGCTTATCCAGGCTCCTACCTACTTGTTATTTATTGAGTTACTAGATAACAAAAGTTGGAAATCTTATTAATATTATCCTTATTATTTTCTTACTCTAAGTCTCTTGGCTGCCTTGTCAATTAAGCCAACCAAGGCTGGATTTGCTTTCCAAAAGGGGACTTAGTATGAAAATATTTCAGGCAAAATCATTTCTATGACTTTTAATCAAGTCCGGAAATACTCCTAGCATACAATTGGGGCTTTGCATAAAAGGAATGTTATGAAATGATAGATTGTTACTGGCACACACAGTTAGACAAAACACTGCCTTTACTGTCTCAGAAAATGAAAGTTAATTTATGCCGTTCATCAACAGCCTTTATTACAGCACCATGTATTTGTGGCAGGCTTAAGGCCATGGGAACTTTTCCCCTTTGTGACTCTTTTCCTTTAAAAAATGAACTCAACAGCTTCCGTATGTTTTGAAGGAGATTCAGTGGCCTCTGCTGAAAGCACATGGTGAATGGATATACTCTTTGCTACAGCCTCCTGCTTCCTTCTGTACAATAATGGAAACATGGCTTCCAGTCTCAGCAGTTCACTCATTTGTTGACCTGCCAGTTGGTAAAACCCCCAAATCTGAAGTCTCAGAGTTCCAATTTCCTCTGATGCAGAGGATGCAGAGATCCAGGATCTAGCTCAAGTAGCAAAATGGGGCTCAGTTAAGAAACTGGAGTATGTGGCTCCAGTCTGCTAATCAATGTTCAATAAAAATGCAGATCTACATTAAGATAAGTCTTGCTCCAATGAAGTCTGCAGTCCAAAGGACTCTTCCAAATTGGGAGCTTCTTCTCTCTTATCCTCCCTCCGTACACTGAGAACTCTCATTTCTTACCCAGTCAGTGGCCCAGAAAGAAAACATGGAGGAGTGAGATGATGGAAGAAAGTTGGGGAGTTCTTGCTAACTGACTTGAGGCGGAGCAGTCTTTAGCTCTTCAGTGGCCTCTGCTGTTTGAAAGCACATGTGAATGGATATACTATTTGCTACAGCCGTCTGCTTCCTTCTCCATTCTGAGGTCGACTCTGTAAATGTTTTGTGGAATTGTTTCCCAGCCTCCCTTTTGTTCTCCTGGTCAAGATACACAAAAGCTTCTCTCTCCTTCTCCCCTCCCCCGCCCCTGTTCCCTCTCCTTCCTGCCTCTCCCCTCTGTTACCAGCACCTTCTGCAGAGGATACTCATTATGTGTCAGAGCTCCCAAAAGCCTGGTTTAGCCACCCATCCTTAATAAGTCAATGAAACAAACAACCAACAGGGAAAAGCAGAGCCAAACAGATTTACACTATGACAATATTCGGAAGGACATAGAGATTCAGTGACCATCAAAGCCCACCTTCAGGGTCCTGGCATGAGGTTCAGGTTTAAAACATAGAAGGCCAGAGTTGGGCATGGCTAAGCAGTCCTGGTTAACATATAGTTCTGCCCATCACATCATTGTCTGGGCTCTGGTCTCTCCTGAAAGATGACCTTACAAATTGTAAATCACTTTCTAGGAGACAGGATTCCCTTCCTGCTGGAACCAGGCTTGGGCCTTTTGCTTTACTTAGCCCAAGACGCCTAGAGAAATTGCAAACTCTTGGGATGCTTTGTTTCAATGTTCTGATAGCTAAAGGAAGGGACACACATAAATATCTTTATTTTTCAATATCTTCATTTAGATATCTTTTAGAATAACTGCATTTCTGTGAGGCTGGTTACATCAGAACAAAGCATAGGTTCACTATGAACCCGAGCATCTAATCAGCTGTCTAGTGTGTCCTCTGAGTTTCTGGAACAAGGACCATCCAAGATCCTTTTCGTTTTATTGATGCAAAAGAGATACACTGAGCTCTTGGGGGTGTCTGAGAAGTTCTTCACTGTTAGCTGGAGAAGTAAGCAAAGAACAGTTTTGTCCAAACATCACTCCTCTTCCTGGCCAAGTTGTTCTACAGTGACGTTTACCCTGGATGCAGATTTGAGGGCTTTTCATCAGCAGCCTGTCATCTTGCCCTTTGAAAGTACTGTGATCCAGTGTCTAACTTAACATTCTCTCTGCTTTCTGTTGTCTTGGTTCTTCAGTTAACTAATCCAGTTTAAAATACTCTTGTAAATGGCTTAAATGTGACAGCTTTCAGATCATACTTTTCCAATTTTCCTTGGCAGAATCCATCCATGGAATCTCTATTCATGTAATTCATGTTCATTTTGAATATTTTTGATAGTAAAAGATTCTGAGAAAATTGGCTAAGGATGAAGGGAGAGTGGGTCCTATTGGATGAAGGGATAGTGGGTCCTATTGGTTACCGTTTATTTTTTGTTTCTGTAAATTAAATGACCTAAAGAATAAGAAATGGTTTATTTAGAGACAATTTAGCTATTTACAAGTGTTTCTAGTTCTAAATTCACTAGACAAAAAAGTATCTTACGTTACTTTCAACTGATTTGCTGCATGTAAATTAAATGAGAACTGCGGGACATGGTGGCACACATCTTTAATTGTAGCAGTTGAGAGGTGGAGGTAGGTGGATCTGTGAGATGGAGGCCAGTCTGGTCTCCATAGCGAATTCTAGGCCAGCTGGGGCTACAGAGAGGCCCTGTCTCAACAAGAGAACAAACAACAAACAAAAGAAAAATTAACTCCCTTTTGAAGTATCTTCATTTGAGTAGATTGCGCGCCACATTGTATACATGCAAGACAGTCTAGAAAAATGGTGAATGGTGCAGGAATCTACACAGAAGGGGAGACATCAGACCCTGTTCCCCCGGGATAAAGCTTGTGTTCTATTCCAGACCAGGCAACATGTCTGTCTAGGAAGAGCTTTACTCCATATCACAAATGGCATGCCCCTCAGCTTCTTCAGAATGGAACTTGTTTATTTGGACAAATAATTTGAACATTAATAAAATGTATTGCCTTTTCATTTTAATAAATAATGAGAATAAAAATTTATAGCAACTTTTGTTATTAAAAGTAACAAAATCATAACAAAAGCAAAATGTGTGTATGATAAAAACTTTGCAAGGCTGACTGTGTAAGAACCAGTTGCATCTTCTGTCCCGTGCTCTGCTTCCCTTGTCCAAATCTATTGGCTGTTATCAAAATGATCATCCTACCAGATCATAACCTTTTTTACCTTTTTATTTTATGTGTATGAGTGTTATATCTGCATGTATGTAAGCGCACTCATGTTATGTGGTGCCCACAGAGGACAGAAGAGGGCGTCAGATCCCCTGGAGCTGGAGTTACAGATGGTTGTTAGTTGCCATGTGAGTGCTGGGATTTGAACCTGGTCTTCTGAGCCATCTCTCCAGCCCCAGATCATAACTCTTTTATAGACTATTATGTGTGTATACATACTTTCATATAAAGATGTAGTTATAGATACAAATTTAACAGCTTGCTTGTTTCACTTCGTCCTTTCCTTTATTTTCCATTATAGCTATTTCATCCTATTGTCTCTCTCCCCCCTCCCTCCCTCCCTCCCCCCACCTCATGTGTGAGGGCATGCACGTACCACCACATGTGTATGGAAGTCAGAGGACAACCTGAGGTGTTGCTCTTTGCTTTCCACTCGTTTGAGACAGGGTCTTATTTTGTTCACTGTTGCGTACCCCAGGCTAGCTGACCCACATTTTCTGGGCCTTCTCCTACCTCTGCCTCCCATCTCCCCTTAGGAACACTAGAATTATAGATGTGCTTTTTACCAAGTCTGGCTTTATGTGGGTTCTGGGGTTTGAACTCCGGTCCTCATGCCTGTGCAGCACATATTTTCCCCACTGAGCCATATCCTCGATACTATCTCATTCTCTTCATTAGCAACGTGTTTTCCTTATTGTGGAGATATGTTGATAGAGGTCAGCCCACTGTTGATGGATGGTTTCACCAATAATGCCAACAATGAAGGGATGGATCACCTTGCTGATAAACCTCCAGGCCTGAGTACACGCAGGATAAAGCCTCAAGAGTTGTAATACTAGATTAAAGCACCCCGAGTGCTCTGTTAGTTAATAGAGATTGCTAAAGTGCCCATAAGGAAATAAACAGTGTATTTATCCTTAATAAGTATGGTTGAGTCTGTGCATCCTCGTAGCTTCTTTTGCTTATGATCACTGAACTTGCACATTTTAGCCAAGCTAAATATTGAAAAATGAAAGCTCATTGTTTTGTTAAGCATCATTTCATAATGTCTATCACTTTGGTATGTTTCTATAACTTTTCTGCTTTTACAGTTTTTTTTTTTTTATTTTATGCTGCCTTTTTAAAGTCTTTGTACAGAACTTATATATTCAGGATCTGATGGCACTCTCTTTTAATCCTAGCCCTAGAGAGGCAGAGGCAGGCAGAATTTACCTTTGTAAATTCAAGACCAGCCTGGTCTACATAAAGAGACCCTGTCTCAAAAAAATAAAAATAAAAAAAGGAAAAGAAGATACATATTTGATATATTTTAATTTTGTTTCTATTTTCACCATACAAAGTATATAACAGAATCTATTTTTTTTTCTTTTGGGCCTTCTAAGTTTTCTAAAAGAGTTTTCCCACTCAAAGCCTAATAACAGTTTCAGCCATTGTTTCTCAGCTAATCCTCTTTTATTTTCAGGCTCTACTGTGCAGGGAATAAGCTACATATATAAGATGGATATTTATCGGTGCACAAAATTACACACATTTGTATAATTTTCATCCAATCCCTGGACCTGTAAACCTAATACTAAAAATAAATGGATTGAAATTTAGTTGTACTATATACTTAATTTTACATGCTCTTGATGTATTTCCAATTTTTCATTTACTATAAATCTATTCCCCCATCTCCCAAAAAAGTATAACTTAAAAATTTATAATTAGTAGAAGCATATTTTAAGTCTATTCAACCTCAATTTTGAAAATGTGTGCAAATGTACTGTTTTTTGAGATATTTTGCTCATTTTTAGAAGCAGGCACCATTGTATCTTTTTTCACATCTATTCATGTATTAAAATATTCTATACTTTATACCAGACTTTAAATTTCCCTTCTTATAAATGATGTAAATTTCATTTAGACTGATATCTACCATTTTATGTTTAGGCTTACTCTTGAAAATTATTTTATCTCATTATATTTCTACATTAAAATGGTAATGCTGTATATCACTTCCTTATAGGATTATATCAGTGTTCTGATATGTTCTTAATTTAATATTCTTGGGTGTTCTTGGGTTTAATGATGTCACCCAAGATTAATGATAAAATATGTCTTCTGCTATCTTGTTTTTATATCTCGTTTTCTTTCTCTTCTCAGATTGCATTGTCTGGCATCTACTGAGTCATTGACAAGCACAGATTAGTCCTGTTATATTCATGATTGTAAAGCAAAGATTTGTATCCCCATAGTAAATTTGAGAGTGTCATTTGACTCTGTGTGAATTGTGCTTAAGGATATGAATGAATGTGTGATGTGGTCTAAAGTGAATATCTCTATCTTGAGGGATTATTTCAATATCGATGCTAAAACTAATCTCGGCCTTTTGTATTAATTTAGGAATATATCTTTATGCAATAATTTCTTTCTTGTTCAAAGGATTTATTTAATATCTTTATGTTTGTGCATTTGTGTGCATAAGTTTACGTGTACCATAGGCATGCAGTACACACAGATGCCAGAAGTGGTCATAAGATACTATGGGACTGTAGTTACATATATTTGTTAGCCACCATGTGGATGCTGGGAACCAAACCTGGGTACTCTGCAAGAACAGCAAGTGCTCTTAACCACTGAGCCATCTCTCCAGCCCCAAGTATTTCGTGTCTAAATGTGCCCCCTTCTTTCTGTCACTACTCAACTGAAGCTAGGAGCTTTGGAGTTCTTTCACTTATTTATAATTAAGTTTGATGGGAGGAAGATTTTTGAACCATGTTTTCTTCTACTTCCTGAAGCCAGAACTCTGGTGGGAATGTTTTAATTGTTCATCATGAAATATCTATATACCAAATAAAATATTGATGCTCTTCCTAATGTGATTCTAATATTCACAACTTTAAAAACCATGGACATCCAATGATTGTTTTAAAGAAATATAATTATTGTTTGGACATTTCTACCCAAGGGCATATGGAAATAAAATGATTGATAATCAGCCTTTGTAGATTAATGTATATGCAGCTTTCTATTAGCAAAATCTCATTGATGAGTTGTTAGCCAGGTCCATGCCGTATGTAAAGCTCCTTCATTTTGGTTAAATTGTGATAATTCCTGAAACTACAACAATTTGGAGTCCAGAATTATTGTTTTTCTAGATTCTTGCCCTCCTCACCCTCATAACTGATTCAGAAGCAGTCTGACTGCAATCATGTATTAGGAGCTATTCATCAATCATGTAGCATTGAACCACCCCTGCCTCTGAATCCTATACAAAGGAACCCCACATTGCCACATTGGCCTGAACTCTCCTCAGAGCCCTCACCTTGCTTCTGTATCCTTATCTATGTCCTAATTAATCTCATTCTCATAAGGATGAGTCTAACATTCCTTTGTTTAATGGAAAAGGTAACTAAGGTCTATGACATAAGGGTGATGGAGTTCCATGTGTTCTTGAGTCTCGAACCTGAAGAACTTTCAATAAACATATGCAGAGGTATTTAATATGTGACCCAAACATCTTTCAGCAGCAGAAACCTTCTTCTCTGTACTGTACAATGTCAGAAATCACATTTCTCTTTCCAGATGGGATTGTCAGATGAGATGGGCTGCCAGTAAATCCCAGCTCCAGCAAAATCAAGAGAGGTTTTCATTTTTGCTTGTTGAGTCATTTGTCTCATTTTTCTTTCTCATTTCTATTTCATGGTAAGGATTTTTGTGAGATGGTTTTGAAAATTGCTCTTACAGTTTGCTAATTAATCACTGACATTTTCAACT
This sequence comes from Nannospalax galili, assembly GCF_000622305.1. Classification (NCBI taxonomy): domain Eukaryota; kingdom Metazoa; phylum Chordata; class Mammalia; order Rodentia; family Spalacidae; genus Nannospalax; species Nannospalax galili. Next base: position 2,169,114 of record NW_008349083.1, on the reverse strand, counting down.
TTTCTTAGTGTATTCATATAAACCCTAAAATGAGAAAATCCTCAGTATTTGAACATTTGCTTGTCCTCTTTGGTTCCACACATCTGTGTATGGTGTATTGAGGCGTTTACCAATGTTAGTATGTTTATTTCCACAAGTGTTATGTGCCTGTATTTGTAGCATAATTTTATTCATTTGTGATGAGAAATCTTAAACAGATAATATTTGTCTGTCATAATGGCAGTCATCTCTTTCACACACAGTCCTTTGGTTACATTCTTCACGGGTGCACATGCTCACATATGGTACATTCTCGGTCGTTTTCAGGGGCTCCAATGAAGTTGAAGCAAGAAAAGAGAGATAACATTACTCTTAACAATATTAATGCCCTTCAGATGGAGAGAATGATCAGCAGTTAAAAACACTTACTGCTTTTCTCGTGGAATCAAGTTTGATTCCCAGCACCCACATCAGGGGTGCTCACAACTGCCTATAACTCTAGCTCCAGGGGATCTGACAGCCTCTCTGGTTTCCTCAGACACCTGCACTCATGTGCACAAGCTCCCATACACAGATACACACATATATACAAAATTAAAATAACACATTTAAACACTATTAAGGCCTGGAAAGGAGATTCACTTCTTGTCATCAGGACATCTGGCTGAGTGTATACTAAAAGGACGTTCTTTCACCTGGTCATGATTATTCAGGTGATGTCAATGCTGGCTTCTCATGCCTGTCTTTGAGCCCACATGTTCTCTTGTTTTCTTATGTAGTTCTCACTCTGAGTTAGTGTTCTGAGAATGTTCTTCAAGCCTGACAAACAACTTCTGAGACAGTTGTAATTTAGCCATTCCATGTTCATATGGGAAACTGAGACAACAGCATTTAAGAAACCTGTTGGACTGAACAACATTTAAATTCCCTCTAGGGTCTGAGCCTGCCATTTGGTTCCCAAGCCATCACTGGGACATTATTTTCACTGTCTGGAGACTGTTCCCATGATGACATGGGTTCCTCCTGTATGGGATGATCTGCGAATAATGAGCCAGGCAATCTGGCTTACCTTTCCGTCTCAGGTCATCACAATAACCTAGCATGAAATAGGTTTTCTTTATTATCTGACTAAAGATAAATTTTGCTCCTATAATGTTCCTTTCCTTATGGCTTTCTAATAAATAGCTTCCATAATCAATTTTGAAAAGAAACAATTTGTTTAAAGTAAGATAATATAGGAAAACCAACCCAAATTTCTATAACTTATGCCTCATTTGGCTTACTGTTTAATTTCCATTTTTCACCAAACCACCATAGAAGTTCTGACAAATGGCCTTGTTTAGTATCTTGGAGATTCCTAACATATTACTCCTTATTCTTTTAGTCAAACAAAGAGACTCTTACAGGAATATATGCACAGTAAGAAAAAGAAAAGCAACAAGAAGAAACAAGGTAGAAGATCAGGTCATCTTCTGGTGACATTTGTTTAATTGGAAAGCACAGTCACATATATGTTGCATGGGTCTCCTAAAATATGATGCACGACAGCAATATTTAATCTTTCATTGTATCAGTGACTTCATAATGTATGTCTTTGTTTCTGAAATCTGAGGGAAAATATTGACAACAAAACAAATCTTTCCCCCTGAAAGAATCATGATGGAAACTGGATTAAAGAATATAATATACAAATCAAAATGGTACAAGTCTTTTCTCTATGGGTTGGTGACTTAAAAATTAACTCCCAAGTAACACAAGCTATTGCCCCAGTCCTTGATTATATCCCAGAACTTGAAGGTAAAACCCAATTGCTGAAGACAGGCTATACTTTGACACAGGACTTGGACCATTGATATGGAACTAACCTGGAAGCCCCCTCTTTGAAGACTAGCTTTCATGGTATCAGTGGATGCCATACAAGCTGCCAAGGGAGAAATCCACTCAATGGTCCTACCCAGTTCTAAAACAAGGACTCACCCAGTAAACTGTCACTATTGGTGTAGCAGTGGAACTTTAATCTTGGGAGTAATCAACAACTGACTAATTCAAATTCAAATTAAGTGCTGCTCAATGGAAGGGAACTCATGTGTGGTACTATAAACATAGTTAAATACACATGACTGAAGAGGTAGTAGACTTCTTGTGGCCTAAAGAACAAGCTATTTTTGCCACATCCCTAAGTCAAACATAATTTCTTACTTTATGCCAAATATGCATTAAGTGTACCTGTCACCCCTCACCAAAGAAGCTCTTTTTGTAACAGTTGGAGACTATAACAGCATTCCAGAACTTGTCACATGTGGAATATGTGAGATACTTAACCCTAAGTGACACATCCTTGATGCAAACTCTACTACATATAGGATGAATGCATCTCTCAACAGTCACTTGGATGTTTCCTTATGCAACAAATGATGATTATACATAGATTACCACAATTAGTCGATATGCAGAGAATAAGAGGCCCCAGAGTGCTTTTCTCTGACTAGGACACCTATTTCAAACATCTGCCTCCCAAGGCACAGGGATCATTGCACAAGAGGAGACAGAGAGATTTTAAAAGTAGGGGGGATGTCGTGTGGGGAGGGTAGATCACCACAAGGAAATAGCCTTTCAGACAGCTGGTCACTTACTCATATGAACACACAGAAATGGTGACAGCATGAACAAGTCCTATGGAAGCTCAAACCAGATAATGGGAAGTTGGTCAGAAATCCCAACCCAACCTAAGGAACTTTTGGCAATTGATGGCTGTTGGGAGCAGGAAGACAGTGTCTTATAGGAATTTTCACTGCTTGAAGGTTGACCATGCACCAGGAAATGGATCCCACACCCAAGTGTACTTGGAAAACACAAATTGAGCTCCATGGACATTAAAAAATAGGAGGACCTGAAGCTGGGCAGATAAGTGAAGAATAGATAGAGGAGGGGGTCTAAATACCATCAAACTGTATTGTCTGAAAATTGCAAAAAGTCAATAAAAATAAAAGGAAAAGTAAAATATAACAAAATTTGGTTATCATTAACTTCAAAAATCTTAGGTTTAGTTAATATCTAAAACAAAATATTTGGAGGTCACTGCATTAGCTATTTCCTACTAATTCTTTAAAGTGCAAATATTAGCAGGAACTACACAAATGAATGTTGGATAGATCATTATACAAGTGTTATTACCCTAATTTATAAGTTTATTATGTACAATCATAAATACACCAATAAATTTTAAAAACATTTATTTATTATTTTTATTTTATGTGTATGCATGTATCGCCTGCATGTAGGTAAGTGCAGCTGTGTGGAGCAATGCCCTCAGAAGAGGCTGTCGGCTCCCCTACACCAATAAACTTTGATCAATACATGAGTCTATGCATTTGATTTTGCATCTACATATATCATTTTAGGCATGATGTGTAAGAGAGAGTATCTGATGATGTATACTTGTCCTGTTCTATAATTTTGTTTTGAACTTTATAAAACCAATAGGTCCTGGGAAATTGGGATTCGGATCACCTTTGCTTTGGCAAGGACCACTTTTTGGCTGCATAGGAGGCCCAGCATCCAAGGAAGGGTGCAGATGAAGTATAAGGCAGTGCAAGCTGGATTCACAGGCAGTGTTAAAGGCAGACTTGGAAGTCGCTCTAGGACTTCAGGGGAGAAGCAGGTCTCATGCTAACAATTTCCTTCACCTTCTGGTGGCCATTTTTCCTTCGAATGACTCCTGTGTGCTGTGGTTTCTCAGCCCTCTCAATTAGTAGTGATGGGAAAACACTTTTAATCTAAGTTGTGTTAACCCTGTAGTATATTCTGTGATACCTATGCTATCAAGCACTTAGATTTTAATAATCCTTCAAGAGAATATTTTCTTTAAGACAGTTTATTGGGGCAATGGACCCTGTGAATAAATAGTAGTACCTTTTAGTTTCAGAGAGCCTGGCTAATCTCCTTTCACTTGTCAAAGCTATCCAAACTATGATGTTAGTAACTTTCTTTTTCTTTTTTTTTTTTTTAAAGGCATTATAATTGGTTTCACTATTCTAGCTAAGTAGGCACATAGAAATTGCACAGACATGGTAATTGATACATGAGTTAATTTTTCCTCAATGACTGTCTCTTTAAACAGTTGGTTATTTGTGACTACTCTTTGGTTTATGTGGTGAATAATATTTATTAGGAGCAGTGTGTGTGTGGGGCTGTGGGTGTGTGTGCATGACAGACAATGTGTTCATGTGTTCAGATATTGTCTTAATGACTTGTCACATTGTGAGACAAAACACATGGCAAAAACAATTTAAGGAAGGAAGGGTTTGTTTTCATAGTTTGAGGATACAGTCTGTCATGGTGGGGAAGTCATAGCAGCAGGAGTTTGAGGCTCCTGAGTACATGGTCACGCTGCATCTGCTGTCAGGAAGCAGAGAGATGAAAACTGGAATTCAGTCCAGGACCCCAGCTCATGGATGGATGGGTCATCCCACCTCAATTAACCCAGTCTAGAAAATCTCTCATAGACATGCCCAGAGGATTGTCTCCTAGGTGACTAGATCCTGTCAAGTTGATAATCAGCATTTATTACGACAGGGGTCCAATCCCTCCAGTATAATCACAGGTGCCTGATTGTTCTCTTGCATGTTAAGAGCCCATGATAACTCTTACTGTACTGAGATGCTTGGAAGTATAGAGGAGATAATGCATTCTCTAACTCTTGGGTGTTATTTGGTTTGGAAAGTCATACAGCGTTGGATACAGCTTTACAGAAGATGGCACACAAGTGGTAATCCATAATTAAAAGTCTCCTCTTTAGAAAGGTAAAAATTAAATAACAATTGTAACTGGTATTGTTTCTTCTGAAACTCTGCAGCTTACATTTTAGGTTGATCCAGGTATAATGCAATGAACAAATGGGTTATGGCATGTTGAACTGTAACTTCTGAACCTACTGAACTTGACCTAATTGACACTGACTTAGAATCCACTTCCCAATTAAAGGTCTTGCACACTGCCTGGCAGTACCTTGGTCCTTTGTGAGTCTCGTTTGGGATGTTATTTCATCATCTTTCTATGCAGTGTATTGATAGATAGGTGTTCTGTGACTTTTCCTGAGGAGATAGGCTCAAACGACTCTTCATCCCTGATAGGACACCAATAACAGACCAAAGAAATATGTTCATTTACATCTAGCTTAGTGAACTAGCCAGTTTACTGGCATTATTTACAGGCGCACAAATGACTCAGGTAGCTGCATCGTTGAAAACCCCACCCCAGTGCGAGCTACAGCTCATGAAAACTGCATCTTCTAGGCCTTTGCACAAATTTCAAGCAGCTTTGCTGGATGAAGAGCCTGTTCTCTCCAACAGTTGTTGCTGTTTGTATGATATTGGGAGGAGCTTTGGGAATCCTCTAAGTTTCAAGAGCTTCTGGGCCTCCTTCCTTCCTCAAGAGGGGGTGCTTTATTGTGCTAGCCCCTGGCTCCATGGGTTCACACACAAGGACAGAGCCTGAAATAAAGGAAGACCCAGACTTCTATACCCTTTATTAGTTTATTAGAGTTTTGTTTTCGTCTCTCGTACGTGGAAAACACGTCCTGATGGATGCTCGGTTACAAGGTCACGACAGGCAGAGCTGTGGATGGTGCAGACTACGCTGAAGTTTTTCTTTGCGGTCAGGGTTCCTACCATGGCTGCCTTGCCTAGAAGGGAGTCTGTTCCAAACATCAGATCGTGGCCTCTGTGTCGATTTTTGACTTTAAGCTGCGGCTCCAGGCCTTTTTGTTTCAACTCGGCCTTTCATTATGCCTTCATCTGAATCTAAGGAGTGCCTCATTATAGTCCCTCATGAGACTTTCTGCATTATTCAGGAAGAATGGAAAATATTTCATATAGTTTATAATAAGTACATTTGAGTAGAAATGGACCGAAAGAGAAAAGAGAATGGATTATTTCTGATCTGGATTTGCCCACTCTCTGGAAAAGCATCTCTACCGCAAATGACATAGATATTAACAAAAACCTGATTACCAGCTAGGATTTCTGAAACATCAAAATGTAAAAAGAGTGACTGGGGCTTTCCTATGCTGAGAAAATGTTTATATGTAATACAATTTATTTTTACTTTATTTTATTTCACTTTGAGGCAGGGTCTCATGTAGCCAAGGCTGACTTCAAACTCACTGTGTAGCTGAGGAGGATCTTGAACTTTTGATTCTCAGGCTTCTGCTTCCTAAGTGCTGGGATTACAGACATGTACTACTTTGCCTGGCTTGTATGGTGCCAGAGAGTGAAGCTATGACCTCATATATGCTAGGCCAGCACTCAACCAATGAGTCACATCTCAGGCTACAAAGAGAATTTTCACTCACAATGGCAATCTTAAGTCGTTTTTATCAAATGCTAAAAATATAAAATATGATTTCATCCTGTACATGTAAGGGGAAAGTTTACATTCATATACTTCTAGGTTTAACTCCAAAAATTTTATAATTTGGAAATATCCATCATTTTTAATAGTCATATACTTCAGTTATAGGCTTTCCATATGTAGGAGTTAAGTAAGTGAACATGTACAAAATAACACATGCAGAGGAATATTCATTTAGACATGTTAGATACCACTAACTACCCAAAGGTTAGCAAGAAATTAGTTATGAAACTGGTATACGTAGGACCTTGAAAAATCTCAGCTATGTAGTTAAGACAACCCTGCAAAATAATGTACATGGAATGATTGCATTCACTAAAATATGCCAGTGCTGGGGATGGAGCATGGGGTCTCCTGCATGCCAAGCAAGTGCTCTACTGATAAACTACACCCTTCCCCCAGTTATGCTTTGTAAGTAAACAATGCATTCCAAATGCTTTATCCTCAACACAGTGTCTTATCTAGGATACCACATGCTTTAGGAACAAAAATCTAGGTATGCATTTAAAAAAACACTCAAATATTTTAATTGAAACTTACTGCCAAATTGTCTGCATATCTGGGAACATGTGTGAAAGTAGTTAGCAGCAAAACGGAGATGTATCGGTCTATGTTTTATGTATTCTCATCTATAAAAAGATGCTTTGCAACCAGCCCTGAGAGCCTTCTGGAACAGTCCAATCCCTACAGTCTTATTAGATGCATAGAACCATGTTTCCTGGTGAGAGTCTCATGCTGAGAAAGTCATTAGAATAATAAATTAAACCTCTGTGCCCAAGCTTTTAAAGCTTCAGGTACTTATTCCTTTTATGCACTTGCCATGTTCCTGTAGCTTGAGGTATTGGGGTTGTCGAACTGTTAGTTCCTGCAAAATCTTGCCACCTAATGAGTTCCCAAAGTCACTGATGCCTAGCACAATTTGAGGAGTTTGGATTGCAGCAGCAACCACAAGGTCCTTCTCTCCCCCAGCTTCTAGGAGCTCAGTGCTAAGGTGAGAGCTAATGTATGCAAAGCGACTTCACAAGGTCTGAATAGGAAGGCTGCAGAAAAGAATGACTTTTGTCTTTTGTTGTAGAGACTAACCCAGGGTTCTGGAAGTATCAATCCAATCCCATAACACATATTCATGTACGTATGGACATGATCACATTTAATTAATTTCAACCAGACAGACTTTGGGAAGAGCTCTGATCATATCCAATAGAAACTGCTATAAGTGGGAAAATATTTCTGAGGAAGAATTCTGAAAGCAGTATTATATGTTTAACATTATTCTTCACTTTTTGAAAGTAAGGATATAAAAGATTTAGAAAAGGTATATGCATTGTCTATTTTTTTAAGAAATGAAGACATTGTCAGGCAGGCAATATAGTAAATAGAATGCTTAGTAAATATGATTAACATATAGTTAATAGAATAATATGGTAAAAGAAAATATTTTCCCATCATTGAAATGTTGTTGAATAGCCATTTTTAGATAAGCAAAGGAAACAGTGCTTTCTTTCTCCTCCCTTCCTCCCTTTTCTTCCTTCTAGTCCTGCTTCTCTTCTCTTCTCCCTTTTTCTTCCTCCCCCCGCTCTGGTGGAACCCTTACTTGCTAGAACTTGCAATTTAGACTAGGCTGGTCTTGAACTCACAGATCCTCTTACCCCTGCCCCCCCGCCCCCGACTGCTGGGATGCTGGGTTTAAAGATGAATGCCACCACATCAGCCTACACAGTATTCTCTTATAAATACAGGTCAACTTCTGAATCATATACTAAAACTGGGGAAAAATATGGCCTCTAAATACAATGAATATGAAACCAGCACACATAATACCTCTTTGTGTTGAGTTCTGCATGTTCTCTCCTTTCATCCCAATCTCTCCTAAGAGGCCTTGTCACACCATATCTTCATTTCTTCTGAGGAAGTCTAGTCCGTTACTATTGCACCCTTCAAACCTTCCGTCTTCATGTCTGTGTTTCAATACTTACAATACCAATTGTCCTTCCTCTGTTACTGAATGGGAAAAAGAAATCAGTTTGATTTAGCTGATAATTCTTACTTTATACTAGTGACCTGCAATCTGTTTTAGCACTTTTTGAAACCAGAATTTTCAGAGACATTTCTCTAGTCCTCAAGCACTGATCCCTTAACATCAGTGAATGGTGGCTGGCTGTCAGCAGTCCACTGAGCACTCTAGTGTCATGATAGGCTTAAGTGACTACACTCAGGTGTCCTCATGGTTTGGACCAGAAGTCACATATTATCATTTTAGGAGAGAGGATATAAAAAATAGTGAAACCAACTTTCAGATTTAATAATTTTCACCGATATACTATACACATATATTTGGGATGAAAGATCATTTTTTTTGTAAAACTATAATAGGATTTTAAAATATTTTATTATTTATATTTTATGTGTATGTATGTATTGCTTGTATATATGTAAGTAGACCTGTGCTGTGAAATGCCCTCAAAACACAGAAGGTGTTAAATCCCCTGGAAGTGGAGTTAGGGACAGTTGTTAGCTGCCATGTGGGTACAGGGATTCGAATCTGTGTCTTCTACAAGAACAGCCAGTGCTCTTAACTGCTGAGCCATCTCTCCAGCCCCCAGGTGTTTTTTTTTTTTTATTAAGAAATATTTATTTCATGGGGAGCTAACTCAGCTGGTAGAGTGCCTGCCTAGCACCATTCAGAGGACGCATGGTGGCACACACATGTAATCCCGGCACATAGGAGCTGGAGACAGGCAGATCTGAAGGTCAGTGTCATCTTGGGCTGCATAATTTAAGGCCAGCCTGGAATACATGGCACCCTGTTTTTAAAAACTTATTAATACTAGACTTTATGGTATAGGTCTGTAATCCCCCTCTTAGAAGGACTGGGCAGGAAGAAAGGAAGTTTTAAGACTTGCCTTGAGAACTTAATGAGCTACTATCTCAGGAAAAGGTGGGAAGGGGCCAGGAATAGTTCAGTGGTAGAGTATTTGCTTAGCATGTGTGATATCCACATTGAAAAAAATAAATAAATAAGACCTGATAAATTGTATTTCTTTCTTTCTTTTTTTACATTTTTAATTGTGTGTGTGTGTGTGTGTGTGTGTGTGTGTGTATTTCATACAGAACATCCCAAACAATCTTAATCATCTTTGTATCCCCATCCCAAATGGCATCTGTCATCTCTGTTACTCTGTCATCTCTGTTACTGCCCACTGTGTTGTCAGTGTCCCCAGCTGTTCCCCACTGCAAATCCATCCGTTGAATCTAGTTAGCCTATCTAGAGTCCCTTGTTTTAGGAAGATCAGCTCTTCTTCATCTAGCAGTAATCAGTCTAACATTCCTTTAGATAAGATTGCGGTCTGCTGTTCATTATCCCAGTTCTATGCTGGGTCACTGTCTGCCTGAGTTTGCATGGGACTTGTATATGCTGACACCTATGCCATAGAATCATATGAGCAGGCTCCCAGGAGCTTGTAGGAGCTTGTTTCCATATGGTCATGCCCATCCTCCCTGGCTGTTACAATCTCTCTGCTCTCTCTTCTATGAGGTCCCTGGGCTTTGGGTGGATGAAGTTTAATAAAGGGGTCCTGTCCAAGGACCAGTATTTAGCAGACTCTTAATCTGTGCACTTTGGCCATTTGTGACCTTTTGTGTTCCTGGCCCTCTGCTGCATGAGGGAGCTTCGTTATTGAGAACTGAGTGATTCTTCAGTGTCTTCTCCTTTATCTCTGTTCTGTGTCATAAGCCTTAGGTGTAGAGGTTACATTGCAGATGTGTCCCTTTGGCCTGGGCAAGTCACAGACAATGTCAAATTGTATTTCTTGTATCATGTAAAAACTCTATTATCAGCCCCTTACTCAATCTCATACATTTGTATTGATCTGTTTGGGAAATAAAATGAAAGTAGGTTTCTTATGAAAATTGCTTCTAGTTCTACATGTCTAATCCACTCAGAAGGTCAGTGGCAAGCAAGCTTCTGACCACCAGGTTCCTAACCACTTGAAAGAGCTGTCAACTACATTAGCACAGATAGAATGAGATTCTTTACCCCACATTGTTTTATGGCTCTTTCTGTACCAGTACTTTGTCATGCTTAAAAGTCTTCTGTGCCATTTTTTCTTTATTTACAATTCAGAAATGATTATGAAAGTTGGCCTGTCCTAGAAAGCATGTTGATCTCTGGTCAAATAGTTAGAGTCTGATTGGCAACACAGATGTCTAACAATGGAGAAAGGAAATAATAAATAAAATTATATTTGGTAACACATGGGAAAAGTCAAACAGGAAATAGCATAGGTTCGTGTGTGTGTGTGTGTGTGTGTGTGTGTGTGTGTGTGTGTGGTCCAGTGCAATGTATATTGAATCTAGTTGCATCCCATCTCTGGTGGTTTTGTTTCCCATGGTTTTAGTTTCTGGTGGTCAAACGTAGTCTGAAAATACTAACATTATGCGCTGGAGAGACGGTTGAGTAGTTAAGGGCACTTGCTTCCCTCCCAGAGGATTGAAGTTCCGTTCCCAGAACCTATGTTGGGCAGCTCATAGCTGCCAGGGACGGGAAACCCTCTTCTGGTGTCCACCAGCAACACATGAACATACCCCCGCACACATACATGTAAATTAAAAATAAAACAAAAATCTTTACAAAAGAGAAAATATTAGCATTTATCTTAACTCTCTTAAGAGAGAGAAACCAAGTTTGTACTGCATTATGGTATATTATAAAATTTTTCTTTAATTAGCAATTATTATTAATCTCTTAGTCTACCTAGTTTGTAAATTAGACTTTATCATATGCTTTCAATAGTATATGTCCGGTCTAGTAATACCTGTGGTTTCAGGCATTCACTGAAAAATATTAGACTGTGTTTCTCATGTAAGGAGGAATTATGGGAAACCAAGTACATGGAGACACTTGAACATACTTTCAGATTTTTATGCTGTTCCATTTTATGAAAACTCTTTGTAATGTAAACTAAATAAAATTGATATTTGTCTCAATTTATTTTCACTGAAAAAAATGGTTTTATCCCATTAAAATAATGTGTAAGCTTCAACTATTTCATAAATACATTATGAAATATGATATTGGAGCTAAAAACTATGTCCAAGAAAAGTATTTAATGCTGTTGTGATATATCAAAAGAGCAATATATAGAGTGGATTTATGTGTGTGAGAGAGAGAAAGACAGACAGAGATGGAGACAGAGAGACTCACAGGCACACAGAGGCCGAGGAGAAAAAACAGGAAAGAAAAATTCCAAAACAATAATATTTTATTACAGATGTTTTTGCAGTATTTTATTTATTACATTTATTTATTTATTTATTTATTTATTTATCTATTTATTTATTTTGGTCTTTTTGAGACAGGGTCTCCCTGTAGCCCCAGCTGTCCTGGAATTCACTATGTAGACCAGGCTGGCCTTGAACTCACAGAGATCCGCCTGCCTCTGCCTCCCAAATGCTGGGATTAAAGGCATGCACCACCATGCCCGGCCTACTTTTATTTTTTTTATGTATATGAGTGCATTGCTTGCTTGTAGGTAGGTGCACCATGTCCTGCAATGCCCACAGAGGTCAGAAGAGGGCATTAGATCCCCTGGAACTGGACTTATGGATGGTTGTTAGCTGCCATGTAGGTACTGGGAATTGAACACAGGTCCTCTGCAAGAGCAGCCAGTGCTTAAGAGCGGGTGTTCTTAACCACTGAGCCATCCCTCCAGCTCCAATATCACAGATATTATAGCTTTTCTTTACTCATTTTATCATCCCAAGTATTCTGTTATTAATATCCATTGCTTGTATAAATGGGCAAACATGAATAATGTTATATTGTTTACCAAAATTATGGTCAAGTTAAAGTATACGTGAAAAAATTGAAGTGGTTATATTTTTATAAATAAAATTGCTTTTCATTCCTTTATGATCTCATATAGTGTCCATTTTTCCTAAAAAGAGCACAGATCCTTTCGTACAAAAATATAAGGTTCATTTCTAAAAGGAGGCAAACAGAATATCCTCCCATGCTTAATCAAATATTTTGATGCAGCTAGAAAAATAAAAGCCAGTAATTCACTTTCTCTGCAACTAGATTATTACTAATCAGGAAGGGCAATGGTTCATTATATCTCATTATGCTTTCTTCCCCCATTCTAAGCCAATAAATGAAAGGAAATACTGAGATGGGGATGTTCAAATGTCCACAGAACAATGGCTGAGATTTACTCTCCGATGAAGAAAGTAAATCGATGCTGAGTCCCTCTTATGAACAGAAACCACTTTGCACACTGAAGCCATACTCTCCATTAGTCTGAGGACTATGCACCAGCTCCCTGAATGTAGATCTGAGATATATAGGAGGCTGCTAATTTAGTTGACGTTCTATTAGAACAGAGATATTTCAACCTGATCTCATTTATCAACAGAAATTAAGAATGAGGGCTGGAGGATTGGCTCAGTGGGTCAGGCAAGCAGACCTGAGTTTTCATCCTCAGTACCAAGCAAAAGCTGGATGTGGCTGTGTGCCTGTAATCCCAGTGCTGGGGCTGTGCAGTCAGGCAGTTCCTGGGAGGCTACTTCCCAGCCAGCTGGTCTGAAATACGGAGCTTCAGGTTCAGTGAGAGACAGCGTCTCAAAAATATAGTGCAGACTGATAAAGGAAGACGCCCACAGTCCTCCTCTAGCCTTCACATATACACGAGTGCATGCATCCACATAAACATGTGTGTACACACACAGACACAAAGTTAAGAATGAGTCTAACATTACTTTGTTGGAAAAGATAACCAAGGTCTATGACATAAGGCTGATGCAGTTCCATGGATTGAGGAGTACTACTAAGCTTTGGTCTGATCATCTTAGAAGCTGGAATTGGCCTTATTAAGGTGAGAAGGCTAAGGTGTAGAAGGCAGGTGGATCTATGTTCATCATAGCAAGGCTTGGGGGCAGTTGTCATCTCTTTATCCCCCATGCTTAGAATGCTGCATTCAGTGATGCTTGTTGAGTGAATTAACGAACTTTAAAGGCTTCAGTCAGAGTTACCTTTCACATGTCTACTATAAAATGGAAGTCCAGGAGGTACTGTCAAAACTAAAAATAAAAGCTTCATTTTAACTGTAGAGAACAGAGAATAATGTGTTTTAGAATTTATATTAGTAGTGAATGTATTGAATGTATATTAGTTTTTGTGTGTTTTATGTTCGCATTTTTTGCTTCTCCTTGCTCTCAAACTAGAGGTTGAAGCTAGGATCTTGCTTATACTAGATGTCTTAGTTTTTTTTCTCATCGCTGTGACAAAAATACCTGAAAAAGCACCTTAAGTAAAGAGGGTTGATTTGGGGTTCCCACTTTGAGGGACAGTCCATTGTGAACTAAGTCATGACAGAAGGAGGCTGAGTCAGCTGGTCACACTGTGTCCAGTCAAGAAGCAGAGAGTGATGAAGCTGGTGCTTAACTCACTATCTCCTTTACATGTAGTCTGAGACCCTAGCAGATGTGATGATGCTCCTGCCACACTCAGGGAGAGTCTTCCCTGTTCTTTTAAACCTTTTAGGAAATGTCCTCATTGATACCCCCTGAAGTACGTTTCTGTTGTGATTTTAATCCATCAAGTTAACAATAAAAAATTAAATCACAGTAGCCAAACGCTTTACCAGTGAGCTGCATACCCAGCTTTCGTTTTCGTATTTTTTTCTCCTGAGACACAGTCTTACTGTGCTGCCCAGGCTAATCTTATACTCTGTAGCATAGACGGGGCTCAAAATGATGATCCTTCTACCTCACCACCGACCCCAGATTCTGGGATTACAATTCTATACTAGCAGGTCCAGTTAAATCATACTTCACCCTCACAAGTATTTGCAATAATTTAGATGAAAATTCTTAAGTCACTGCCCTAACATAAAATACCTGACCTTGGGCTGGAGAGATGGTTCAGCAGTTAAGAACACTGACTGTTCTTGCAGAAGACTCGGATTTGAATCCCAGCACCCACATGGCAGCTAACAACTGCCAGTAACGCCAGTTCCAGGGGATCCGACAGCCTCGTCTGTCCTCCACGGGCATTGCACTACACGGGTGCACTTACCTACATGCAGACATAACACTCATACACATAAAAAAATAAAAATAAATAAATAAAACAAAAAACCCTGTCCTTTACATAAACAAAACAAACACACAACATACACACACACACACACACACACACACACACAGACATATACACACTGAGTGAAGTTTATGTATTGGTAGTTGGTAGTGGCTAGGTAAATATCAAGGAAAATGGAAGACGGAAGTCTGGTGGGAAAGTGATTCAGAGCTCAGAACCAAGTAAAATGGTGGGGGCGGGGAGCTGGGGTACAGAGAAACTGACAATTAACACGGAATGGACTATGGAAGTAGAAGTGAATGTAGATGAAATTCTTTTTGTCTGGGAAAGAGGCCCCACAATGGTCCTAGCAGGGGCACTTTAGGATATCCGTTGCTATTACATCCCCCACCTCTAGCTCTGATTTACAGATAAACTGTTCTCTGCAAAGAAGCGGTTCTGTCTGAAACTTAATGTCAGCCCTGCAGGGCTCCAAACTAACTAATGGGCAGATGCGGCGCTCTTGGATGTCACTCTCCTGAAGTCTATGTGTCTAAGAAGCGGCCCCGAGGAATGGCTCTGTGGTTTTCCTTCCCTGTGTTCAGGGATGATGGGCAGACAGCCCTGATGACATGGAATTCTGGGAATGCCTCCATTGACTTCTCTGCCGCCTTAAAGAACACTGGCAGCCAAGCTGTCTGCTCCTTTCTCTTCCTCTTCTTGACGGACTTTGCTCCCAGGACTCCACTGAGATTTTATTAGGTTTTAGGGAGGCGGAGGAGGAAGGTAGGGATGGGAGGCCAGAAAAAAAGGTATTGAATTGAATTGTCCTTCAGGAAAGAGATTTATTATTGCCATGGCAGGCAGTACACACTGGGGATCTAGTGAGTGCGTGTGTGCGTGCGTGTGTGTGTGAGTGTGTGTGTGCGTGTGTGTTGGGGGAGGGTCCAAAGCAAGAGGTTTTAGCCTCACCAGACAAAGACAAATGTCTATTAAGGATTTCCAAGGATAAAGATGTGTTGCACATGAGGAAGCAGGCTTAGGTAGTATATGACCTGTGCTACATATGTTATTACTACAGTCATGCTTCATCTGATTTCCAGGGGGTGTTGAGGAGGTGAAGGGGGCTGGATGTGTTCTTGCCCTGGTCCCAGCTCTCTCTCCTTAGGAACGCTTGGTCCTCTAAAACCTTCCTTGATGTCAGGTAGGCTTTGTTGAGCCAGTGTCTGTTTGAGGTTCAGTTGTAATATCCTGCATCTCATTAAAATTTATATGAACAGAATGTCTCTGGAATCAGATTCTAGCCTTACTTACCTTGATGTCCTGGTTCATGTGATCTCCATGAAAAGAATTCAGATGATCAGGTGGTGAAGCCAGAGGATCAGAAGTTCAAGATTATCCTTGGCTACATAGAGAGTTTGAGGTCAACATGGACTACAAGAGACTCTTGTCTTTAAAGAAACAAGATTTGCGATGAGGACCCCAGACCCCAGAGTAGAAGATGGGTAGAGCTTATCCACAGAAAAGTGGAGCTGCCTCAAGGCGTGAGAGTGATTAACGGCCAATAGAGTCATCACATGGATCTACATTTTAAGCCACCTTTATACTATTTGTAAAGTGTCTAGAGCAGACAGCTTTCCCTAAAGGGTGTTTTCCTGCCCACACAATTGACGATTGACAGACCTACTTGAGGTAACTCTTTGTGGGAGGAAACAATAGGGTGTCCCTGGTCTTTCCCAGAAAGCCCCTGGCTGAATAGTAATCTCACAACCTTCTGGGATGTTCATAAAGTCATGTTTTCACCCAGGGCCAGACATGTGACTCATACATCCTTTTGACATAAATCAGAGTAGTCTTGCAGGCTCACTTACTGGTTTTACAAGCTACAGACTATGAGGGAGGAGGGTCCATCTTCAATGACTTTCAAGCCTAAAATATCTAAGAAAAGACTCTTTTATTTATTGTGGGGGGACATGCATGCTATTATATATCTGTGGTAGTCCAAGGACAACTTTCAACAGTCAGTTCCCTCTCTCAATCATGTGGGTCCCAGGGATTGAACTCAGGACATTGGGCTTGGCAGCAAGCACCTTTACTCACGGAGCCATCTTGCTGGCCCAAACCCGATAATATCGAACTAGCTACCTAACAACTGTAGAAAATAAAATTCAGGTTAGATATCCATATTTACTTCAGAGAACCTGTTTGGAGTTCCTGTCTTTTAGTAAACTTGATGCTTGCATTAATCTGTTGGCCTTTAAACTCATGTTGTAGCTTTCCTTGGATGCAGCTCTACATGCCGTCTGGATTGTAGTACTTGGCTTTCAGACCAAAACCTTCCTGTTGGTTGGTGGTGGTACAAAGCTCCCTCTTCCCTTCCTCTGTCTCCTGTGTGTAGAGTGTCTAATAAATCATGGGAGGAGGAATAACTAAAAGCGTCTTTCAGTTCCATTATTAAATCAACAACAAGGCCTGGGTCCTGCTTCAAGGTGTGCTGTAATTTATACTATTACTGTGGATTCTTTTGGTTTTTCTAAAAATAATAAATGACCCGGTGACTAGCATTTGGCTAGATGCACATGAAAAGCAATCCATACTGTATAGATTTGCTCAATGGCATTTACAAGACCTTGATTAGGATGCAGCCTGAGCTGAAGCAAGGAGGATACTGTTTACTCGTGGCTGTTTGAAGTTGTCCTGTGTGGCAGAGGCTAGAAAGATTCACAGAGAAGAGCATTTCTTACCTCCAGTGGCTAGAGCCAGCTGTCAGGGGAAGCTGACATTTTAAAAGACAGCTATAAACATGTGTGAATGTCCTGATGGCTCAGTCTAGCTTCATGATTTTGTTATGTTTCCTTTGTTCACCCTCTGGCAATGAGCTGGGTCAGCATTCCTAAGACAACAGGCTTTTAAAGTTCCTTGTAAAAAGGATGGGTAATTCTGGACACGGATTAGAAAGTATTTTCTTGGACCTAAAGATGCACCTACATCCAGGTTCCTTCTTCCCCACCAGGAATGCTTCAACACACTTAGTGTTTTGTGATTCATGGGCTTTTCTTGGATGGCTTGGCAGGACAGGGTGAAGGCAGCCAGGGCATAGGAAGCAGAAGGTAGCAAGTTTAAATACTTCATCTTTGGAATGAAAACAGAGATATTGATTGTTTTACCAGTGGGTTGGAACAGTCCATGTTGAAGTGTGTTCTTTTTTTATTTCAAAATTTTAAATTTTACTTATTTTTATTTTATGTGTGTGAGTGTTGTGCCCACATGTATGAAAGTGCACCTGTGCTCACGATACCTACAGAGGTCAGAAGAGGGCGTCGGGTACCCTGAAAATGAAGTTCTGAAAGTTGTTAGCTGCCATGTGACTGTTGGGAACTGAATTGGTGCCCTCTGAAAGAGCACCCAATTCTCTTAACCACTGAGTCTTTTCTCCTGCTCCAAAAGATGCTTTGTATAAAAGAGTATGAGACAGACACAGAGAGCCAAAGAAAATGCCCAGTGAAAGAAAGAGTGGGCCACAGAAGCACATAGAAGCTTCTGGGTTACTGACTACCATTAGTGTGCAAATTTAAGTGCATTAAATGGTTAAGGTTATGGGGAGACAAGTCAATTGGCAAAGTGTCAAACTGGCTGTGGTGGTACACACTTTCTAACTCCAGTGCTGAAGAGACAGCAACAGATGGATTAGTCAGCCTAGATAAATAGGTGAGCTCCAGGTTCCAATGAGAGACCCTGTCTCCAAAACTGAGGTCGACAGCTTCTGGGGAACAACAGCTGAGGCTGACCTCAGGCCTCCAAATGTCCATGCACCCGTATACCTACATGAACACAGTCACACACAAAGAACTAGATCATGAAAAAAAATTTTTTTTTGGTCTTTTTGAGACAGGGTCTCCCTGTAGCCCCAGCTGTCCTAGAACTCACTATGTAGACCAAGCTGGCCTTGAACTTACAGAGATCTGCCTGCCTCTGCCTCCCAAGTGCTAGGACTACAGGCATGTGCCACCATGCCCGGCTAGATTATGAAATTTTAAGAAACACTGCTTTGATTTTATTTAAAACATTAAAAAAAAAACCTCTAGTAATTCTTGGCTACATTTGTCTATTGTAAGAGACACTAGTTTGTGTATCTCAGAAAGCCAATTATCCAACAGGAATATTTTAGAAATTTAAGTTGGGATCTAGTTTAAGAAAAAACATTAAAAAGTGACTCTGTCAGGAGGCAAAGCCCAATGCCTTTCTGAACCAATAAGCATGAGAATAATTTTGCTTGGGATTTTTTAATTGCAGTGTCCTTTATGTAATGGTTTTACTCTTTCTCACACTCCATTTTACAGTTCGCACTCTAATAATAAATGTGTCTGGAAGACCAACCCCATCTTTCTTCTGGATGAGGAAAAGAGAAACCATTAATTGAGATGTCTGTTCTGCCTAGAATTACCATTGCAGAGAGAGAACAAAAGAATGAGAAAAGGACACAGAGATTTGTCTTCACATTTACTTATCTATAAAATGAGATGGTAATAGTGCCTACCTAACAGTCTTACCCTGATGTTTCAATGAGGTGAGAAGGAAATGAACTTGGTGGCGTCAGAATGGTACCTGACTACTGGAAATGCCCCATCATGTTAGCTCCTTCTGTTTGGGTTGTACATGCGAGGAAACCTGAGTTTAAAGCTTTCGTAAAAGCAAGAAAAAAGTGCAGACTATTGCACACATAATTTCCTAGAGATTTGTTTGTCTGTTTTCAATTTTAGAAACTAAATCTTTTCTGTTGCCCAGACTAGCGTGCCACTCAATCTCCTGCCTCAGTCTCCCGTGAGCTAGAATGACAGGTGTACACCAACATGCCTGGCTTTTCTGGATTTTTAGTTCCATAAAGCAGGGAGTATGGGATTACTTTCTGGATGGAGTTCTTGTGGGAGGTGACAGCCTTTTGTGTACTAATCTCCTGTTTCTTCTGCTGGCTTGTCTCAGAACCCACTGACCAAGGTCAGTCCGTTGAATTCTTAAACCTGTTGCTATGCGTAGAAGCAGCTTCTGAACTTGAGAAAAAGAAAATAAGGATGGGTTGAGGATGTGGCTGAGGTGGCAGCATGCTGGCTAGTGTGCATGAAGCCTTGAGCTTTATCTCAAGTATCACATAAAGCCAGTTGTGGTATTGCATGCCTCTAATTTAAATACTTTGGAGATGGAAACAGGAGGATCAAAAGTTCACTACTATGGTGGTTAGAATGAATGTTCCCCCATAGGCTCCAAGTATTCAGATACTTTGTCCCTAGTTGGTGACTGTGGTTTGGGAAGTATAAGAGGTGTGGCCTTGCTGGAGGAAGCACTTCACTGGGGATGGGCTTTAGCCTTGCCCATTTCCAGTTTCTCTCTCTGCTTCCTGTGTCTGTTTGAAGACGTCAACTATCAGCTTTCTGCTTGGTCACCTCTGCTGCCATGCCTCCCCACCATGATGGACTAATCCCTCTGGAATCATAAGCCAGATAAGCTCTTCCATAAGTTGCCTCAGTAATAGTAGCAACAGAAAAGTTACTAGTACAACTACGTAGCAAGTTTCATGGTATACATGAAACCCTGTCCATAGAGGGGTAAAGGAAGAAAGGTATGAAGGAAGGAAACAAGGAGGGAAGAAGGGAGGGAGGAGAGAGGAAGGGAGGAAGGGATGGAAGGAAGGAAAGAAAGGATGAAGGAAAAACTAAACATGGTAGAGGAGATTATTAGAAGTTGCCAAGGAAAATTCCCCATTCCCCCCTTCCAGAGAAATTTGGGCATTCAATAATACCAGGCAGACATTCCCTCAAACGTTCCCTATACACATATGTGACAAATAATTGAGATGTGATCAAAGGAAGTGAAAAGGAATGGAACAAATTGAAACATGGGAAGCAAGAGTCAGACCCACATACCCAGACCTTGTGGGAAGGAAACCCTGGGTCTTGAATAAAGCCGTGGTCATGACCATCTGCTCCGTTTGCAGACTGTTACCAGCGGTTACAGTTCTTATGATTTGTACTAGAAGAGGAAGGAATTCTAACATATAAACAAAACAGAGAAAGGGAAAATAATGGAGTCTTGAGGGTACCTTTGAAAGGTGACTTGTCATTTAAAGGAATGTACTTTTGGGATGTTGGAGAGTTGGCTCAGTGGATAAGGGGGGCTACTGCTCTTGTAGCCAACCCAAGTTCTGTTCCCAGCAACCAAGGAGACTGACTCACAACCTCCTGTAACTCCAGTTCCAGGGGATCAGATCTCCTTTTTTGGTCTTAGCAGGCACCTGTACTCATGTGCATATACTACACACAGACATACATATGTACATATAATAAAATGCAGTAAAATTTTAAATGCACTTTTGATACTTACCTGGCTAGTTTCTGAGTGCCTGTTTTTGGGAAATTAAACTCTAGACTTGGCTGTTTCAAAAGGGTAGGATACTGGGATGTAATGTTCTCAGATGAAATTAAAACTTTTTTAGTATTAAAGATGACCATGGAATATTTGGAGTTTGGAGGCACAAGGATATGAACCAAATGGTGTATTCATAGTCTGCTTAGTAAACATAGATACATTGTGAACTCTATAGGTCAGCCTTAAAGAACTAGACAGAAGTACTCAGTCAAGAAGCCAGGGATACTATGCACAGGGCCTGGGAAAAAGGTGAACTGAGGGTAGCTTGGATACAAATGGGTTTGCACAGAAGGGAGACTGAATGAACCAGGGAATTCTGACCAGCTGACTTCCTCTACCTGAACATAGCAACTGTTAACACACAAACACAGCTCTCACCTCAAAGGGAAAAACAGTTGGAGTGACCATAGTTGGGAACACTGATTCAGGTGATTACCCCCAGAACCATGTTCCAGTGGGCTAACAGTTTTGCGAAGCTTTTTGATATTAGCAGAACAAAGGAAGGTATCAATCAAGGCATTTTCTTTTTCAAGCAGGTTGGTGGAAGCATCAGGTAGGTAGGTTAAAGCAAAGTTGGGAAGTCTGTCCTCTATGTTTCAGATATTATCTCATGAACTTCTTAGCCTTTTTATTGGCTTAAGATTAGGGTCTGTTTGTACATTCCTCAAAAGGAATTTACCTGATAGTTGCAAGGATATTAAATCCAACACAGAGGTGAGCAATAAATGGCTATTTCTGGGGCTACAGACAGCCCTAATAATCTGACTACAGGTCTGCAGCATTCTAGTTCTTTACCATTACATAAATTCTAATCAGTCAATCAGTGTCGTAGCATGCTTAAAACAGGTGTGGTCTTTTTCCTGGGAATTTCTATTCACACAGCCAATCCCAAATGGTGGTGGTCAGCAAGAAGAAGATACTAAAATTGTGAAGCTACATCATCTGCAACCTAGATAATCATAAAATCCAAGTTTATGTATCTAGGCCTATACATGTTAAGCCATAGAAGTTATCCATGTGCCATAGATGGTATGATCAGCTGCTTCTTCATTTTCCAAGCTAGATTTTAAAGACAGTCAATGTTAAAGATTACAAGTAGAATCCTTCCATTAAATAAGTGATTTGGAAAAGACAATGCCAAAACTTCATCTTGTCCCAGTGATTTTACTGTATGCTATTTCTATCCCTGAAGTGATATACATATCACTTTACGGTGAAATGGTGATTTATGGTGAAAATGTTCTCTCAGGGTTTGTTATTGACCTTACTTCCCCCATTTCTACCTTACAAGGTAGATGTGTTGTAGCTTGAGAATGGTCATCCCACAGGCACTGGAATCTCACTCTGAACTCCATTCACACACACCCCCACCCCCCGCCCCAGTCCTTGTGATCACCACAAAAAGAATTAGAGGAGACACACAAAGTATAATGTAAAAGATAGAACAGGTTTATTACAGAGTAAAGTGGAAAGCCCTGAAAGGGTGAGGTGGGAAATATCTCAACAGTTCACTGTTTAACCTATCGATTAGCTTGTTTTTTACACCATTTTCTACAGTGTCTGTAACAGAAACCTTCCTTTGAAAGGCATTTGATTTTTTCCTCTTAAAACCATAAAAGCCTTGACATAGTACACATCTGACTCCATTTTGTCTTCCACAAAATATTTCTAGTTGGAGGATGATATAAGTTTAAGCTGCCAGTTATTGGTCACATCTCTCTAATATCTAATGCAAATGGACATTGTACAAGTTCAAATTAACCCCTTTCAATGTAAGGTTTGGGGATCAAATTTGTTCCAATTATGAGCATACATCGGAGACGCAAAGCCATTGGTATTGAATGGTGCTTTCTGGAAGAAAAAGAACACCAGGAGCTCTGGAGAAGGCATCGCCTCTACTCAGTCCTTATCAAGATACTAGTGTGTGATTGGAACATCCCACTTTGCTTGGGAGCCTGGGAATCAGGTATACAATACATTGCCTGATTCTGGAGTTGCCTTGGTCAGTCAGGGGCAAGTGCCTCAGCTGATGGGGACCAAATTCCACAAGAATCTCTTGAGTCAGGTATAGCATGCCCTTTCTGATTCCAGAGTTGTCTTGACTGATGAAATCCAAATTTCACCCTTCTCTTTTTTTATTTTGGTATGTAGTTAAGGTACAATTGCCTCTCTCAGATAACAGCCTGAATTTATTTCCTGTGAGAATGAAGAAATTGAAATGAAACCCCAAGAAAGAGCAATTTATCCTGGCTACCATGCATTAGAGCCTGATGGACATCGGAGAATCTGCAGCTTCCCTTCAGGATTTAGTTTGACCATTATGCAAACAGACACTCCTGAAAGAGAAGAACCCTTCATGTGAGGTCCGGTATCACCTTGAATCCATTTAAGAAAAGCATATCAGATGGCAATAGGGGCACTCGGAAAACATCACATGGGTGTAATGACCCTCCTTTGGAAAAAGGCACCCGACTTAGGCTAGCATACATAGAGAAGGAGACAGGAGAGTGGAGTAAGAGTGAGTGAGCTGAGACGTACCGTTCTGAAAAGAGGAAATTGTAAAGGAGAGCCTGTAGCCTGAGCAGAGTATATGCACCAAGGGAAGTTAGGCACATGAAGATGCGAGTGCCATGGTCTCAACCCAAGGGAGGGCAGCCATGATTTAACACAATGAAGATGAAGAACATTCCATAAGCAACTGGTTGGAAACATCAAAGCTGTCACGAGATCTTACTTGGCACTTGTCTAGGCTCCCTGGTCCTTGAACTCTCTAGCCAAAGAATTCAAGAATAGACACACAGTAGTGTATAACATACATACATATGTATATATATGTATATATATATATGTATATATATATATTTGTTGATCAGATGATTTTTTTCTTTTTTTTGGTCTTTTTGAGACAGGGTCTCCCTGTAGCCCCAGCTGTCCTATGTAGACCAGGCTCACTATGTAGACCGGGCTGGCCTTGAACTCACAGAGATCCTCCTGCCCCTGCCTCCCTAGTGCTGGGATTAAAGGCGTGTGCCACCACGCCCAGCAATCAGATGATTTTTTAAAAAGACTTCTTTTTATTTATGTGTGTGTGTGTCTGTATGACTGTATGTTTACCATGTGCATGCAGCACCTTGGACACTAGAAGAGGGCAGTGGCTCTGCTGGAACTAGAGTTACAGATAGTTGTGATCTCACTGATGTGTGTGCTGGGAACCAAACCTAGGTCCCCAGAAATAGCAATATTTTCTCTTATCTCCAGCCCCTGCCTAAGTGATTGACAGGCCCACATGGGCTAACTGTTAAGGGAGGCACTGTGGTATGCCCAGGAAGCTTCTGATTAGATAAAACTCTTATGATCTTCTAAACAGTTCAGCGTGCCACATTTCTACCCAGAGCCAGAGGTATGCCCCAGACTTCATTCTTTTGATCAATACCCAGAGTCCTGTAGTTTCAGTTCCTGTCTTTACAAGTGTTGATTTTGAGTGTGGTTCATTCTCACCGACCTTCAATCCTACTGGTATCTTGCTAGCTACCTAGCACTGTGACCACTGGGGTGAAACTCTGTCCTGCCCTCACAGAAACAAGCAGCTTGATAGGGTTTCCAACAGTTGCAGGGGCAATTAAAGAGCACAGCCTGTGGAATCTGATGTGGTATGCTGGGATCTACGTCTTCATTTCCATCTTCATCTAGCATTGTGGCCTCCTGTCTCAGCTGGTGAAGCCCTAGTTCCTGCTATAGAGTCTCTACCAAAGCCTGAGGACCTTGGGGGACCAGTGCTGGTCAGACAGGCTAAGTAAGAGCATGAGAATCCAGTGATTTCACTGCCTTGGGTAAGACCTGGACCTTTGGCTTTTTATAGACTCCCACGTGATACTATTGCCGCTTTGAGTTTGACAACTATGGGTTCACACACAAATGAAATTAATTTCACCCTCCTTCCTCCCTGATGTCCTCTTACGTTTAATTTTATGTTACTATCTGAGGCTGAATTGTTCTTAAACATTTAATATCATACTCAGTTATAATGAGTATTATTTTACAGGTAAAAGAATAATATAAAGTAATAATATCTGCTGCCAATATATTCATGGATTTATTTGCTTAAAATAATGATATAGTTGATAGCAGAGCCAGGACAGCAAACCGAGGACCTCAAATCCAGGTTTGTGCTTTTCAGATTTTACTGGACATTACTTCCTTTGAGATTAAAGTAAGTTATTTTAGACATGATAGTTCAGATTTTAAAAAAGGCAGGTACCTTTGAATTAGCAGTTCAGTTACGGTCATGTCAAAAATGACAAATTACTGCTTTTAGCTGTTTATTATATCTCTATGTCTATCTATCTATTTAAAACGAAGTATTAGCACAAACATAGCTGATTAAAAAAATAGATTTGATTATAAGAGCCATGGGAGAAAGTGCATGACCATGTGAATACAGAGATTTTCAAGTTCTTGGGAACTTGCACATATGTACCTATAGCAATGGTGTCAGCATGCACAAGACCCATGCAAACACAAACAGACAAAAGCTCAGCATAGAACTGTGGAAATGGGCAGCAGGCCCTAATCTTAGCCAAAGAACTATTAGCAACTGATTACTGCTGGGTGATAAAGAGCTGATCTTCTTTAGGGGAGTGACTCTAGATAGACTGACTAGACCCCAGTGGATGAACGTGCACTGGTGGACATCAGGGTATACTAACTTGGCTTAACAGGCCTTAACATAAAAGACAGAATGCGTGAAATCCGGGGGGCACTATGGAAGGGTGCCGATGACAAAGGGGTGTAAAGATGATTAAAATGTTGTACATGAGATACGCCCTGGGACGTACAAGGTAGAAAGAGAGCCAAATCCAGCAAGTTGTCCTCTGACCTCCACACTCCCAACAGCATGCTTGCCACCCCCATGAATGAACACAAACATAAGTTTGAGTATGAACTCAGTTTAGTTTCTCAGAGCTTAGTTTCTCATTTTGTGAGAACTTAAAGACTATTAAGTCAGTGAGATAGTGTGTTTATAATAATTTTTACAATGCCTAGTATGAAATATAAGTATGACCTTTTTCTTATAATAACAGATATTTTTCTTGAACACACATAGGGCCTATAGCATAGCAAAAAATAGGGTTTTTTCCCCTCCCCTTTCCCCATCTCTTCCCCTTCCTTCTCTCTTTCCCCTTCCCCTTTCTGTTTTTAATTTTATTTATTATTTTTATTTTATGTGTATGAGTATATTGCTTGCATGTATGTGAGTCCAGCCGTGTCACACGATGCCACAGAGGTCAGAAGAGGGCTTCTGATTCCCCTGGAACTGGAGCTAAGGACCTTGTTTGTAGCTGCCATGTGGGTGCTGGGATTCAAACCTGGGTCCTCTGCAAGAGCAGTCAGTGTTCTTAACTGCTGAGCCATCTCTCCAGCCCCTCCCCTCCCCCTTTTTCTTGTCCCTGCCCTTCCCTTTCCCTACCCTTCCCCTCTTCCCCTGCCTCCTTCCCTTTCCCCTTTCTCTCTCTCCTCTGCCCCCCGACCGTTACTCCTACCCCCATTCCACTCCCACCCTAACCCTTACTTTTCCTTCTACGGGAGAGTTAGGGAAACTTCTGATAAAAAATAAGGTTGCTGAATACAGACTGCAAGATGGACATTGATTTGCTGTTCTGAACAGAACCATAGCCTTTATTAAATGAAAAACATTCTGAAGGTGGCAAGCTGACACTTCCCACAATGTCTAGGCACTTCTGCCAAGAAGTCACAGATGGAGGAAAAATGTGAAATTTCTAAATTGTGTTTTTGTGTTGTCTTAGTAAATATATATATGTATATACATATATAAGTATACATATACATATATTTTTTTTCAAATAAATTGGTTACTTGCTTCAATACAAGACACACATTTGCTCAGAGTAGTTTGCTTCATGAGCTATCAGTAGGAATAGAGAAACAATTAGTCTGTAGCTCCTGACATGAACTGTCCCGTATATGCAAGAGTGTGCTTTTAAACTAAAGCCTCTGCTATGGACCTAAGTACTTCCTGCATTTGAGTTCTCCAATGCTGTCTGCTTCCTGCATCCTCACTACTACAAGGTTTTCCTGTTGTCTCATTTTAGGTTATTGTTTTTCCTTTTATATTCGCGAATAGTATAAGTGCACGTGTGTATGCATCTGTACATGTGTGGGTGCACGTATATGTGCACATGTGGAGGTTTAAGGCTGATGTTAGGAATTATCCTTGTTGGTTCTTCCACCTTTATTGGGTCAGGGCTTCTCAGTCCAACCCAGAGCTCACTGATAAGGCTACTCTCCTTAATCAGTCTGCTCTAGGCATTCCCGTCTACTCTATTCGAGGCAGGAATGACAGGCTGACCACCGGTCCACTTGGCATTTATGGGGTTTTGAGGATCTGAACCCCAGTCCTTGTATTTGAGTAGCAAGCACTTCAAACTCTGAGTCATCTCTCCAGCCCTCTGTTGCTTCACTGTCTAAATGAACTTCCAGAAGAAATTTGTCTCTGAAGTGTTTGAACTATTGTTAATGAAGGCACAGAAAGCCAAACAAACTTCATGGCATGACACTGTCTTCAGTGACATGTGTGGAGCAGCACATTACTGTGAGTTTAAGAGGCAAATGTGACTACTATAAGTCTCCAATCTAAACACAAACAAGATACATGGCAACTCAGGATTTTTCCCATCTAGGTTGCCTTCCTAGATTTCCAAGATTTAAACACATTTACACAAAAACAGGATTTACTGTAAACTGGTTACCAGGTTACTGTTTATATCTTAAATTCTGTCTGTATTTAGACAGAAACATTCCAGATTTCATGATTGTTTTATTCTATTCCTTTTAGCAACCATAGTTAGGAAGATTGACTATATCTTAGACTGCCTAAAGAAAAAAAATGTATACATACTATTCTGAATTCCTTCTGGTGCAGTGATAAAGCCCTGACCAAAAGCAGTTTAGGGGAGGAGAATATTCATTTGGCTTACACTTCCAGTCTTTTACTAAGGGAAGTCAGGGCAGGGACTCGAGAAAGAACGTGAAGCAGAAATGATGGAGGAATGCTGTTTGCTGGCTTGTTTGGGCCCGTGCTCATCTAACCTTACACAGCTCAGCTCAGGACCCCTTGATCAGGGAATATTGTCACCCACGGTGGGCTGGGTCCTTGCGCATCAATTAACAATGAATAAAATCTTGCAAATACATGCCCAAGACTAATATGATCTGGGGGAGTCTCTCATTTGAGACTATCTTCTCAGGTGATTCTAGACTGCAGAGTTTTCAGTTAAAGCTCAAGTATAGAGGTTCAAGTATACATATTATCAATAACCCCTCTGATAAAAAAAACAAGAGAAAACCCATTCTATTATTTAATTTTTAAGATATTCTGTCATAGACAGTGGTTCCCTGAACTTTCCCCCACCTCTACTCCTCAGCCAGAATGTCACAGACGATATAAGATCAAAATAACAATACCTTTTGTTTTTAGGGTGCCAATTTATATGGAAAACTCATCTTTGCCTTGATGGCAGTTACAATCTCAGTCTCTTATCTTAATCTCAAAAATAAGTAGACATGGTGTTCATTTGCCCACGATAATTAAACTGGTGGAAATATCCCTTCAGTGTTCTGTTGTGTGGGATGCATTACCACACAGAATTGTCCTTCTAGATTCGGCCTCCAGTGCTAGATGCATGTGTTTTTGGACATCAGTGTTTCCTGACACTGCTTACCCTTTAGAGATGGGTTCTGAGCACTGTAGCCTGAGATTGAGGGTGCTCAGTGTATTTATGTCTGTAACTGTGAAGTGTAGGCAAGGTGATGTGTTTCACAGACTCATGAAAAAGATCAATGAGGCAGCATGAAGGGTGTGTAAAGTATTTAGCTCATAGTGGACAGGTCTATGTGAATGGTATAAAGTCAACTTAAAGCCACTGAAGCCTGAAGTGAACAGTTGTCCTTAAGGTGGTTGGTAAGAATGCCAAAATTATAATAGGAAAGAATCCAAGTGTGAAGATGGAATTCCAACTTAGTTTGAAAAGTAAAGTCATATCCCCTCCCGCCATAAAAAATCTAATCCAGAAGGACTTGGGTATTAAACAACAGCTGTCGGTGCCGAAGTGAGGTATTGAAGTGGAATAGGGGCTCAGAGCTTCTCTTTTCTGGTCTGAAGATTTTTATTAAAACTTCCCATTTCATAAAAGAGGGAGAGAGGTTTCACTACCAGTGATGATCATGTTATACCTTAACCATTTTTCTGTAAACAGGTGTCATTTGACTCTGTCTTGATGTCTGGAGTTAAAAAAGAGGACATGATATTTTTGCTAAGCTGTTTCCGGCTCCCCAGGCCATTCTGCATGAAGCATCCTCACTCCCCAAAGACCTCTGACATTCCTGCGTTATGAGCAGGGAGGAAAGAAGGGCTTTTTACAGTGCTCAGATTACTCTGTTCTGGTAAATGAAAAAGTATTAGTGGTGTCACTGCAGTCCCAACTGACCAACTCAGTATTCTTGACACAGAGTCCTAAGATGCTCAACCTCATGAAATTTAAAAGAATATGTGGCCAGCAACTCTCCCCAGCTTTGACCCTGCTTCCTGCCTCCTGTGCGTAACAGGAAGGTAAAAAGTCAAAGTCTGAATAGTAGATGCTCTGCCATGGTTAGACCAGCTTTAAAGATGCTGTATAGTACTTGCCGTACGTATACAAAGATGCTAACCAGAACACAAGCCACTGAAGGAAGAAAATAAGTATACGATATGCCACCTTTAGGTGCCACAAGTATTATTGATGTCCAGGCAACCTTTATATCTAATCACGTTTCCATAAGACCCCTAGAACTCTCTGGCAAACACAGAGCCTAATTCCTGTAGCTGTGCCAACCACATGCTCCTCACTGTGCCTCACACCTATCCTGTCATATACTCTTCATAGTTTATCATTTCCTTGATGTCTTCTCCCATGGTTGCATCTTTATTAGACCTCGGCCACCCATCTAACAGTCATAACCTGTCATTACCAATTACTGAACCCCAGCTCCATTTTCCCAGTTTCAGAAGGTCTGCTCTTGAATCAGGTCTTTTATTTTTAGAGCACACTCCTCTGAATTTTCTGATGCCACTTCTTAAACTAGTTTTACCCACATTAGGAACTAGGAATCACATTTCTGTTAGGTCTTCTTTAGTGGTCCTTCTCGGCCACAGTACTCCACTTATATCTCATGGGAAACCTATATTGTATTGCACACACTCATATAAGTATCCCTGTCCCTCTTTCTTGTCTTTGAGTTACTGTAAAAAAGTTCTAATTCCAGCTGTATCTAGCTTTTTCCATTTTTGCTCATGCACACACCTCCCCCACCTCACAGAACAGAACCCATGGTCTCCCTGCACTCCTTCCCACCCACCTCATGCAGATCCCCACTGCTGCCACACAGCCCGCTCTCTTTCCCTGGTCTCTTCATGTTCCCACTCACCTAAGATGTCTACTTGGTACTTTTTCTCTCCTCTTTCCTCCAGCTTTGCTTGCTATTTCACTGAAAATATAAGATGATATCCAGGGAGAATTTTGAAATGTCCCCTGTACAAATCTTTCAACCTTTCCAGGCCATCACCCTCTGCTCCCTTGTTCCTACCTGTGAATCATTCACATACTAGGAAAGGTTACCCCAGCCTCTGTGCCCTGGGTCCCACACCCTCTCTCCTCCACAAGGCAGCCTCAGTTAACCATTTCCCTTTCATTTGAAGTACTCTCATCAGCACACAAACATATTGTATAGGTTAACATTGATTGTCAACTAAACAGGATGTAGAATCACCAGAGTCTACCTTCCAGGCGGGTTTGTAAGAGTGTAGCTTGATTAGGTTAATAGAGGTGGGAAGACCCACCCTGAATATGGACAACACCATTCCAGGGGTTGGGGGCATGAACTGGAAAAAAAATGTAAAAACCAGTGGAACACTTCCATTCATCTTTCTGTAATGACTATATGACTGGCTGACTAATGCTCCTGAAGGGATCATTTCCCCACCATGACAGCACTGTACCTCAAACCATGAACCAGATTAAACTCTTCCTTTTAAAATTGCTTTTGTTAGATATTTGGTCTCAGAAATGAGAAAAGAAACCTGTGTCATCTTAAAATAGATAAATAATAAATATTTAAATAATTATAGAGGGAAAAGAAAGCTTTTGACTTCATTTTCAGAGACTGCCTGATCTCTCTACCCACTGTAAAGCAACCCCTCCCCGCAAAGGAGAAGTCTCCCCTTCCTTTCTCTTTCTGGTCTCTGTTGAGACTACCACAGTCCTTTTTCCTATAGGCAGATTCTTGCAGGTATCACCAAGGGTCTCTATGTTGCTCAGTCCAATGGGCCAGTCCCATCTCTCATTTATTTATAAATTTCAGTAACATTTAAACACACATCAACTTTTCTTTCCTAAAGCTAACACTGTGGAGGGATTTGAGATATAGTATGTGCAGTTAGTTTGCTCAAGACTATAAATTCAGTCCCTGAACAAAATAAATAAATGAATGCTTATAAACAAAACTAGCATTAAATGTGGGGACATCCTCCTATGCCCCAGGCTATCTTAGCTGCTGCTTAACCCTCTCCCTCACTGACTTTTCA
>NW_008349083.1:2125670-2137223 GCF_000622305.1 Nannospalax galili | reverse complement strand
CATCAGGTAGATTTCAATGGTAATGTTTTTCACATCTACTAATTATTGTTTTTTAATCATTATTTTTTTAATTTTTTTTTTCATACAGAAGAATTCATTCCAAAGCAATTGACATTGAGACGTTTTCACTATTTTAAACTTAGAGAGATCCAGTGCCCACACTCTGAATCCCTGAATTGGTTTATCTTCATTCGTTCATGTTCTATGCAAACTTCTTGCAAGTTACACTTTCAACGATCATCGATCATCTATATATTGGTGATTCTCCAACTTATATCACTAACCGTGACTCCTCACCTAAGTTGTAAAGAGTAGAAAGCCTAAATTTTCATTTGTGTTTGGACTGTTAAATGAAAATTGCAAAGTTAACATCTTCAAAACAAATCATTGTTTTCCTCCAAACTTTCTTCTATATCCCCAGCTTTTACAATCACAGTTAAGGGCAGCTGTATCCATAGAGCTGATTTGGCTAAAATAATCTATCCTTTCTTGTATGATTTTCTTAGTATCATGTAGAATTCATCAGTAAATTTCAGTGACTGTATCTCACCATGTTTTTTGCCATAATCCCACTCCAAACAGATTTCTTTCCTTGTACGTGTTTATGCTACCTTTTAACTGGTGATCCTGCTTAAATTGCCCTTCTCTGGGCTCTGTTCTCCTCTCCGTGGCCACAGTAAATCCTTTTAAAATATCTCTCAATTCATACATGTTTTTGCCCCAAGCTTTTCAAAAGTTCTTTGCCTCATTCAGAGTAAATTAAGAAGTTTAGAAAGAGCCAGGACGTTGTTTCTAAACCATATTGGCTGCTTATCTATTCCTGTACTAAGACTACCCTTCCTCCTATCACCTCTCCCTCAGCCGTTGGTTTGGGTTTATTTATATGGGTCCCTGAAAAAAATGTTATTCCATCACAGAGAAGTTCTACTGTCAAGTTAATCAGTAATATCTATCATCTATCTATCTATCTATCTATCTATCTATCTATCTATCTATCATCTATCATCTTCTATCATCTATCTATCATCTAGCTGTGATCTATCATCTATCTCTATGTATCTATCTATAATATATCTATGTACCATCTATCATCTATCTATATGTATCTATATCTGTCTATCATCTATCTATCATCTATTCATGGATGTGTCTTCTCATCTACCTAATCAATTTATTATCATCTACCTGTCACCTATCAATCAATCAATCAATCAATCAATCATTATCTATAGTCTATTCATGATCTTTTTATCAGTTTATCTATTCCTGTATCCATCCATCCAACTATCTAATCAAACTATTATCTATCAATCATCAATCTATTATTATTTATCTATCTATTATCGATCATCATTCATCGTTTTATCTATTATCTATCTTCATCATCATCATCATCATCATCTATATATATCATCTGTCATCTATCTAATCTGTTATGTGTCTATCAATCATCTATAATAGATGCAGCACCCTCTCTACCCTAGCTTTATCTGCTTTATTTTTCTTTCTACTTAAACATTTCTTGAGATGAATCATGGCTTTCAAAAACAGACTGTAAGCTTCAGGAGGGTGCAAACCTTTGGGGGGTTTTTTACTGCCTGATTTCTAGAACCCATTTTGTGCACAGCAGGTCCGCATTAGACATTAGCTGACTGAACGACAGGGAGCAAGGGATATGAGCTTAAAGCTGCTTAACTTTCAAGGCGTATCGAGTCAAAGAGACACTACTTTAGAGAATTTTATATGGATTAAACACATTCTGTGCTACCCTCCTCAACTTTGTGGCTTTTCTAAGTTTTCCCTGAGATGACAAAGTGCCACATTTTCATGATAGACAAGGCTCATGCCCCCTCTGTCTTCCCCTAATGTAGACAGTTTTCTGAACATTTTCTCACAGGATTGGATGGGTCATCTTTGAAGAATGCATTAGTGAGAATAGCGCTTAGCTAAAAATTAAGTCTCTTGATTTCTTTTGAAAGTTTAAAAATGCTATTTAATAAAATCACCTGGGAGAATCAGCCTACCTCAGGAAAAACAGTAAAGCAATAACCGAAGGATCAGCTTCATTTTCCCTTGATACCAGAAGAAAAATAAAGAAATGAAAATGAACAGGACCACTGGAGCCCCCCTTCTCTTCTGGCCTGGCCTCCCTGGAGCTTTCCTTAGCCATAGGCTCTCCTGCCTCTTCTGTGCTATATAATATATTAAATATTATATTAAAACTTTCTGCCCTGGAGATGGCCACAGAATTGATTCCAATCCCATCTTCATTACACAAGTTTACAAACGTAATGACAATAAAGGGAGGCGTGGAGACCCCTCCTTAGCAGCAAAGCTACCCTTGGCCCTGGGTTGCCTGCTTGTTCTCTGGTGTTGAGGTGACAGGAAAACACATTTTATCGTAGATGCTGAACTGTGGGAGAACAGGCAACAGGTCACAGTGACACATCCTCTGTGTCATTTAGTTGTGTCTCCAGTGTCCTTGAACACATCTTGATTCCACAGTCCAGGTCCCAGGTAGTTCAGGTCCCAGGCAGTTCAAGTCCTATTCCTGCCCTCCATTCATGCCTCCCATTTGGCCACAGTATGAATTTTATACTGACATTTTTGGTGATAGTTAGGATTAGCAAAGCGTTTTCCTTGGTTTTGAAGTTCTCAGGGGAATTACACTGGCTGGGACTAGGTGAGTGAGTCTCAGGTAAAGCAAAAGAAAGCAACTCTCAGATTTTTGGAGGAAGTTGCAGCCTTCATTCTTCATCATATGAAGGTTGTGGTATACTTTTGTATATCCCATTGGAATCTGCTCCCTGTGGGCCTCACTATGATGGAGGAATTGAGTTCTTAGTCATTGCTGTCACTTGAGAATGCCTTCCTAGGTGTGGCAGTTAAGATCAGAGATTTTATTTCTGTTGTGATAAAACACCCTGACCAAAAAAAAAAAAAAAACCATCTTATGGGAGAAAAGGTTTATTCAGCTTACAACTCCAAGTTACAGTTCATCCCTGGGGGGAGTCAAGGCAGGAACTTGAAGCAGCTACTTACATGCAAAGTCAAGAGCAGCTAGGATCGAATGCACGTGTGCACAATGCTCATCTCCTTTTCTACTCTTCAACAGTCCAAGGCCCCAAATCAGGAGACAAGACGCTGTCACCCACTTTCAGGCTGTGTCTTCCCATATTGGTTAAGGTAATCAAGACATTCCCCCACAGACACTCCCACAGGCCAACCTGATCTAGACAGGTCCTCACTGAAACTCTCTTCCCAGATGATTCTAGGTTATGTCAAGTTAACCATCACACAGGGTGACAGAAGGAAAGTGGGAGCTTATCTGGGAAGTGGCCAACAAAAGCCTTATTTTCTACTGTATGTATATGATAGCTTCAGTAGGGGCAAGGGGCATGGGTAGGTGAGCTTATGGGAATTAGAGCCATAATGGCTCCCTTCTAAAACACTCCTCAATACCATCCTTGCAAAGAAAGAAACGGTGTTTGATTTATATATGCGTGGCTTGATATTATACTCCCCTACTTTTGTAGATAGACCAGAAATTTCCCCACTTAAAATCAAATGTCAGTGTTCTAAAATAAATAGGCTAGGGGCTGGAGGGATAGCCTAGTGGTTAATAGCTGAAGACCTGAGCTTGGGTTCCAGCACCCATATCACAGGGCTTATAACTTACCCATAACTACAGCTTCAAGGGAGTCACTGCCTCAGGCCTCCTCAGGCACCTGCACTCATGTGGCAGATCTTTGTTTAACATATGTGATGGTTGCTGTTGATTATCAACTTGACAGAATGTAGACTCCCCAGGAGAGAGACCTCCGGGCTTGCCTGTGAGGTTTATCTTAACAATGTTAATTGAGGTGGGAAGCCCCGCCCACTGTGGGTGGCCCCATTCCCTGGCTGGATCCTGGACTGGGTAAGAGGAGAAAGGGGGCTGAGCAGCCGCATGCTTCATCACTCCCTGCTTCTTGACTGTGGATGGATGTGACCAGCTGCTTGAAGTTCCTGCTGCCTTGACTTCTCTGCCATGAAGGACTGTGACCTTGCTGTGAGCCAGATTAAACTCTTCTCCCTGACCCTACCTTTGTCAGGTTATTTTATCACAGAAACAGAAAAGTAGTTTAGAGACTAGATAATGAGTACTCTAGTAGAATTGCATCAAGAAAAATATGGAGAAAATGAAGAAAAATTTTGGTAGGATGTAAAATACTACCAAATGTATACATATACTTTAAAGCATGTGTAATTATCTTATTTTTTTCTTATTTATTCCCTGCACATGGAAAGCATCAGTCAAGACAGTGGACTTTTCTCTTTCTATTGCTTATTTCATAGACAATTATGTTAGTGTCTAGAAGATAGAAATCACACAATAAATATTTACGAAATATTTGCTATGGGAATCAATGACTAAAGAAAATATAATTTAATTGCCTGTATTTATTTATATTTTTAATGAGTATATTGCCTGCATGTGTGTAAGTGTGTAAGTGCATCCCTGCCATGCAATGCTTGCGGAGGTCAGAAAAGGGTGCTGGATTCCCCTGGAAATGGAGTTACAGACAGTTGTTAGCTGCCATGTGGATGCTGGGAATCAAACCCAGGTCCTCTGCAAGAGCAGCCAATGCTTTTAACTGATGAATCATCTTTCCCACCCCAATTGCCTACATTTGTTATCTATCCCAATCTGAGAAAGCATCATCCTTAACTCTTTTAAACATTTTCTGAGTATATATAATTCTTCTAAGGAATTTATTAAAATTACAGTTAACAAAACATTTTTTAAAGAGTAGTCTGTGATGCCACAACGGAGACAACGTTGCATTATATGAATGATTATGATGTGGTCCATCACGATTAGACTTCTGTGAAGGCAAGGACATCAGGAGAGACTGTCTTGTGATGTTCCCTCAGGCAGAGCCCATCTCAGTGTGGCTCTATCATTTAAGCTGCCCACGACAGCAGTGCAAAAATGGCACTGAATGAACAAAAATGAAACTTCTTGTTCAAGTATCATTCTGTTGCTGTGACTAACACCATGACCAAAAGCAACTTAGAGGAGGAAAGGATTTGTTTGACTTAAATTTCTAGGTCACAGTTCCTCATTGAGGGAAGTTGGGGCAGAAACCCAAGTAAGAACTTGAAGCAGAAACCATGCGGGAATGCAGTTGCTGGCTGCCTCATAGGCTTATACACAGTTTGCTTCCTTACAGTGCTTGGGACCACCTGCCCAGAGAATGGTGCCATGCACGGTGAGCTGGGTCCTCCCACTTCGATTAACAATCAGTACACTCCCCCAAAGACATGCCCACAGGCCAGTCTGATCTGGGAAGTCCCTCAGTTGAGACTCTCTTCTCAAGTGACTAAACTGTGTCAAGTTGACAGTTAAAGTTAACCAGGATATTTCTCTTCTTATTACATGTTTTCTTCCAAACCTCAGTGTTAAATTCATCCTGCTGATCGTTTGCTCTGTTGTGAAGGAGAAAACACAAACACAGGTTCTTTTAACAATGAGTAGACTTTTGTTGGCTTCTTATGAATACCACCCCACTAGGTACAGCTCTTTGAACATTGAAGCTGACAAGAAGATGAA
The DNA here is from genome assembly GCF_000622305.1 of Nannospalax galili. NCBI lineage: Eukaryota > Metazoa > Chordata > Mammalia > Rodentia > Spalacidae > Nannospalax > Nannospalax galili. The sequence goes on along the minus strand of NW_008349083.1, from coordinate 2,131,627 downwards.
GTAATGTCTCAGCACCCAAAGATGGGAGCCACACTTGCTTTTTTCTATTGTGAGACTTGGAATTGTAAACTTCCAACATACATTTAGATGAGAACATGGACAAAGGGATGCATCATGTTTTCTGTCGCTTTGTAGTCTAACACTGTTTCAGAAGATGGTCTCTTACTGTGTTTTATTGGAGAGAGTTCCCTCTTTTATATGAAACCTGAAAGTTGGTTTAAAATTCAACATTTTTCAGAGACAGTTGTCAGAGAAACCTGGTTTGCTTTTTTGTAGCATCAGAGTCTTTTTATTAAACTCCTAGCAGAAAAGAATTGTTTATATGACAGTATAGAGTGTGAACTGCTGTGTATTTATATCTGCAGCTCTGTCAACATTGTAGTGATGTTGCCCATGACACAGAACTATTTGGGAGTCTGAGAAATAAAGCATGCATTGGATTATCCTCAAGAAACTCATGATATCATAACTGTGTATGGTTAATTACAGGAAAGGAATGGTCTTTGGATTACTGTACATAAACAGTAAAAACATTTTAAACTTACTTTTACTTTTAATGTGTATGTGTCTGTGTGTGTCTGTGTGAATGTGTATGAATTCATGTGTGCAGGTGCCCATAGAGGCTGAAAGAGCAAGTTGATGCTGTAAAGCTGGAGTTACAGTTGTGAGCCATCCAGTGTGGGTGCTGGGAACCAGACTTGTGTCCTCTGCAAGAGCAACAAGTGCTCCTAACTGCTGAGCCATCTCTCCAGCCCTAAGAAAGTTGAGTTAAAGAGTGCAGAGTGGTTCAGGGGATACAGAGCACAAACAACATGCACATCCCATTGATTAGGATAAAGAGAAAATAGGAACAAGTAGGAGATAAAAGGGGCCTCCCAGATACCATTTAGCAGAGACCTGTATAATCAACTCTGCCTTTCCATACAGAGTGAAAACACCCACCTTACCCTTATGGATGCTGTTAAAATGTAAGCCACACCAGGTGACAACTGAGACCCAAGCCCCTGAGAAAATCTCCCTGAATTCCTGAGATTGGCTTCCCTCACCTTTCTGGCAGCATTTCCTAACCCTTCCAGATGATCCTGCAACAGGCGTGATGGCCATTTGTTACCTTGCAACCCTCACCTTACTCTGGTTCGTGATATGGGAGATGCTCTCTCCTCTAGACATCCACGTCTCCTTCAAGCCTTTGATTGCTGCCTTTCCAATAAACTCTGTCCTCTCCCCTTCCTGCTGCCCCTAGTAATGCCACCTCCCAGATCCCCAGTGTTACTCTTTCCCATTTTCTGATGGGTTGGAAGTTAATCTGTATAATAAAATGCATGTTTTCTTATTGGTTCCTAACTTGAGCATGAAAGCATCAGTTATGATTGTCTATGACTCTTTTAAAACTGATCATTTTCTCCCACAGGTTTGCCCTAGTTACAAACCCACTATTGAGACTAACCACCTCTCTCTTCTGAAATTCTGCACTAGCTTTCATATTGACAATCAATACATGGATCTGTATCTGAATGTATGTGTGTCATGCATATGTGTATAAAGTAAGATTGGGTCTGAAGAGATGGCCCAGTGGTTAAGAGGACTAAAGGCACTTGCTGTGCAATCAAGAGGGCTGGAGTTTGGATTCCAACATCCACACAAGTGGAGTGTCACCAACACATCAGCCCCAACTCTGAGGGGAGTAGAGACAGGAGTGCTGGGGTTTGCTGGGTTCCAGCTTATATGAGAAAACAAAACTCCAGTTCCAGGGAGAGACCCTGTGTCAAAGGCATATGCTGAGAGTGACAGAAGAGGACACTAGACTCTCTCTCTCTCTCTCTCTCTCTCTGGCCTCTGCATGTACACAGGCATGAATGTCCCTCCCACCTATGTGCTCATACACTCACACACAGACCATGTACATTTGTATGGTATATGAAAAACAATGGCTTAGCTGTCATCAGCAGTCATGAAAATTACTGAAACAAATTCCATCTGTACAATGCAAGTAATACCTGTTCTTCTTTAGAAGTAAGAACAAGTAACCATTGTTTTCAAATCATTCTTGTTTTGATTTTCTAAGAAAGTATTATCATTATTTTCATAGCCAAAGGTAGATTCTGAGACAGTAAGAGGCCTGGCTATAATACTGTGACTACTAAGTAATAAAGTACTCTCTGCCAGTGTTGAGTATGATTTCTGCTCCTCTGGCAGACTCACCATGAGCTAATTCTGAGGAAGACTGGAACTGGAGCATCATCACATTGAGATTAAAATCAAGGGACATCAATGGATTCTAAATCTAAGAAGGAAATTTTGACGAGGAGCAAGATCTTTCTATTTATTGCCTTAAAGTAACTCTCCATACATTGCTTATTATTTGTATTCTAAAAAGGTGGTATTTTATAAAATGAAAAGGTTAGACAGCACTTTGTCCAGCATCACCAGTCCATAGGTGATCAACGTCTGGTTTACCAGCCAGAAACAGGTAGGCATCGTGTTCCTGGGGAGTGGTTCCTCAAGAAAGGCATAATACAATATCTTTGTGATTTAGACAAAAATGATGTATAACCTGGATTTGTGTGTGTGCACGTGCTCGTGCATTCAGGTGGGTATGTGCATATATTCATGCCAATATATGTGAGTGTGCTGGTGCATGTGTGTTTAGAGACCAAAGCTTGACACTGGGTACCGTCCTCAATCACTCCCCCACTCCTAACTTTTTTGAGTCAGAGCCTTTCCCTGATCATGGAGTTCACCAGTTTGGCTAGACTGGTCAATGAGCTCCTGGGATCCTCCTGTCTTTTCTCACTGCCCCCCAGCAAGGCAGTGACAGCCACCCATCATGGTATCCAGCTTTGAGGTGGGTGCCAGGATCCAAACTCATGTCCTCATGCTTATACAGTAACCACTTTACCAACTGAGCCTCCTCCCCAGCATCCATACCCTGAATTTAATCACGAGGAAAAATCAGGTGAATCCAAAATAAAGCACCTTCTTAAACAAAACCTCTGCATTCTTCAGAACTGTCAAGGTCACAAAAGACACAGAAAAACTGAGGAGTAATCCATGCTGAAGGGAACTGAGAGACATGTGACAATCAAATGCTTGGCGATTGGGTCTGTGGCAGGATGATGTTAAGGTCATTGTGGGGAAAAATTGGATCACTGATTCTAGATGATTCTATCCATGTTAGATTTAATGATGTTGCTAACTGTACTATAATCCTTAGAAAATATTTTTATTTGGAAAAAATTTACACTGGCGTTTTAAGACATAAAACGTACTGTTATGACAATTTACTTAGATGGTTCAGAATAAAAACAGCTTTTTAGACAGATGGACAAATAAATTGAGCTAGATCTGGACAGTAGAAAATATTTAATGCAAAGTGAAACATCAGATGTGAACCTGGACAAAGGACATAGGGTATTCCTATATAATCTTTGCAGTATTTTTGTAATTTTTAGTATACTTGAAATTATTTCTAAATGAGCTATTGAAAATAATGATGCCCAGTATCTGATGGCTTCAATTTATTTGGTTCATCTCAAAGAATTTATTTTCTTTAGTAAATACCTAATTCACAATGAGGCAGGCACTTAGTCTCCTGGGATCTAAGCTGTTTTGTGCATAAAAATAGCAATACAGAGGTGTTTGATATGTTAATATTTTACTGTGTCTTCATTTTTATTATTTATTATTAATGAAATGCAGTTGTCTTTGAAGCCTGCTTAGTGTTTAATAATGAAATCCTGCATCATTCCTTTTCAAATGCTTGTGCCCCATATGTGTTAGAAACACAAATTCAATATGCACTTCAAATCATTTCATAAAGGGTTACCTACAGATACAGTTAGCCAGATGATCTTCTTTAAATTCATGCTTATATGCACAGTTACTACTTTGCCTTAGCAGCTGATGACTACATGTGTTGTAGGCAAGGTACTGTACCCTAGTATGGCCTGGTTTAGTAAAGCATTTCCTGAGGTCCATGGCTGAGTACATTTTCTTCTAGTGCCTGATTATATTGCTTTTCTTAAGATCCCAAGGCTCTTTGTATAGACTATAATAGAATAGTCCTGTGGCTGGAGAGATTGCTCAGTAGTTACAAACACTTGCTAATCTTGCAAAGGATCAGGGTTTGGTTCCCAGTACCCATATTCGGTGGCTCACAACTACCTGTAACTCCAGTTCCAGAGAGTCCAACTCTCTCTTCCAGCCTCTGTGGGAACCTGCACTTGTGTGGTATACATACATTCACTCAGGAACACACACATAGGCATTAAATAAAACAAATCTTTAAAAAAATACCCAATAATTCAGTCTTCAATTTGTGATGATGCTACCCACCTTCCAGTTGGCCTTGATGTAAAAGATTTCTCCAACTATTACTCATGTACATTCCCTTAGCATGTTCAGTGTGAGGTCTGGCTACTTTAGGATAAGGGAATGAAACTTAACCCTCATGGCAAAGAACAGAATGATAAGAACACCCTGTGCCCGAGTGTCCTTCTCTTACCACCCCCTTTCTCCTTCCCTTCCTCCACCCACTCTTCTTCTCCGCTCTCTCTTCCAACCTCATTCTGCGTTAGCCACTATGTGCTTCAAGCAGGTGGTCCAAAAGCACAGGTCCTGCTATGGGATGAGTGACAGAATAAATAGTAATGATGCTTCCATGCTGACTGGGTGTTTCCAATGTCATGGGGAGTGGAGGATGTGAGACACTCTGCTTTGAATCCCCCTCTTGGTCTTGCAATCAAGTACACAGACATTTACTGCCGTTCATGAGAGTGGAAAGTCTAGGCTCAAATGAGCCTACTTATCTTGCCTTTCCACCTCTCTTTAACTGTGTGAGCATTGTGAGCCATATGCGGCACCACGGGCTCATCATTCTGTGAGTGAAGGCAAATGGTGTTTCTGATTCAGAAGGGTGTTTGGGGCTGAAATGTGGCCTATCTCAGTCTTCATGCTCTCACTTTCTCCAGTTCAGCTTTATATGCAGTTTTCCTCTTTCATTCCAAGTCTTTCTAGACCTCTCTAACTGCATTTTCTAGAAACACATGCCAGCCATCGAAGTGAATAAAGCAGTCCTTCAGCTGATAATAACCAGATCATATGCTGGCAAAAGCCAGCACTATTTTTATGATTTGAAAATTCTTCTGAGTGAGAGATGAAAAGGTCTTTGTCAGATCTTCCCCATGGCAGAATTCCAGCCGGACCATATGGCTGCTGCCTGTCTCAACTGCTTGTGACGGGGGACTTCTGGATACAGTCAGGATGGGCTGGCAGTGAAAAATAGTGTTCTTGATGCTTAAAAATGCATGTCTTCCAAGAATGTCCCATATTGCAAGTGTGAAGTGACCAACCAATGTTTATGTGGCATGAGTAAAACCAAGAACTGAGGCTCTCTTCAGCCTGATTTTTATGGTGTATTGACATACCAAAGGACTCTCCCTTAGAAAATGAAGAGTCTGAGTTGGGGAGAGCCTGAGTTAGGGGGAGTCTGAATTGGGCTCCTGGACTGACTGGGCTTTGAAGAGCTGGATTGTGGTGGCTTTCTTTGAATTTTCTGCTGAATATCTGAGACATTCTTGTGGAGAGTGTGAATTACTTTGCATATCTCTTCACAAAATCATTTCCATTTTCTGTATTCCTAGGGTTAGGCAGAGCTCCTGTGTGAGTGAAGACTGGCTTTTTCCTGTATCAACCCTCTGCCCCCCCTCTAGCCCTGTCTCAAGGTCTTCCCTTGTCGCTGAAGATTTTAACTTCTCTATATAGATTGCAGGGCATATGTCCTGGGAACAACCAATCAGATGAAGACCAAAACGCATACATTCATAGATATACACAAACATACATAATATATGTGTGGATGCATGTAAGTGTGTGTATATATATATATATATATCCTTCTTATAGGATATGCATATGTATATAATCTCCACTCAAAAACACACAAAAAATTAAAAATA